>NC_092341.1:194232187-194854375 GCF_046630445.1 Rutidosis leptorrhynchoides | reverse complement strand
AGTGTTGTTGGACCTTAATCACTAGCTTTTAAGTGATTGATGATGGTCTTGACCCTTAAAGGGCGGTTTTGGTGAAAATGGGGCATTTAATGCATTTAAGTCATTAAATGGACATAAGTGAAATTGTTGGTATTTAGTCCAACTAGTTTTGTGTGTTGATTGAAGTACTTATTATATTAGGTACTTTGCTTTGAAGCATGCGGAAGTATAAAAATCATCACCAAATCGTTAAAGGTAAGTGGAATGATCATAAGCATATGTATGTAATGTATTTATTTGTATGCTATGGTATGAACCAAAGAGCCGGTAGTGCCATAGTATGTGCGAGCGTGCTATGATGTGAACCAAAGAGCCAGTAGCATCATAGTACGTGTGTTATAGTGTGAACCAAAGAGCTGATAGCACTATAGCATGATTTGTTAGGGTGTGAACCAAAGAGCCGGTAGCACCTTAGCATTGTTAGAGTGTGAACCAAAGAGCCGGTAGCACTTTAGCGTGAGTATGACTCGAGTTGTGATGTGAACCAAAGAGCCGGTAGCATCATGACAAATGCGTATGGTGTGAACCAAAGAGCCGGTAGCACCATGACGCGAGAATGGTTAACCCTGGTTGTGTATTGTTTTGTAGCATATTATATTATGTCAATTATATGTTATTGATTACGCTAGTAGTGGTTTGTTGGAGATTATTAGCTTTGTACTTGAGATGGTATGCTAATTGTATTGCTAGCGTGTATGCGGTATATGTGTAAGTGATTGCAAGTAGGTATATTATATATATATGGGTATAATTATTGCATTTACTAAGCTTTGCTTACCCTCTCATTGTTTATCTTTTTTATAGGCTCCGGTGTTGACAAGGGTAAGGGCATTCGGTTGGATTAGAGATCTCGCTTGTTGTTTAGGGGACGCTTTTGGGATGTGATAGCTTTTGGCATTTGACCGAGACTTGGGTAGTTTAACCCCCAAACACCATGCTCATAGTGTCGTTTAGGAAAAAAACTCTTATGGTCGAACTTGTATGTTTTGAACGAAACTCATAAAACGGCCGTTGTGGGCCCCGTTTTGTAAAACTCATTTTATTATTGAATCGTGTGAGTTTTAACTATTATAACATGTTGTGAAAAGCGTTTTGTCTAATTACGTCGGGAAGTGGGAGATCTTTATTTGAAAATTTGCAAAACCGGACAGAACTGATTGGGGCCTGTGCGCGCTGTAACAACCCTGATTTTTCCGTTACTTCCGTTAACCTTCTGTTAGTTTATTTAACGACGATTATTTAACTTTTGTGCGCTTACGTGTGTTAAATGCGTACTTGATCTTTGGAGGGTTATAATAATTAATTTGGGTTGATATTAATTCAAATAAATATTTCGGATAATGAAATACGATAAAAACGATACGATTTTGATAATAGCTTTTTGAGCAACGAAACGCTCGGGTTTATTTTAATAATTAATTTTATTAATTATTAACTTTTTAAAATATTTAATTTATTGGGTTTTTAATAAATTAAGCGATTGGTTGCGTTTAACGATCGGGTTAGCGTTCTGGGCCTTCGGTACGACTAAACGACACTTAAAACTGACCACAATTACACGGAATTGCAAAACAAGAGCCCGGGAACCCATCCCAAGTGGGCCACGGCCGAACCCACTCCCCTCCCCCCTTATTTTTTAATTTTTGCAACTTAAGGGACTTATCTGTATTTTGTGATAATTAAACCCTAATATAAATACTAGAAGTAAACCTAAATTAGCACAAACCCTCACTTATACTAAAAAAAAGTCGACTGCTTCTCCCTCCCTGCTCTCTCCCTCACGTCGACACTCACCACCACCATCACATCTTCATCTTTCAAAATATGCAAAAGTGTTCTACATGAATCGCGTTCATCTTATCGTTCTCTATCCATTGGTATAAGCAATTTTGTGATCTAAGGTATAATTGCATAAACCCTAATTCTTAAAATCTGATTTTCATGTGAGTTTCATGGTTATGTTGTCAATTGCTCAAGTCTATACGCGTACGTGTTAATCGTTATCGTTATTTTGATTGTTTGATGCGCTAGGGTTTAAAAATGAATTTGTATTTGTTTGATCAGAAAAATTAAGTTTTTCAAATGTTAAATTGAAGTATTTCGTATGCCCGAGAAACATATTAAAGTAATGCGGCTAATGTGTTATGATCCAAGTCGGGTCATACCCAATAACAAACTTACCGACACCTTATTAGTATTTGATCTTAATGAGTGAATCATTGATTAAATACGCGACACTTGAATTTTAAGAAAAAGGTTTCTTAAATAACGTTACTTGACATGTTTATATATAAGTTATGGAATAACTTATTTAACAAGGATTTAATTATTTATAGGTTAAATAATTAATTAAGTTATGTTACATTTTATAAAAATTGGTTTTATAAAATATACATAACAAATAATATACAAGTTTATATTATGTTATAATCAGATTCCTTGCGAAAAACTATTGAGTTTAGACTTTGGATTCACTTGATTTCGTTTCCGTATGATTAAGTTATGTCGATTTGAATTATCGTTGTGTTTTTGTTGCTTGATCAGAAATCTGGTATTGATAGAAAACGAATTGGCATGTGAGACTTATACCAATAGAAATATAATTTAAAAACACTCAAGTTAGACTAGGATATCATGTCGTTTGCTTATGTATAGCCCGAGATATACTAGAATTAGTGTAAAAGTAGTTTTATACAGCACTTGCATGAAAATAACATTGTATGATAAAATGTGTTAACTTCTGTGATTAAAGCTTTGCATATTTGAAAAGTAGACAAAAATTACTTCATCTTTCATGTGGATATCATAGGCTAATTGTATCTATATCTTCGGATAATCGTATGCGAATGTGACAAACTAAATGAGAATCGAATCAGTAAATTGATCACGGTTTTGTACTCTGTGGATTATGTGAATTGTTTAAGCATTTATTCTTCTGGGAAATGAAACTTAACATGATATGTGACTTATTGTTAGCTTATTTCAATCTCTGAAACCTTATGCATAGGGCACAATAGAGCCATACTTTATGCGAATTCTGATTTGAGCTGAAAACTGAATGTTCAATTTGCACGAATAAACTGTACAAATTGGTTAAACAAAATTTGCTAGATTTTTGATATGTGTTACTTTTATTTGTACTTGAACTATGGCCACTGGTCTTGTATCAATTTCATGTTCCTAACTCCAGCTATAGCCAAAATGGAATCAGTGCGCGGTCAGAAACTGACTTGGTAAACCCCAAATGTACCCCTTTCTGATTCCTGACTTTTAATTATCGTATGAGACCCTGGATAGACTTTTTGGAATTTATTTTAAGTCTATTTATGCTCTAGAATTTGTCATATTTACTTGAATTTTTTACTATGAGATAATGTGCTAAGTATGCTACGTGTTCATGGATTTGGTGCACAACGATAAACTGAAATTGTGAAAATGATTATTCATGACCTAAAACGTATTGTATGACTTAGGTTTGACATGTTGACCAATATTTGACATGAACCTACTGATGTTGACTTTAGTTGGCCACATTGACCAGTTTGACTTTCGGTTTGACTTCAGTTGACTTTGTTTGACTTGCATGATATAGTTGACTTTTACTTTAAATCGCGTCGAGTCGAGCAATAAGACAACGTATGCTATGAAACCACACTTGTTTAAGATACATATATTGAACAACCTAAATATATATACTTAGGTTACGTTACTCGGGTCTAAACCGTACGAGTCGTTTGTCTTTCATTCCGAGCTTTATTCAAAGGTGAGTCTACAGTCCCGCTTTTTATATATGTTTTCAGGGATGAGAATACAAGCTGTTATATTTACATTTTCAAATTACTTTATTTTGAACATTAAATACATTTGAACAAGTGTATAACATTTTAGGAGGTAAGTGTAGTGACCCGAACTTTTCCATGTTTATATATACATTAAATGAAATTGTTATTTACATGATTAAGTGTTTCCAACATATTAAGCAATCAAACTTGTTAATACTTGATTAATTGAAATAGGTTCCATATAGACAATTGACCACCCAAGTTGACCGGTGATTCACGAACGTTAAAACTTGTAAAAACTATATGATGACATATATATGGTTATATATATAGTTAACATGATATTATGATAAGTAAACATATCATTAAGTATATTAACAATGAACTACATATGTAAAAACAAGACTACTAACTTAATGATTTTGAAACGAGACATATATGTAATGATTATCGTTGTAACGACATTTAATGTATATATATCATATTAAGAGATATTCTTACATCATAATATCATGATAATATTATAATTTAAATTCTCATTTGATATTATAAACATTGGGTTAACAACATTTAACAAGATCGTTAACCTAAAGGTTTCAAAACAACACTTACATGTAATGACTAACGACGACTTAACGACTCAGTTAAAATGTATATACATGTAGTGTTTTAATATGTATTCATACACTTTTGAAAGACTTCAAGACACTTATCAAAATACTTCTACTTAACAAAAATGCTTACAAATACATCCTCGTTCAGTTTCATCAACAATTCTACTCGTTTTCACCCGTATTCGTACTCGTACAATACACAGCTTTTAGATGTATGTACTATTGGTATATACACTCCAATGATCAGCTCTTAGCAGCCCATGTGAGTCACCTAACACATGTGGGAACCACCATTTGGAAACTAGCATGAAATATCTCATAAAATTACAAAAATATGAGTAATCATTCATGACTTATTTACATGAAAACTAAATTACATATCCTTTATATCTAATCCATACACCAACGACCAAAAACACCTACAAACACTTTCATTCTTCAATTTTCTTCATCTAATTAATCTCTCTCAAGTTCTATATTCAAGTTCTAAGTGTTCTTCATAAATTCTACAAGTTCTAGTTTCATAAAATCAAGAATACTTTCAAGTTTGCTAGCTTACTTCCAATCTTGTAGAGTGATCATCCAACCTCAAGAAATCTTTCTTATTTACAGTAATATATCTTTCTAATATAAGGTAATACTCATATTCAAACTTTGATTCAATTTCTATAACTATAACAATCTTATTTCGAGTGGAAATCTTACTTGAACTTGTTTTCGTGTCATGATTCTGCTTCAAGAAATTTCAAGCCATCCAAGGATCCTTTTAAGCTAGACCCATTTTTTCATTTCTATTATATTTATCTAGAAAACTTGAGGTAGTAATGATGTTCATAACATCATTCGATTCATACATATAAAGCTATCTTATTCGAAGGTTTAAACTTGTAATCACTAGAATATAGTTTAGTTAATTCTAAACTTGTTCGCAAACAAAAGTTAATCCTTCTAACTTGACTTTTAAAATAAACTAAACACATGTTCTATATCTATATGACATGCTAACTTAATGATTTAAAACCTGGAAACACGAAGAAAACTGTAAAACCGGACATACGCCATCGTAGTAACACCGCGGGCTGTTTTGGGTTAGTTAATTAAAAACTATGGTAAACTTTGATTTAAAAGTTGTTCTTCTAGGAAAATGATTTTTCTTATGAACATGAAACTATATCCAAAAATCATGGTTAAACTCAAAGTGGAAGTATGTTTTCTAAAATGCTCATCTAGACGTCGTTCTTTCGACTGAAATGACTACCTTTACCAAAATGACTTGTAACTTATATTTCCAACGATAAACCTATACTTTTTCTGTTTAGATTCATAAAATAGAGTTCAATATGAAACCATAACAATTTGATTCACTCAAAACGGATTTAAAATGAAGAAGTTATGGGTAAAACAAGATTGGATAATTTTTCTTGTTGTAGCAACGTGAAAATTGGTAACAAATCTATATTAATCATATCCTAGCTAACTTATATTGTATTATACATGTATTCTAATATATTATGTAATCTTGGGATACCATAGACACGTATGCAAATGTTTTGACATATCATATCGACCCATGTGTATATATTATTTGGAACAACCATAGACACTCTATATGCAGTAATGTGGGAGTTAGCTATACAGGGTTGATGTTGATTCCAAAAATATATATACTTTGAGTTGTGATCTAGCCTGAGACGTGTATACACTAGGTCGTGGATTGATTCAAGATAATATATATCAATTTTTTTCTGTACATCTAACGTTGGACAACTAGTTGTAGGTTACTAACGAGGACAGCTGACTTAATAAACTTAAAACATCAAAATGTATTAAAAGTGTTGTAAATATATTTTGAATATACTTTGATATATATGTACATATTTGTTATAGGTTCGTGAATCGACCAGTGGCCAAGTCTTACTTCCCGACGAAGTAAAAATCTGTGAAAGTGAGTTATAGTCCCACTTTTAAAATCTAATATTTTTGGGATGAGAATACATGCAGGTTTTATAAATGATTTACAAAATAGACACAAGTACGTGAAACTACATTCTATGGTTGAATTATCGAAATCGAATATGCCCCTTTTTATTAAAGTTTGGTAATCTAAGAATTAGGGAACAGACACCCTAATTGACGCGAATCCTAAAGATAGATCTATTGGGCCTAATAAACCCCATCCAAAGTACCGGAATGATGGGGATATTCTTATATATGCATCTTGTTAATGTCGGTTACCAGATGTTCACCATATGAATGATTTTTATCTCTATGTATGGGATGTATATTGAAATATGAAATCTTGTAGTCTATTGTTACGATTTGATATATATAGGTTAAACCTATAACTCACCAACATTTTTATTGATGTTTAAAGCATGTTTATTCTCGGGTGAATACTAAGAGCTTCCGCTGTTGCATACTAAAAAAAGGACAAGATTTGGAGTCCATATTTGTATAATATTATGTAAAAACTGCATTCAAGAAACATATGTCGATGTAATATATTTCTATTGTAAACCATTATGAAATGGTCGTGTGTAAACAGTATATTTTAGATTATCATTATTTGATAATCTACGTAATGCTTTTGAAACCTTTATTGATAAAATAAAGGTTATGGTTGTTTTAAAAATGAATGCAGTCTTTGAAAAACGTCTCATATAGAGGTCAAAACCTCCCAACGAAATCAATTAATATGGAACGTTTATAATCAATATGAACGGGACATTTCAGTAAGGGCGGGTATAGTGGCTTCTATACTCGGGTTAATGCTAGTATTCAGGTGCTCGGTGTATGCAGCGATAGAATCTCGTGGTCAAGGAAATTAAACTATTTTTCTGATAACTGTTTTTCAGATACTATACAACAATATTTAAACTGTGGTTTACGAGCAAATGAGATAAAACTTGACAGGGTGATGTCTGCAAATGATTGAAATTTGACATGGTAGTGTTAACAAACTTTTGAAATGAGAAACGATGTTGTCTAAAAACTTTAACATTAAACTTTGGTGGTCTTTCACTAGTAAACGTTTTCGAAATGTTATTTCTTAAACATATTGTATTGTTTACCTAAAACCTATAGATTCACTCAACATTATTGTTGACCCGTTTTGCGTGTTTTATTCTCAGGTAATAATTGCTTTCGATGTAGTATACTGCTGTTACGTAGAAGTCAAGCCAAGCACTGGGATCAAAGTTAACATTCCGTTAAAGGGATTTGACGGGGTGTTACATTTGGTATCAGAGCTGGTTTAACTACGTCCAAAGCACGACCGGTTAATGTTCCGAGGATTCAGTTTCAATTAACGGCAACGATTTTGGGCGGGTTAATCTTAGAGGGGGTTCTCACAGTGTAACCTGTAACGAAGCATTGGCTCTTACCCCTTGCAGTCCCTTGCAGTTAAGGGTTGGCCGGCTTGGCAGAGATGCATGCTGTAAAATCAGTGTTTGAGGTACGCTTAGTGGTCACCCTGTTCTTAGGAAAGGCACTGGGTGGGTTTTACCCCAAATGTAAGGTATTACATTTGGTATCAGAGCTTTGGCTATAGGGAACTAGGATACATTAGTGTGTCTAACCGTAGGGCGCATTAGTGAAGTCTAGTCTATAGTTGTGTGTCTTGGATGACTTTTATACACCATACCTGCACTATTTGCTTCACAATGCTAATTTAGGGATACACATTACACCACATACATATATGCCTTATACCATACAACATGGACTTGGACTAAATATACTATATCACGAAACACATACGTACACACGAAGCCAGATTTAACTAAATTACGTTGACTACGCTATCTTGAACTTATGGAGTGATGTCGAATGGATATGTGAGATAGCGTAATGTAATGACCGGGATTACATTACGGTGACTCATATAGAAGTTCCGACACCGCAAAATAAGGAATTGGGAGCGAGTCAAGTAGGTTACTTGGATAAACATCGTTGTGAACATAAACTGTATAACCTTAAATATGAGTAGAGACTTACACTGTGCAAACTAATTGTTATTATAACTTATAAGTAACTTGTAAGCATGACACCACTCCTCACCGCTCGACACTTCCTGCCACCACCGATCACCACCCGTCACTACAAAGACACTACTTAAACATACTCGTCATCTTATACCACTACTCAGTACTGTTTAATGATGCTAACTACTACTCCACGCTGCCTCTGACTGCTAGTCACGACTGATCACTACTTCTCACTGCTTGTCATTACTAAATACTACTTACTATTACCCCTTGTTACTTGCTACTACTCAATACTAATCATTACTACTTACCACTACCAAGCACTACTCATCACCATTAACACATCCACGCTTTACTACTCACTACTGTGCATCACAACTCAATTCTGATACGTCTTTAGAGGAGGATTCCTGGTAATAGCCCGCACAATACGTAGTAGATATTGTCCACTCGATTTCCAACTTACCTATCATTCAGTCACCCGCCGATCATGATTTTGTTTCCCAACACGAGCCTACCGATTGATAACTATTATGCCATATTGGGTGCATTAGTATACATGTATATATACTCATGATGCGAGCACGCTATCTAATAACTTATTCACCACCACTATCATCACTGCTTATCACCATCCATCGCTACTTACCGCTAACCCCATCACTCATTACTACTAGTAATACTACTTGTCACTATATCCTTTCTCATTCTGCCCCAACGTACTTTTCTTAAGCGACAATCATTTTCGTTATACCCACAAACATTACCAACCAACTTTGAACGCATCGACGCGAACTACACTTCATCTGTTTCCCGCGAGGCACACACGTCTGGGAGATTGTACCAACCCTTTTTCGATTAAATATCAGATTTGTTCGGGTTGCCATTATACCTTATTCAATTTCGTTTTCCATGAAATTCTTTATAACACCCTGCCAAAATACCATCTGACGGTGTGTTAATTTCGGTCCCACAGTTAACAGTTACGCCCTCTATATGAGACGTTTAAAGCAATCGCATTTAATTTTATTTAAATTAATAACTTTCAAAAACAAAAGTCAGAGATCCCAAAATAGAAACACTGTTGTGTTCGTAACCACAAGCCAACAGTATTTAAATAGTATAAAAGTTTTAAATGCGAAAGTAAATAATGTTCTTTAAAATCAAATGCTGACTCCACGGCCAGACATGCAGCAAACACAGCGGAAGCATACCTCTTAAGGACCTGAGAATAATAACACGCAAAAACAGGTCAATAAATAATGTTGGTGAATCTACAGGTTTAAAGTAACGTAACAATGTCTGAAAAACAGTTATCAGAAAATAGTTTAATTTCATTGACCACAAGATTCTATCGCAAGCATAAACCGAGCACCTGAATACTAGCAAAGACCCGAGTATAGCCACTATACCCACCTTACCTCGTAAAATGTTATACATTGTTCAGATGTATTAAATATTCAAAGTAAATGCACCACTGCTTTTATAGTGGGTGAGGTTGTCAACCTAACGGATCCGTCCATCTAAATTGTGCCTACCAAATGGTATTAAAAGTATTCAAGCTAGAGGCTTTTTGAACAAACTCAATATGCATATGTGTAGTACTCATATCAATATAAAGCATTTGAAAATGTAAATATAACAGCGTGTATTCTCATCCCTAAAAACATGTAAAAAGCGGTACTGTAGACTCACCTTTGAATAAGCTCGGAATGAAAGACAAATGACTTGTACGGTTTAGACCCGAGTAGTGTAACCTAAGTATACGTATGTAGTTTGGTCAATATATGTATCTTATATAAGTGTGGTTTCATAGTGTACGTTGTCTTATTGCTCGACTCTGTAGTGACCCGAACTTTTCCATGTTTATATATATTAATTGAGATTGATATTTACATGATTAAATGTTTCCAACATGTTAAGCAATCAAACTTGTTAAGACTTGATTAATTGAAATAGGTTTCATATAGACAATTGACCACCCAAGTTTTAAAACTTGTAAAAAACTATATGATGACATATATATGGTTATATGTATAGTTAACATGATATTATGATAAGTAAACATATCATTAATTATATTAACAATGAACTACATATGTAAAAACAAGACTACTAACTTAATGATTTTGAAACGAGACATATATGTAACGTTTATCGTTGTAACGACATTTAATGTATATATATCATATTAAGAGATATTCGTACATCATAATATCATGATAATATAATAATTTAAAATCTCTTTTGATATTATAAACATTGGGTTAACAACATTTAACAAGATCGTTAACCTAAAGGTTTCAAAACAACACTTACATGTAACGACTAACGATGACTTAACGACTCAGTTAAAATGTATATACATGTAGTGTTTTAATATGTATTTATACACTTTTGAAAGACTTCAATACACTTATCAAAATACTTCTACTTAACAAAAATGCTTACAATTACATTCTCGTTCAGTTTCATCAACAATTCTACTTGTATGCACCCGTATTCGTACTCGTACAATACACAGCTTTTAGATGTATGTACTATTGGTATATACACTCCAATGATCAGCTATTAGCAGCCCATGTGAGTCACCTAACACATGTGGGAACCATCATTTGGCAACTAGCATGAAATATCTCATAAGATTACAAAAATATGAGTAATCATTCATGACTTATTTACATGAAAACAAAATTACATATCCTTTATATCTAATCCATACACCAACGACCAAAAACACCTACAAACACTTTCATTCTTCAATTTTCTTCATCTAATTGAACTCTCTCAAGTTCTATCTTCAAGTTCTAAGTGTTCTTCATAAATTCCAAAAGTTCTAGTTTCATAAAATCAAGAATACTTTCAAGTTTGCTAGCTCACTTCCAATCTTGTAAGGTGATCATCCAACCTCAAGAAATCTTTGTTTCTTACAGTAGGTTATCATTCTAATACAAGGTAATAATCATATTCAAACTTTGGTTCAATTTCTATAACTATAACAATCTTATTTCAAGTGATGATCTTACTTGAACTTGTTTTCGTGTCATGATTTTGCTTCAAGAACTTTGAGCCATCCAAGGATCCATTGAAGCTAGATCCATTTTTCTCTTTTCCAGTAGGTTCATCCAAGGAACTTAAGGTAGTAATGATGTTCATAACATCATTCGATTCATACATATAAAGCTATCTTATTCGAAGGTTTAAACTTGTAATCACTAGAACATAGTTTAGTTAATTCTAAACTTGTTCGCAAACAAAAGTTAATCCTTCTAACTTGACTTTTAAAATCAACTAAACACATGTTCTATATCTATATGATATGCTAACTTAATGATTTAAAACCTGGAAACACGAAAAACACCGTAAAACCGGATTTACGCCGTCGTAGTAACACCGCGGGCTGTTTTGGGTTAGTTAATTAAAAACTATGATAAACTTTGATTTAAAAGTTGTTATTCTGAGAAAATGATTTTTATTATGAACATGAAACTATATCCAAAAATTATGGTTAAACTCAAAGTGGAAGTATGTTTTCTAAAATGGTCATCTAGACGTCGTTCTTTCGACTGAAATGACTACCTTTACAAAAACGACTTGTAACTTATTTTTCCGACTAGAAACCTATACTTTTTTTGTTTAGATTCATAAAATAGAGTTCAATATGAAACCATAGCAATTTGATTCACTCAAAACGGATTTAAAATGAAGAAGTTATGGGTAAAACAAGATTGGATAATTTTTCTCATTTTAGCTACGTGAAAATTGGTAACAAATCTATTCCAACCATAACTTAATCAACTTGTATTATATATTATGTAATCTTGAGATACCATAGACACGTATACAATGTTTCGACCTATCATGTCGACACATCTATATATATTTCGGAACAACCATAGACACTCTATATGTGAATGTTGGAGTTAGCTATACAGGGTTGAGGTTGATTCCAAAATATATATAGTTTGAGTTGTGATCAATACTGAGATACGTATACACTGGGTCGTGGATTGATTCAAGATAATATTTATCGATTTATTTCTGTACATCTAACTGTGGACAACTAGTTGTAGGTTACTAACGAGGACAGCTGACTTAATAAACTTAAAACATCAAAATATATTAAAAGTGTTGTAAATATATTTTGAACATACTTTGATATATATGTATATATTGTTATAGGTTCGTGAATCAACCAGTGGCCAAGTCTTACTTCCCGACGAAGTAAAAATCTGTGAAAGTGAGTTATAGTCCCACTTTTAAAATCTAATATTTTTGGGATGAGAATACATGCAGGTTTTATAAATGATTTACAAAATAGACACAAGTACGTGAAACTACATTCTATGGTTGAATTATCGAAATCGAATAAGCCCCTTTTTATTAAGTCTGGTAATCTAAGAATTAGGGAACAGACACCCTAATTGACGCGAATCCTAAAGATAGATCTATTGGGCCTAACAAACCCCATCCAAAGTACCGGATGCTTTAGTACTTCGAAATTTATATCATATCCGAAGGTGTCCCGGAATGATGGGGATATTCTTATATATGCATCTTGTTATTGTCGGTTACCAGGTGTTCACCATATGAATGATTTTTATCTCTATGTATGGGATGTGTATTGAAATATGAAATCTTGTGGTCTATTGTTACGATTTGATATATATAGGTTAAACCTATAACTCACCAACATTTTTGTTGACGTTTTAAGCATGTTTATTCTCAGGTGATTATTAAGAGCTTCCGCTGTCGCATACTTAAATAAGGACAAGATTTGGAGTCCATGCTTGTATGATATTGTGTAAAAACTGCATTCAAGGAACTTATTTTGTTGTAACATATTTGTATTGTAAACCATTATGTAATGGTCGTGTGTAAACAGGATATTTTAGATTATCATTATTTGATAATCTACGTAAAGCTTTTTAAACCTTTATTGATGAAATAAAGGTTATGGTTTGTTTAAAAATGAATGCAGTCTTTGAAAAACGTCTCATATAGAGGTCAAAACCTCGCAACGAAATCAATTAATATGGAACGTTTTTAATCAATAAGAACGGGACATTTCAGTTGGTATCCGAGCGTTGGTCTTAGAGAACCAGAAAATTTGCATTAGTGTGTCATATCGAGTTTGTTAGGATGCATTAGTGAGTCTGGACTTCGACCGTGTTTTCTTTAAAAATGATTGCTTAACATTTTTGTTGGAAACTATATATTTTTAACATATGAATATTATGTGATATATTAATCTCTTAACGTGTTTGATATTATGTGATAGATGTCTACCTCTAGAACAAGTCCCATTGACTCACCTAATAATAATGAAGAGTCAAATGTAAATTGGAATGATTTGTGGACTGATTCACAAGTTCCCGAAGAGGAACCGGAAGAAGAGTCGGAACCGGAAGAAGAATCGGAACCAAAAGAAGAATCGGAACAGGATGAAGAAATAGAACCGGTGGGGGAAATAATAAAACGGTTAAGTAAAAGAAAATCCTCAACCAACCGACCAAAGTTAATTATGGTCAATGGTGTTTCCGCCAAGGAAGCAAAATATTGGGAGGATTACCAATTCTCCGATGAATCGGATTCCGACGAGAATTCCGATGATGTTATAGAAATTACCCCAACTGAATTTAAAAAGGCAAAAGAAAATAATAAGGGAAAGGGCATAAAAATAGAGAAATCTAATTCCAACCCCGATGAACTTTATATGTATCGTCAACCCCCGAAGTCCTTAAGTTGTAACAATGACCCGGGAACCTCTAAACCACCAGGTTTTTCTAAACCAATGTGGACAACGACGGCTCGTATTAGGGGAACATCATATATCCCTAGAAACTTGGCAAAACGAACCAAAACCGGAGAAGAAGAAACGAGCGAGTCGGAATAAGATAGTTGTATTCGTGTGGTGTAATATATGGAATATAGTGTTCTTATGCTTTATGATATATGTAAAAATTGCTTGTATTAATAAGTATTTTTTTATGAATCTAACTCTTGTCTATTTTACAGTTTAAAAACACAAAATGGATAGACAACCCAATATTTTAAGAGACCTACCCGGAGACATGATTGATGAAATCTTGTCTAGAGTCGGCCAGAATTCTTCGGCACAACTATTTAAGGCGAGATCAGTTTGTAAGACATTCGAAGAACGTTCCAAGAATGTCTTGGTTTATAAGAGACTTTCGTTTGAAAGATGGGGGATATCACATTGGGAAACCCATAAGTTACGATGTGTTTACTTTGACGCATATATTGCGGGGAACCCAAATGCTATTTTACGCAACGGGTTAAGAAATTATTTTGACTCAATATATCCGAATATTGGACTTCGTGATTTAGAAAAAGCGGCTAACATGCAACATAAAGAAGCATGTTATGCTTACGGATTAGTAATGTTCGCTTCTCACCAAAGTAAGAACAAGAACATCGGGCTACAACTATTAAACAAAACGTTTCCACAAGTGACGGAGTCGGTAATTGGGGTAAGAAATGAGGTTTTTAGATTATTACGGGACTGTTGGACATTACGTAACCCTCGTCCCTTTGATGACGTTACAACACGCTGTCTTATCAACGGCCATAACGGTTATGTTGCACAAGACCAAGGATGGGAAGTAGTCCTAGTAAAACCAGAATGCATGACTTGTTTCTGGACGTATGAATTACGTGTCTTTATTGCCTTTGCTGAACGACTTGTGTACTAGCTAGAATTGTCTTCACAACTATCTTGTATCAAAGTTATTGTGTGCTATATTTCATGCTTTATGTAAAATAAGCGGTATTGTAAGTTTGTAAAATATTGTATAAAAGTTTGAACGCGAAATATTATTATAATCAGTTTTTCATATAGAATTGTAGTAGTTGAATTGTATATTAGCTACTAAGTATGAACTTAACGGGTAGGTACTACCCGAATTTAAACTTATAAAACGCTAATATGAAGAAAAAGCTTTTATAAATGAGTTCATATTATGCTACGAAATACTATTAACTACTCTTAATATTCTGTATGATTAACTTGTTCCATTTAACTATTTTGAAGGAAATGGCACCGACTACTCGACACACCGTGAATATGAATGAAGAGGAATTCCGTACTTTTCTAGCTTCAAACATAGCCGCAGTACAGGCTGCGCTACATACCAACAATAACCTTGGATCTAGCAGTACAGGAAATCGTGTAGGATGCACCTACAAAGAATTCACTGCCTGCAAACCTTTGGAATTTGATGGAACCGAAGGACCGATCGGATTGAAACGGTGGACCGAAAAGGTTGAATCGGTGTTTGCCATAAGTAAGTGTACTGAAGAGGACAAAGTGAAGTACGCTACGCATACCTTCACAGGTTCTGCGTTAACATGGTGGAATACCTATCTAGAGCAAGTGGGACAAGATGATGCGTACGCACTACCGTGGTCAGCATTCAAGCACTTGATGAACGAGAAGTACCGTCCCAGAACCGAGGTCAATAAGCTCAAGACAGAACTTAGAGGGTTACGAACCCAAGGATTTGATATTACCACGTACGAAAGACGATTCACAGAATTGTGCCTATTGTGTCCGGGAGCATTCGAAGATGAGGAAGAGAAGATCGACGCGTTTGTGAAAGGATTACCGGAAAGAATCCAAGAAGATATAAGTTCACACGAGCCCGCCTCCATACAACAGGCATGTAGAATGGCTCACAAACTAGTGAACCAGATTGAAGAAAGAATTAAAGAACAGACTGCTGAAGAGGCCAATGTGAAGCAAGTCAAAAGAAAGTGGGAGGAAAACGGTGATAAGAATCACCAATACAACAACAACAGCAATTACAACAATAATCGCAACAATTATCCCAACAATCGCAACATCAATCGCAACTACAACAAACGGCCCAACAACAACAACAACAACAACAACAACAACAACAGCAACTACAACAATCATCCCAACAACAATAATAACCGCAACAACAACAACAACAATCAGAAGCAACTATGCCAAAGGTGTGAAAAGAATCACTCGGGGTTCTGCACCAAATTTTGCAACAAGTGTAAAAGAAATGGTCATAGCGCGGCGAAGTGTGAGGTCTACGGACCAGGGGTTAATAGAACGAAAGGAACAAATGGTGTCGGAACGAGTAATGGCGGAGCAAGTAGTGTCGGAGCAAGTTATGCCAATGTAGTTTGTTATAAATGTGGAAAACCAGGCCACATTATTAGAAATTGCCCGAACCAGGAGAACACGAATGGACAAGGCCGTGGAAGAGTTTTCAATATTAATGCGGTAGAGGCACAGGAAGACCCGGAGCTTGTTACGGGTACGTTTCTTATTGACAATAAATCTGCTTACGTTTTATTTGATTCGGGTGCGGATAGAAGCTATATGAGTAGAGATTTTTGTGCTAAATTAAGTTGTCCATTGACGCCTTTGGATAGTAATTTTTTACTCGAATTAGCAAATGGTAAATTAATTTCAGCAGATAAAATATGTCGGAATCGAGAAATTAAACTGGTTAGCGAAACATTTAAGATTGATTTGATACCAGTAGAGTTAGGGAGTTTTGATGTGATAATCGGTATGGACTGGTTGAAAGAAGTGAAAGCGGAGATCGTTTGTTACAAAAATGCAATTCGCATTATACGAGAAAAAGGAAAACCCTTAATGGTGTACGGAGAAAAGGGCAACACGAAGCTACATCTTATTAGTAATTTGAAGGCACAAAAACTAATAAGAAAAGGTTGCTATGCTGTTCTAGCACACGTCGAGAAAGTACAAACTGAAGAAAAGAGCATCAATGATGTTCCCATTGCAAAAGAATTTCCCGATGTATTTCCGAAAGAATTACCGGGATTACCCCCACATCGATCCGTTGAATTTCAAATAGATCTTGTACCAGGAGCTGCACCAATAGCTCGTGCTCCTTACAGACTCGCACCCAGCGAGATGAAAGAACTGCAAAGCCAATTACAAGAACTTTTAGAGCGTGGTTTCATTCGACCAAGCACATCACCGTGGGGAGCTCCTGTTTTGTTTGTCAAGAAGAAAGATGGTACATTCAGGTTGTGTATCGACTACCGAGAGTTGAACAAACTTACCATCAAGAACCGCTACCCACTACCGAGAATCGACGACTTATTTGATCAACTACAAGGCTCGTCTGTTTATTCAAAGATTGACTTACGTTCCGGGTATCATCAAATGCGGGTGAAAGAAGATGATATTCCAAAGACTGCTTTCAGAACACGTTACGGTCATTACGAGTTTATGGTCATGCCGTTTGGTTTAACTAATGCACCAGCTGTGTTCATGGACCTTATGAACCGAGTGTGTGGACCATACCTTGACAAGTTTGTCATTGTTTTCATTGATGACATACTTATTTACTCAAAGAATGACCAAGAACACGGTGAACATTTGAGAAAGGTGTTAGAAGTATTGAGGAAGGAAGAATTGTACGCTAAGTTTTCAAAGTGTGCATTTTGGTTGGAAGAAGTTCAATTCCTCGGTCACATAGTGAACAAAGAAGGTATTAAGGTGGATCCGGCAAAGATAGAAACTGTTGAAAAGTGGGAAACCCCGAAAACTCCGAAACACATACGCCAGTTTTTAGGACTAGCTGGTTACTACAGAAGGTTCATCCAAGACTTTTCCAGAATAGCAAAACCCTTGACTGCATTAACGCATAAAGGGAAGAAATTTGAATGGAATGATGAACAAGAGAAAGCGTTTCAGTTATTGAAGAAAAAGCTAACTACGGCACCTATATTGTCATTGCCTGAAGGGAATGATGATTTTGTGATTTATTGTGACGCATCAAAGCAAGGTCTCGGTTGTGTATTAATGCAACGAACGAAGGTGATTGCTTATGCGTCTAGACAATTGAAGATTCACGAACAAAATTATACGACGCATGATTTGGAATTAGGCGCGGTTGTTTTTGCATTAAAGACTTGGAGGCACTACTTATATGGGGTCAAAAGTATTATATATACCGACCACAAAAGTCTTCAACACATATTTAATCAGAAACAACTGAATATGAGGCAGCGTAGGTGGATTGAATTATTGAATGATTACGATTTTGAGATTCGTTACCACCCGGGGAAGGCAAATGTGGTAGCCGATGCCTTGAGCAGGAAGGATAGAGAACCCATTCGAGTAAAATCTATGAATATAATGATTCATAATAACATTACTACTCAAATAAAGGAGGCGCAACAAGGAGTTTTAAAAGAGGGAAATTTAAAGGATGAAATACCCAAAGGATCGGAGAAGCATCTTAATATTCGGGAAGACGGAACCCGGTATAGGGCTGAAAGGATTTGGGTACCAAAATTTGGAAATATGAGAGAAATGGTACTTAGAGAAGCTCATAAAACCAGATACTCAATACATCCTGGAACGGGGAAGATGTACAAGGATCTCAAGAAACATTTTTGGTGGCCGGGTATGAAAGCCGATGTTGCTAAATACGTAGGAGAATGTTTGACGTGTTCTAAGGTCAAAGCTGAGCATCAGAAACCATCAGGTCTACTTCAACAACCTGAAATCCCGGAATGGAAATGGGAAAACATTACCATGGATTTCATCACTAAATTGCCAAGGACTGCAAGTGGTTTTGATACTATTTGGGTAATAGTTGATCGTCTCACCAAATCAGCACACTTCCTACCAATAAGAGAAGATGACAAGATGGAGAAGTTAGCACGACTGTATTTGAAGGAAGTCGTCTCCAGACATGGAATACCAATCTCTATTATCTCTGATAGGGATGGCAGATTTATTTCAAGATTCTGGCAGACATTACAGCAAGCATTAGGAACTCGTCTAGACATGAGTACTGCCTATCATCCACAAACTGATGGGCAGAGCGAAAGGACGATACAAACGCTTGAAGACATGCTACGAGCATGTGTTATTGATTTCGGAAACAGTTGGGATCGACATCTACCGTTAGCAGAATTTTCCTACAACAACAGCTACCATTCAAGCATTTAGATGGCGCCGTTTGAAGCACTTTATGGTAGAAAGTGCAGGTCTCCGATTTGTTGGAGTGAGGTGGGGGATAGACAGATTACGGGTCCGGAGATTATACAAGAAACTACCGAGAAGACCATCCAAATTCAACAACGGTTGAAAACCGCCCAAAGTCGACAAAAGAGCTACGCTGACATTAAAAGAAAAGATATAGAATTTGAAATTGGAGAGATGGTCATGCTTAAAGTTTCACCTTGGAAAGGCGTTGTTCGATTTGGTAAACGAGGGAAATTAAATCCAAGGTATATTGGACCATTCAAGATTATTGATCGTGTCGGACCAGTAGCTTACCGACTTGAGTTACCTCAACAACTCGCGGCTGTACATAACACTTTCCACGTCTCGAATTTGAAGAAATATTTTGCTAAAGAAGATCTCACTATTCCGTTAGATGAAATCCAAATCAACGAAAAACTCCAATTCATCGAAGAACCCGTCGAAATAATGGATCGTGAGGTTAAAAGACTTAAGCAAAACAAGATACCAATTGTTAAGGTTCGATGGAATGCTCGTAGAGGACCCGAGTTCACCTGGGAGCGTGAAGATCAGATGAAGAAGAAATACCCGCATCTATTTCCAGAAGATTCGTCAACACCTTCAACAGCTTAAAATTTCGGGACGAAATTTATTTAACGGGTAGGTACTGTAGTGACCCGAACTTTTCCATGTTTATATATATTAATTGAGATTGATATTTACATGATTAAATGTTTCCAACATGTTAAGCAATCAAACTTGTTAAGACTTGATTAATTGAAATAGGTTTCATATAGACAATTGACCACCCAAGTTGACCGGTGATTCACGAACGTTAAAACTTGTAAAAAACTATATGATGACATATATATGGTTATATGTATAGTTAACATGATATTATGATAAGTAAACATATCATTAATTATATTAACAATGAACTACATATGTAAAAACAAGACTACTAACTTAATGATTTTGAAACGAGACATATATGTAACGTTTATCGTTGTAACGACATTTAATGTATATATATCATATTAAGAGATATTCGTACATCATAATATCATGATAATATAATAATTTAAAATCTCTTTTGATATTATAAACATTGGGTTAACAACATTTAACAAGATCGTTAACCTAAAGGTTTCAAAACAACACTTACATGTAACGACTAACGATGACTTAACGACTCAGTTAAAATGTATATACATGTAGTGTTTTAATATGTATTTATACACTTTTGAAAGACTTCAATACACTTATCAAAATACTTCTACTTAACAAAAATGCTTACAATTACATTCTCGTTCAGTTTCATCAACAATTCTACTTGTATGCACCCGTATTCGTACTCGTACAATACACAGCTTTTAGATGTATGTACTATTGGTATATACACTCCAATGATCAGCTATTAGCAGCCCATGTGAGTCACCTAACACATGTGGGAACCATCATTTGGCAACTAGCATGAAATATCTCATAAGATTACAAAAATATGAGTAATCATTCATGACTTATTTACATGAAAACAAAATTACATATCCTTTATATCTAATCCATACACCAACGACCAAAAACACCTACAAACACTTTCATTCTTCAATTTTCTTCATCTAATTGAACTCTCTCAAGTTCTATCTTCAAGTTCTAAGTGTTCTTCATAAATTCCAAAAGTTCTAGTTTCATAAAATCAAGAATACTTTCAAGTTTGCTAGCTCACTTCCAATCTTGTAAGGTGATCATCCAACCTCAAGAAATCTTTGTTTCTTACAGTAGGTTATCATTCTAATACAAGGTAATAATCATATTCAAACTTTGGTTCAATTTCTATAACTATAACAATCTTATTTCAAGTGATGATCTTACTTGAACTTGTTTTCGTGTCATGATTTTGCTTCAAGAACTTTGAGCCATCCAAGGATCCATTGAAGCTAGATCCATTTTTCTCTTTTCCAGTAGGTTCATCCAAGGAACTTAAGGTAGTAATGATGTTCATAACATCATTCGATTCATACATATAAAGCTATCTTATTCGAAGGTTTAAACTTGTAATCACTAGAACATAGTTTAGTTAATTCTAAACTTGTTCGCAAACAAAAGTTAATCCTTCTAACTTGACTTTTAAAATCAACTAAACACATGTTCTATATCTATATGATATGCTAACTTAATGATTTAAAACCTAGAAACACGAAAAACACCGTAAAACCGGATTTACGCCGTCGTAGTAACACCGCGGGCTGTTTTGGGTTAGTTAATTAAAAACTATGATAAACTTTGATTTAAAAGTTGTTATTCTGAGAAAATGATTTTTATTATGAACATGAAACTATATCCAAAAATTATGGTTAAACTCAAAGTGGAAGTATGTTTTCTAAAATGGTCATCTAGACGTCGTTCTTTCGACTGAAATGACTACCTTTACAAAAACGACTTGTAACTTATTTTTCCGACTAGAAACCTATACTTTTTTTGTTTAGATTCATAAAATAGAGTTCAATATGAAACCATAGCAATTTGATTCACTCAAAACGGATTTAAAATGAAGAAGTTATGGGTAAAACAAGATTGGATAATTTTTCTCATTTTAGCTACGTGAAAATTGGTAACAAATCTATTCCAACCATAACTTAATCAACTTGTATTATATATTATGTAATCTTGAGATACCATAGACACGTATACAATGTTTCGACCTATCATGTCGACACATCTATATATATTTCGGAACAACCATAGACACTCTATATGTGAATGTTGGAGTTAGCTATACAGGGTTGAGGTTGATTCCAAAATATATATAGTTTGAGTTGTGATCAATACTGAGATACGTATACACTGGGTCGTGGATTGATTCAAGATAATATTTATCGATTTATTTCTGTACATCTAACTGTGGACAACTAGTTGTAGGTTACTAACGAGGACAGCTGACTTAATAAACTTAAAACATCAAAATATATTAAAAGTGTTGTAAATATATTTTGAACATACTTTGATATATATGTATATATTGTTATAGGTTCGTGAATCAACCAGTGGCCAAGTCTTACTTCCCGACGAAGTAAAAATCTGTGAAAGTGAGTTATAGTCCCACTTTTAAAATCTAATATTTTTGGGATGAGAATACATGCAGGTTTTATAAATGATTTACAAAATAGACACAAGTACGTGAAACTACATTCTATGGTTGAATTATCGAAATCGAATAAGCCCCTTTTTATTAAGTCTGGTAATCTAAGAATTAGGGAACAGACACCCTAATTGACGCGAATCCTAAAGATAGATCTATTGGGCCTAACAAACCCCATCCAAAGTACCGGATGCTTTAGTACTTCGAAATTTATATCATATCCGAAGGGTGTCCCGGAATGATGGGGATATTCTTATATATGCATCTTGTTATTGTCGGTTACCAGGTGTTCACCATATGAATGATTTTTATCTCTATGTATGGGATGTGTATTGAAATATGAAATCTTGTGGTCTATTGTTACGATTTGATATATATAGGTTAAACCTATAACTCACCAACATTTTTGTTGACGTTTTAAGCATGTTTATTCTCAGGTGATTATTAAGAGCTTCCGCTGTCGCATACTTAAATAAGGACAAGATTTGGAGTCCATGCTTGTATGATATTGTGTAAAAACTGCATTCAAGGAACTTATTTTGTTGTAACATATTTGTATTGTAAACCATTATGTAATGGTCGTGTGTAAACAGGATATTTTAGATTATCATTATTTGATAATCTACGTAAAGCTTTTTAAACCTTTATTGATGAAATAAAGGTTATGGTTTGTTTAAAAATGAATGCAGTCTTTGAAAAACGTCTCATATAGAGGTCAAAACCTCGCAACGAAATCAATTAATATGGAACGTTTTTAATCAATAAGAACGGGACATTTCAGTCTCGACGCGATTTAAAGTAAAAGTCAAGTATATCATGCAAGTCAAACAAAGTCAACCGAAGTCAAAATGAAAGTCAAACTTGGTCAATGTGATCAACTAAAGTCAACATCAGTAGGTTCATGTCAAATATTGGTCAACATGTCAAACCTAAGTCATACAATACGTTTTAGGTCATGAATAATCATTTTCACAATTTCAGTTTATCGTCATGCACAAAATTTACGAACACGTAGCACACTTAGCACAATATCTCATAGTACAAAATTCAAGTAAATATGACAAACTCCAGATCATAATTAGACTCAAAATAGATTCCAAAAATTCTAGCCAGGGACTCATATGACAATTAAAAGTCAGGAATCAGAAAGAATACATTTGGGGTTTGCCAGGTCAGTTTCTGACAGCGCACTGATTTTATTTTGGCTATAACCGGAGTTAGAAACATGCAATTGATACAATACCAGTGTCCATAGTTCAAGGACAAATCAAAGTAACACATATAAAAAATCTAGCCACTTTTGTTAAGCCAATTTGTACATTTTATTCGTGCAAGTTGATCATTCAGTTTTCAGTTCAAATCAGAATTCACATAAAGTATGTCTCTATTGCGCCCAATGCATAAGGTTTTAGAGATTGACATAAACTAAAACTAAGTTACATATCATGTTAATTTTCATTTTCCCGAAGCATACATTCTCAATCAATATACAAAATTCACAAAGTACAAAACCGTGTTCAATTTACAGATTCGATTCCCATTTTGTTAGTCACATTCGCAGACCATTATCTGAAGATATACATACAATTAGCCTATGATATCTACATGAAAGATGAAGTAATTTTTGTCTATTTTTCAAATATACAAAGCTTCAATCACATAAGTTAACACATTTTATCATACAAGGTTATTTTCATGCAAGTGCTGTATAAAACTTCATTTACACTAATTCTAGCATATCTTGGGCTATACATAAGCAAACGACATGATATCCTAGTCTAACTTGAGTGTTTTTAAATTATCTTTCCAGTGGTATAAGTCTCACATGGCAATTCATTTTCTATCAATACCAGATTCCTGATCAAGCAACAATAATACAACGATAATTCAAATCGACATAACTTAACCATACGGAAACGAAATCAAGCGAATCCAAAGCCTAAACTCAATAGTTTTTCGCAAGGAATCTGATTATAAGATAATAATTAACATTTGAAAAACTTAAAATCACTGATCATGCAATAACAAATTTGTTTTTAAACCCTAGCGCATCAAACAATCAAAACAACGATTACAATTAACACGTACGCGTATAGACTTGAGCAATTGACAACATAACTATGAAACTTTATAAAAATCAGATTTTTTAAGAATTAGGGTTCATGCAATTATAACTTTGATCGCTAAATTAAATACACCAACGCGTAGAGGATAATGCGAATTACAATGTTTGTTCTTGAGGTTTAATCAAAAATTGAAAATTGAAGGTGTATTGTTGGTGGTGGTGGTTGACGTGAATGGGGAGGGAGAATGGATCGACTGGTGCAGTTTTTGTGTGAGAGTTTATCCCTAATTTTTGTTAACATTCTAATTTATACTAACCCTAGTTCTCCTAAATTGCACATAAGCCCCTAAACTTACAAAAATTGAAATATAAGGGGGTGAGGGGGAGGGGTTGGCCGAATGGGGCCCACCATGGGTTCCCGGGTTCTCGTTTTGCAATTCCGTGTATTCGTGGTCCGTTTTAAGTGTCGTTTTGTCGTACCGAAGGCCCGGAACGTTAATCCGATCGTTAAACGCAACCAATCGCTTAATTTATTAAAAACTCAATAAATTAAATATTTTAAAAAGTTAATAATTAATTAAATTAATTATCAAAATAAACCCGAGCGTTTCGCTGCTCAAAAAGCTATTATCAAAATCGTATCGTTTTTATCGTATTTCATTATCCGAAATATTTATTTGAATTAATATCAACCCATATCAATTATTGAAACCCTCCAAAGGTCAATTACGCATTTAATACACGTAAACACATAAAAGTTAAATAATCGCCGTTAAATAAACTAACGGAAGGTTAACGAAAGTAACGAAAAAATCAGGGTTGTTACATTACCCACCTGTTATTGAAAATTTCGTCCCGAAATTTTTAGTGATCGTTCGCTGAAGTGGTTTCCTCGGGAAACAATTGCGGATACTTCAGCCTCATCTGGTCTTCACGCTCCCACGTGAACTCTATGAAAGGACCCGTTTATATACATTATAAACGATTCATAATAGTTGATTTCATTGCGAGGTATTTGGCCTCTATATGATACATTTTACAAACATTGCATTCGTTTTTTTTTTAAAGACAAACTTTCTTTACATCGAAAATTGACAGGCATGCATACCATTTCATAATATCCACTATCCAACTATAAATTGATTTAATAATAATCTTTGATGAACTCAATGACTCGAATGCAACGTTCTTCGAAATATGCTATGAAAGACTCCAAGTAATATCTTTAAAATGAGCAAACGCACAGCGGAAGATTTCTTTAACACCTGAGAATAAACATGCTTTAAAGTGTCAACCAAAAGGTTGGTGAGTTCATTAGTTTAACAAAATAATCATTTCCATCATTTTAATAGAACACAATATTTCATTTCCAGTTCTCATAAATGTACGTCCCATGCATAGAGACAAAAATCATTCATATGGATTGAACACCTGGTAACCGACATTCACAATATGCATATAAGAATATCCCCATCATTCCGGGATCCTCCTTCGGACATGATATAAATTTCGAAGTACTAAAGCATCCGGTACTTTGGATGGGGCTTGTTGGGCCCAATAGATCTATCTTTAGAGTTCGCGTCAATTAGGGTGTCTGTTCCCTAATTCTTAGATTACCAGACTTAATAAAAAGGGGCATATTCAATTCGATAATTCAACCATAGAATGTAGTTTCGATTACTTGTGTCTATTTCGTAAAACAGTTATAAAAGCAGCGCATGTATTCTCAGTCCCAAAAATATATATTGCAAAAGCATTTAAAAAGGGAGCAAATGAAACTCACGCATATAAATATTGTAAAACAGTTAATAAAGCATTTACATGTATTCTCAGCCCAAAAATGTAAAGAGTAAAAGGGATCAAATGAAACTCACCATACTGTATTTCGTAGTAAAAATACATATAACGTCATTGAACAAGTGCAAGGTTGGCCTCGGATTCACGAACCTAAATTAATTATATAAATTTATGTGTTGGTCAATATTTGTCTACCAAATTAGGTCAAGTCATAGTGTACCACAATCTTAATGCTTGAGACTAATATGCAAAAGTTAACAAAAGTCAATTTGACTCAAAATGATTTCCAGAATTTATACATGATTATTATATAGTTTAAATATCGTCGTTTTATATTTAAAATATTTTTTTAAAAGATTTATTAGAGTAAATAATATAATTCATTTATTAATAAATAAAACTTTATATAAAAATATACTTATATATATATTAGATAACAAAATTTATAAAGTTCATTGAATATCATAAAATGTTATGATAAGTTTTATTAAGGTAATTATATTATTTGTATTATATTTTTATTTGATAAAATAACTTTGATAATAATAATAAGTAAAAGTTGTATTATTTTGTATTAAAAATTATTATTATTCTACTAATAATAATAACAATATTTATATTTACGAAAAATGGTATTATAACAATATGATAATTCTTATTAATAATGAAATTTTATATTAACAATGATATTCTTATTAAAATTAATAATTTTTGTAAAGATGATATTTTTAATATTAATAATAATACTTTTAATAATAATAGTGTTAAAAATAATGAAAAATGATAATTTTATCTAAATCAATATCTTTAAATTTCATCATGATATTCATACTCATTATTTCCAAATCAATTTGGTAATAGTTTTTAAATCGTCTTTTATATCGCGTTTATTTTAATGATAATAATAGTAATCATAATAATTAAGTGTTACTAATATTAGTTTTAATTATAATAATACTAATAATAATAAATATTATGATAATGATAACCCTAATAACTATTTTAATGATAATAATAATAATAATAATACTAATTATAACTTTAACGATAATAACGTTAGTAATAATAATAAAAATAACAATTTTTAATGATAATACTTTTTATTGATAATGATAATAATAATAATAATAATAATAATAATAATAATAATAATAATAATAATAATAATAATAAATAGATCGACGATAATAACGACGATAATAATAATTTTTTTTTATAATGATACGAAAATTCAGTTGACAATAACTTCTAATCCGTTCATCGAATCCATTAGATATCTAAATGAAAAGTTCTTAATTTTTCGTTATCTTTCCAACGACATGCATATCTTATACCTTATCTCAATCGCATTTGTAATTAATTCAGGATTCAACGTATCCTATCTAAGGGCAATATCAAAAGTACAAGTATGCATAATCCTATATTCTCGAGCACTAGTCAGGGATACACTATTAGTATGTAAAAATTAAATTATAAGTACTCACGTATCAATATTGAGATTCAATATTGCAGGAAAAGTACGTAGACGACACGAAGATAATAAACACTAGACTGACCTCACGAGTATACCCATGATCCATACCCATAACCTCCATAGCTATAACCCATAATTTCCTTAGCCCTATCCTACTCGAAAAACTCATTTTGAGATCAAGCGGGCAAAGCCCCGTCGTAGTATTTTATGTATAATAATTATAATAATAATAATAATAATAATAATAATAATAATAATAATAATAATAATAATAATAATAATAATAATAATAATAATAATAATAATAATAATAATAATAATAATAATGCCAAATAATAATAATACCAAATAATACTAACACTAACAATAATAAGATTAATATTAATAATCTTAAAATTAATAATAATCTTAATAATATATATATATATATATATATATATATATATATATATATATATATATATATATATATATATATATATATATATATATATATATATATATATATATAAGAGATTATTTACGGAGTAATGTGATGAATTGAATTACAAAAAATGAAACTCGCTAGCCTTTTATAAGCAAGTTAATCTCACCTACCCCTTAATCATTTCATGTTCGCTCAAAATACTAAGGAGGTTACCGACACCTCATTTTACTTAACATAAATAAATATTAATATTAAATCTTTAGAATTAATTAAATATTATATTATATTTACGCTCATGGTAAAAATATAATTTTTACAAAAATGACACGGACGTGGTCTCACGACTCATGTACCACTTTCGGTTTTTCGAGCGCACTTTCGTACGTTTAGAAAACTAGCCTTTTACATTTAATGACTCGTACCATTATAAAAATTTAGTTTTAGTTTTTGAAAAATTACTTTATGACAAATGTATCTTATATAATTGAGTGTTTTGGTCATTTCCTTCTATAAGTCAGTGGCTCGTTGTTTGTCAAGATATACTATTTTAAGTCAGGACATTTTATGACTAAGTTAAAAATATATATTTTCATTTAAATTTTGTAAATTTGTTCAATATATAGATATATTTGAAATATTTGTCAAATGATATAATATTTTGTCTTTCAAAAGCAATTACCTTTCAAGCTCATTTTATATAATTTACTTATTTTAAATAATAGTAGTTATTTTACTAACTATTGTGTTTAATATGAAAACTAAAGAGTTGATTTATCGAGGGACGCGAGTTAATCAATTAAAGTACATTTTTGAATTTTAAACGGAAATGATTACTAACTTTTGACTAACTCTTGCTAATGACCTTTTTTTTATAAATCACTCTTATCAGATATTCCAGATACCGTTAAAAAAGAAAAGGTTTTCTAACTAAAAGTGGACCTCTTAATAGAGACTCGTAATCATAATTCAATGTATCTGATAATTCAATCATTTGAATATTATCTTTTAATTCCATCGATAATTATTTGAATATATTTTGTAGCCGATACGTTTATGTAAAGTATTATACGTCTAATACTTTGTTAAAGTTTCCAAGCTATAATTATATATACACATATACATACATAATCATATCCGTTCATATAATGGTTCGTGAATCGCCGAAACTTGGTCAAAGGGTAATTGATTACATGAATATAAATTTCAAAACTTTCGAGACTCAACATTACAGATTTTGCTTATCGTGTCGGAAATATATAAAGATTAAAGTTTAAATTTGATCAGAAATTTCCGGGTCATCACAGTACCTATCCGTTAAAGAAATTTCGTCCCGAAATTTGATCGAGGTCGTCATGGCTAACTATAAAAATGTTTTCATGACAAATATGAGTTGATAAATAGAGTTTTATCATTAATGAGTAATATAGATAAAACAACTTGATTTCACGAAGAGTGTAAGTGAAGCTATCGCAAAAGAGTGAAATGAGTAAATGCAAAATCGTTTTAATCGATGACGTTGTTATGATTGATTTCCGGGATTCAAGGGATTTAGAAGAAAATCTTCGTAATAAGATTTGGTTCTTCGGTGATTAAGGAAATCAGGATCTTCTTTGATTAAATGCAATAATCTGTTTCGATTGCTCTGTCGAATATTTCGCTATAAATCCACCCTCTCCATTTCCTTACAACTCACATCTTCTATTTTCCTCAATTCATACCTTAAAGCATTCGTTAATATGCTCTATCCTATTCTGATCCTTGATATACTCTTAACTTTCATATCTGTCATTCTTCTCTTTCATCTACCGCCGGAAGAATCTATTTACTTCTACTATACTCTGGGTTTTATAGTATTCTTAGTTCTCCCGTGTCTTTATATTGCTATATGCATTGATATCTAAGGTTTGTAATTTCTACGTTGTTGTTGGCTTTTATATTTTCCTTTATATTTCGATACCCTTGCTTCTGTCCTCTATAATCATTGTCATCCATAGTTAATACTTTCTCTTATTTGCTGCGATTTATGCTCCTTTTCTATTTCGGAGCCTCATTCTTTCGTTTCCTCTTCTTGCGACTAAGCCTCTCTTGTAATGGTCCGGAATTCACACATATGTATTTTGGAATGAACATAGTTTACGTTCTAAGAAGGAAATGGTAATGGTAAAATCTTGATTCGTTAAATTACCAGAATACCCTGGAAAGGACCGAATCATCAAGAAATATTTTCTTGATATGTTTAGAGGTTAAATAGAATGTAAGAGTCGTGTAAATGGCACATGATGACGGTATGTTCTGTGAATCATCACGTTCCATTAAAAACTCAGCATGAATTACCGTAATATAATCACGTTGATCAAGTGTCATTATATTATACTAACTCATGCTTCAGTTCCCAACACTACTTCAAAAACATTCATATTTGAATTTTTCAGAATTTAGAAACTAACACAGTTCCTTTTATGTTGCAGATATTACGGAGAGATACATGATTTCAGATAATAATAGTTGTGAAAATATTTCCAGAAATATGGAGAATATGTATAATGGAAGATACTAAGATATCTTATAATATTTAAGATAAGATGATGATGAAGAATATCATCTGGAAAGGTTTAGAATAAGGAGTAATATGTTTGCTAACGATTTTAGCAGACACTGAATCATTTGCATCCTTTGAAGGCAGATTCAGTCTCTGTGATTTGTCCACAGCTTCCTTCATACTTTGCTCAATCCATTTTTTTAGTACCAAATCCTTTCTTTTTCTGAGCTTTACCAACCCACTATCTTTTATCATCAAACTTGGCCGTTTAGACCATCTACCATTTTTATGTTTCCTCTGCATTTAATGTTACGATATCTGAATCACCGGTTATTAATCCGAGGTGGGTTCAGAAGAATTGTGTTTTTAGATGATTAAACGCTGATGGTAATATGGTGGAATATGAAAAGTTTCCCAGTAACAATGGCGAAAGGGCAACGTATCTATCGAGGTTATAATAAGACTAGTTCGACTAAAAAATCGAAGTTGACTTGCTGGAGCTGTGACAAAATTGGCTACTTTGAAAGGAATCGTAAGGTTGTTTTGCTAATAAATTATAAAGGGTCTAATACAGATACGTGTTGAGTTATGACTTTAGTTTCGAGGGTTTTTCTGGTACAATACGGCGGGTAATGTGTGGTTGGATCATCATCTCAATGATTCATTATTTGAAGTGTCTTCAAGAATTTTGAAGGGTTTCAAATGCAGATTGTCATTGTCAATATCCAAATGATAAAATCGTCCTGATTCTCGAATGATTTCCATATCCTTCAGCGTGTTACAAATAGAAGTGATGTTCTATCACAGTTTTGAATTCAAAGTATGGCTTTGCTAGATGTAGGAATTCTAAGAGTGATATCTTCTGTTAAATCTTGACTTGGATTTTGATTTGTAAAAATCAGAATATGTACTCAAATTTGGATGAGAATAGTTGTTTTGATTTCTATGAAAGGATGTATATTATTGTGAAAGTAGTGAATATAGTTGGTGATTGAGGAACTAGATTCGAAAATTGTAATATGTAAATTGTGAATTTATATATCTCTCGGGTATTACCTACCCGTTAAAAAAAATTTCACAAATAATCTTTTGTACAAGAGAATTTTTAATTACAATCTTTATGAAAATATACTTACATATATATTTTCTTCAGATGTAAATCATGGATTTAATGAGTTAATATGATATTAGTCTCATATGCTTTTCGATTTGAGCTAGAATAAGTAATTTCCAAAACTATTAGGAACCACATATTCTTCGCAGAATATTAATGAAGTTATGAATCAATACTTCGTTATTTGGTTGGTGCCTGAGGTTGGTGTTCGTGGAACTCTTGTGAACTTCTCAGGGTACAAATGATGTTGTTTGAAAAGTTTCGAGTACATCGATGATGAAAGTATAAAAATCAATATATTTAAATAATACACTTGATTTATTATGAAATAAAATTCATTGAGTTGAAGCAGAGTTTGTGGTTAACAATGATTAAGTTGCTAACGAAAAATGTACATCATGGCATATTGGTATTATGAATTAACCGGATAGTTAAGTTCCATACATAATAGCTTAGTACAGAAAGATTTATTATGGTTTAAAATTTTATATATATATATAGGATATACATATAAATTCTTCGGGGGAGCTGATTTAATGATTCATAACTCATTGATACAATATACGCGTTATTGATTTGTAATGATGTCCACAGTGATTCTTGAACTGACAGAGTTTGTGATGTTATCGGTGTTGTTGATTTGGGTGTTGACTGTACTGACGATGCTGGTAACGCTGACGGTACTGTTGATGCTGTTGGTAAAGCAAGTTTAGCTTGTTAATCACACACCATTTTTGTTAGGGTTTCTACTCTTCCTTCAATCATTTTGGTTCGCTTAACTAATTTATGGTTAAGGCTAGATTAGATAATCTCCAAGACTTTAGAGATTACATAATCGCCGCGGAATGTTTCTCTAATGAAGTTATGAATTAATACTTCGTCAGTTATTGTTGTTGGTACTCCTTGGTATCTATGGTGCGTATGACGTTGATGCTCGTGGGACAGATTGTGAAGTTGAGGTTTACGACGCGGTTGTGGTTGGAGGTGGTAAGGGTACTGTTGGAGTTGATGATGGTGGTACTGGTTATGCTGCTGGTGTTTGTAATCTCTGCACCATATTCTCCAAAGCCACTACCCGAGTCCGAAGCTCGTTGACTTCTTCTATTACACCGGGGTGATTGTCGGTTCGGACGAGCGGATAAATAAAATCTAAAATTTGATGTAGTAAAAAATCGTGACGAGATACTCTGGAAATGAGAGAGAAAATGGTTTCTCGGATAGGTTCACCAGTAAGTGCTTCAGGTTCGTCACCAATAGGGCAATTCGGTGGATGGAAGGGATCACCTTCTTCTTGTCTCCAATGATTGAGGAGGCTACGAACCCACCCCCAATCCATCTAGAATAGACGATGACTGATTGGTTGATCCATTCTGGTCACACTGTTTTTAGAGCTTGGGTGGAATTCCATATCGGAATCTGAGTGACTTGAACTGATGACGAATTCCATTTCGTACGATTAGATAAAGGATTTTTTGATACGAAATGATTTCTGGCTATCGAATGGTATTATAATTATATAGAATATCCATATATAGAATAAAAGATCTCGTAGATTACGGAGGAATTTACGGAATATGTCAGGCAAAGTTTATAGTAACAGATACGCGTAGATATGAATTAGCAGATACGCTAGGATATGAATTTTGTCCATATACTATCTATGCAATGAATGCAGTAAGACGCGTTTAGACTAAGAATGATAAGCGTTAATTTCCTAAGGATGATAAGCAGAAGATTTTCGACTAGAAATGATAAGAAAAACTTTTGACATGCAGACACGGTCGAAGTCCAGACTCACTAACGCATCCTAACGACTTATCAGTTAGACACACTAATGCAGACCTGGTTCGCTAAGACCACCGCTCTGATACCAACTGAAAGGACCCGTTCATATACATTATAAACGATTCATAATAGTTGATTTCATTGCGAGGTATTTGACCTCTATATGATATATTTTACAAACATTGCATTCGTTTTTTTTTTAAAGACAAACTTTCTTTACATCGGAAATTGACAGGCATGCATACCATTTCATAATATCCACTATCCAACTATAAATTAATTTAATAATAATCTTTGATGAACTCAATGACTCGAATGCAACGTTCTTCGAAATATGCTATGAAAGACTTCAAGTAATATCTTTAAAATGAGCAAATGCACAGCGGAAGATTTCTTTAACACCTGAGAATAAACATGCTTTAAAGTGTCAACCAAAAGGTTGGTGAGTTCATTAGTTTAACAAAATAATCATTTTCATCATTTTAATAGAACACAAGAATTTCATTTCCAGTTCTCATAAATGTACGTCCCATGCATAGAGACAAAAATCATTCATATGGATTGAACACCTGGTAACCGACATTCACAATATGCATATAAGAATATCCCCATCATTCCGGGATCCTCCTTCGGACATGATATAAATTTCGAAGTACTAAAGCATCCGGTACTTTGGATGGGGCTTGTTGGGCCCGATAGATCTATCTTTAGAGTTCGCGTCAATTAGGGTGTCTGTTCCGTAATTCTTAGATTACCAGACTTAATAAAAAGGGGCATATTCAATTCGATAATTCAACCATAGAATGTAGTTTCGATTACTTGTGTCTATTTCGTAAAACAGTTATAAAAGCAGCCCATGAATTCTCAGTCCCAAAAATATATATTGCAAAAGCATTTAAAAAAGGAGCAAATGAAACTCACGCATATAAATATTGTAAAACAGTTAATAAAGCATTTACATGTATTCTCAGCCCAAAAATGTAAAGAGTAAAAGGGATCAAATGAAACTTACCATACTGTATTTCGTAGTAAAAATACATATAACGTCATTGAACAAGTGCAAGGTTGGCCTCGGATTCACGAACCTAAATTAATTATATAAATTTATGTGTTGGTCAATATTTGTCTAACAAATTAGGTCAAGTCATAGTGTACCACAATCCTAATGCTTGAAACTAATACGCAAAAGTTAACAAAAGTCAATTTGACTCAAAATGATTTCCAGAATTTATATATGATTATTATATAGTTTAAATATCGTCGTTTTATATTTAAAATATTTTTTTTAAAAGATTTATTAGAGTAAATAATATAATTCATTTATTAATAAATAAAACTTTATATAAAAATATACTTTTATATATATTAGATAACAAAATTTATAAAGTTCATTGAATATTATAAAATGTTATGATAGGTTTTATTAAGGTAATTATATTATTTGTATTATATTTTTATTTGATAAAATAACTTTGATAATAATAATAAGTAAAAGTTGTATTATTTTGTATTAAAAATTATTATTATTCTACTAATAATAATAACAATATTTATATTTATGAAAAATGGTATTATAACAATATGATAATTCTTATTAATAATGAAATTTTATATTAACAATGATATTCTTATTAAAATTAATAATTTTTGTAAAGATGATATTTTTAATATTAATAATAATACTTTTAATAATAATAGTGTTAAAAATAATGAAAAATGATAATTCTATCTAAATCAATATCTTTAAATTTCATCATGATATTCATACTCAATATTTCCTAATCAATTTGTTAATAGTTTTTAAATCGTCTTTTATATCGCGTTCATTTTAATGATAATAATAGTAATCATAATAATTAAGTGTTACTAATATTAGTTTTAATTATAATAATACTAATAATAATAAATATTATGATAATGATAACCCTAATAACTATTTTAATGATAATAATAATAATAATAATAATAATAATAATAATAATTATAACTTTAACGATAATAACGTTAGTAATAATAATAAAAATAACAATTTTAATGATAATACTTTTTATTGATAATGATAATAATAATAATAATAATAATAATAATAATAATAATAATAATAATAATAATAAATAGAACGACGATAATAACGACGATAATAATAATTTTTTTATAATGATACGAAAATTCAATTGACAATAACTTCTAATCCGTTCATCGAATCCATTCGATATCTAAATGAAAAGTTCTTAATTTTTCGTTTTCTTTCCAACGACATGCATATCTTATACCTTATCTCAATCGCATATGTAATTAATTCAGGATTCAACATATCCTATCTAAGGGCAATATCAAAAGTACAAGTATGCATAATCCTATATTCTCGAGCACTAGTCAGGGATACACTATTAGTATGTAAAAATTAAATTATAAGTACTCACGTATCAATATTGAGATTCAATATTGCAGGAAAAGTACGTAGACGCCACGAAGATAATAAACACTAGACTGACCTCACGAGCATAACCATGATCCATACCCATAACCTCCATAGCTATAACCCATAATTTCCTTAGCCCTATCCTACTCGAAAAACTCATTTTGAGATCAAGCGGGCAGAGCCCCGTCGTAGTATTTTATGTATAATACTAATAATAATAATAATACCAAATAATAATAATACCAAATAATACTAACACTAACAATAATAAGATTAATATTAATAATCTTAAAATTAATAATAATCTTAATATATATATATATATATATATATATATATATATATATATATATATATATATATATATATATATATATATATATATATGATTATTTACGGAGTAATGTGATGAATTGAATCACAAAAAATGAAACTCGCTAGCCTTTTATAAGCAAGTTAATCTCACCTACCCCTTAATCATTTCATGTTCGCTCAAAATACTAAGGAGGTTACCGACACCTCATTTTACTTAACATAAATAAATATTAATATTAAATCTTTAGAATTAATTAAATATTATATTATATTTACGCTCATGGTAAAAATATAATTTTTACAAAAATGACACGGACGTGGTCTCACGACTCATGTACCACTTTCGGTTTTTTGAGCGCACTTTCGTACGTTTAGAAAACTAGCCTTTTACGTTTAATGACTCGTACCATTATAAAAATTTAGTTTTAGTTTTTGAAAAATTACTTTATGACAAATGTATCTTATATAATTGAGTGTTGTGGTCATTTCCATCTATAAGTCAGTGGCTCGTTGTTTGTCAAGATATATTATTTTAAGTCGGGACATTTTATGACTAAGTTAAAAATATATATTTTCATTTAAATTTTGTAAATTTGTTCAATATATATATATATATATTTGAAATCTTTGTCAAATGATATAATATTTTGTCTTTCAAAAGTAGTTACCTTTCAAGCTCATTTTATATAATTTATTATTTTAAATAATAGTAGTTATTTTACTAACTACTGTGTTTAATATGAAAACTAAAGAGTTGATTTATCGAGGGATGCGAGTTAATCAATTAAAGTGCATTTTTGAATTTTAAACGGAAATGATTACTAACTTTTGACTAACTCTTGCTAATGACCTTTTTTTTTTTGTAAATCACTCTTATCAGATATTCCAGATACCGTTAAAAAAGAAAAGGTTTTCTAACTAAAAGTGGACCTCTTAATAGAGACTCGTAATCATAATTCAATGTATCTGATAATTCAATCATTTGAATATTATCTTTTAATTCCATCGATAATTATTTGAATATATTTTGTAGCCGATACGTTTATGTAAAGTATTATACGTCTAATACTTTGTTAAAGTTTCCAAGCTATAATTATATATACACATATACATACATAATCATATCCGTTCATATAATGGTTCGTGAATCGCCGAAACTTGGTCAAAGGGTAATTGATTACATGAATATAAATTTCAAAACTTTCGAGACTCAACATTACAGATTTTGCTTATCGTGTCGGAAATATATAAAGATTGAAGTTTAAATTTGATCAGAAATTTCCGGGTCATCACACTCTGGTCCTCTTCTCGCGTTCCACCGAACTTTAAAGATAGGAATTCTGCTTTGCTTCAACTGCTTGACCTCTCGGCCCAAGATTTTAACAGGTTCCTCAATGAAATGAAGTTTGTCGTCGATACGTAGTTCCTCTAAAGGAATAATCAAATTATCATCGGCTAAGCACTTCTTTAGATTGGATACATGGAAAACGTCATGAATACCGCTGAGTGTTTGTGGCAGTTCTAATCTGTAAGCTACTGGTCCAACTCTTTCAGTTATCTCAAACGGTCCAACATAGCGAGGACTCAGTTTACCTCGTTTCCCAAATCGTACAACACCCTTCCAAGGTGATACTTTAAGCATAACTTTGTCTCCAACTTGGAATTCTATGTCCTTTCGTCTAACATCGACATAACTCTTTTGTCGAATTCGAGCCGTTCTCAATCGTTCCTGAATCTGTAGAACTTTCTTAGTTGTCTCTTGAATAATCTCAGGACCTGTCAACTGACTATCTCCCAACTCGCTCCAACAAACGGGAGATCTACACTTCCTTCTATACAATGCTTCAAATGGTGCAGCTTTAATACTCGCATGGTAGCTGTTATTGTATGTGAACTCAGCTAGTGGTAAATACTTATCCCATCCATTTCCGAAATCAATGACACACGCTCTCAACATGTCCTCAAAAGTCTGAATAGTTCGTTTGCTCTGGCCATCCGTCTGGGGGTGATATGCTGTACTCATATCTAAACGAGTCCCCATTGCTTTCTGCAATGATTGCCAAAACCTGGAAGTAAATCTGCTGTCGCGGTTGGATATAATAGATATAGGCACTCCATGCCTAGAGACGACTTCTTTAATGTAGATCTGAGCCAACTTCTCCATCTTATCAGTTTCCCTTATCGGTAAGAAGTGTGCGGACTTAGTGAGACGATCAACGATAACCCAAATAGTATCGTGACCTCCTGTCGTTCTCGGCAGTTTCGTAATGAAGTCCATGGAAATTCCTTCCCACTTCCACTGGGGAATCTCTGGTTGAATTAATAATCCTGATGGCTTCTGATGCTCAGCCTTGACTTTAGCGCAAGTCAAGCACTTCCCGACATAAGTGGCAATGTCAGCTTTCAAGTTCTGCCACCAATAAAATGCCTTCAAATCTTGGTACATTTTATCTGATCCGGATAAATTGAGTATCTCGACTTGTGTGCTTCCTCCAACACTAGTTCTCTCAATCCACCAAACTTTGGTACCCAAATTCGGTTAGCAAAGTACCGTGTTTCGTCCTCCTTGATGTCAAACTTCTTATCCATCCCTTTGAGAAATTCAACATCAACATTCTCCTGTTTCATGGCTTCTTGTTGTGCTTCGCGAATTTGTGATGTGAGATTCGTACGGACAACTATGTTAAGCGCTTTAACCCTAAGAGGTTTCTCTCGCTCCTTTCTGCTCAAGGCATCTGCCACAACATTCACCTTGCCCGGATGGTATTGAAGTTCGCAGTTATAATCATTAAGTAGTTCCATCTAATGTCGCTGTCTCATGTTGAGCTGCTTCTGATCGAATATGTGCTGTAAACTCTTATGGTCAGTGAAGATAGTGAACTTGGTTCCAAACCAGTAGTGTCTCCACATTTTAAGTGCAAAGACAACAACTCCTAACTCAAGGTCGTGCGTAGTGTAGTTCTGCTCGTGAATCTTTAACTGACGTGAACCATAAGCAATAACTTTGTTTCATTGCATAAGCACACAACCCATTCCTTGACGTGAGGCATCACAGTAAACAACAAAATCTTCACTTCCCTCGAGTAGAGACAATACTAATGCAGTTGTTAACTTCTCCTTCAACAACTGAAATGCAGTCTCTTGTGGTTCTGACCACTCAAACTTCTTGCCCTTATGAGTCAATGCGGTTATTGGTCGGGCAATCTTAGAGAATCCTTCAATAAATCTCCGGTAGTAACCAGCTAGACCCAAAAATTGCCTAATCTGCGTTGGCGTCTTTGGAGTTTCCCAATTCTTAACCGACTCAATCTTTGCTGGATCGACCTGTATTCCATTGGCCCCTACAACATGGCCAAGAAATTATACTTTTGGTAACCAAAAGTTACACTTAGAGAACTTTGCATATAACTGCTCTTCTCTAAGCATAGTCAATATCGAGCGTAGATGCTGTTCGTGCTCTTCTCTGTTCTTGGAGTACACCAATATATCATCAATGAACACAATGATGAATTTATCTAGGTATGGCTTAGATACACGGTTCATGAGGTCCATGAACACTGCTGGTGTGTTCGTCAAACCAAACGACATCACTGTAAACTCATAATGCCCATAACGTGTTCTAAACGCTGTCTTCGGGACATCATCTTCTTTGACTCTCAATTGATGATACCCGGATCCCAAATCAATCTTCGAATAGCAGCTGGATCCCTGCAACTGATCAAATAAGTCATCAATCCTCGGTAGCGGATACCGATTCTTGATTGTCAGCTTGTTCAATTCTCTGTAGTCGATACACAATCTCATTGACCCATCCTTCTTCTTAACAAACAGGACCGGAGCTCCCCAAGGCGAAGAACTCGGTCTAATAAATCCCTTGTCTAACAACTCTTGCAATTGACTAGACAACTCTTGAAGTTCTGGGGGTGCAAGTCTGTACGGTGCGCGAGCCACTGGTGCCGCTCCTGGCATTAAGTCTATCTGAAACTCAATTTCTCGATGCGGTGGGAGACCAGGTAATTCCTCCGGAAAAACTTCAAGAAATTCCTTAACTATAGGAACGTCTTCGGGTCTCCTTTCTTCTGGTATAATTTGCCTTACATGAGCCAAGAACACGATACATCCCTTCCTTACATACTTCTAGACTTTCAAACAATTAATGAGATGTAATTGTGAGTCATTCTTCTCACCATAAATCATCATAGATTCACCGTCAGCAATAGGGATACGAATAGCCTTTAGGTCACAGACCACCTCGGCTTTGTTATCAGCTAACCAGTCCATTCCAACCACAAGGTCAAAACTTCCCAGTTTAATAGGTATCACATTAATGCTAAAAGGCTTACTTTCTAACATCAAGGTACAATCACGATAAATCTTATCAGCTCTCATCAAATTACCATTCCCTAGTTCTATGGAATACACGTTATCTAGGGGAGAAACAAGTTTCTTAACATTGTGATAAATATCCTTTGATATAAAACTTCTATCAGCGCCAGTATCAAACAAAACATAAACAAGTTGATCATCAAGTGAAAACGTACCCGTGACTAGCTTTGGATCATCACGAGCTTCCGCAGAATTGATGTTGAACGCCCTTCCTCGAGCATTCCCATTGTTGTTCTTAGGACAGTCCTTCTTGAAATGACCCGACTGTCCACAACCATAACAGTTCTTACCACCATTAGCATTGTTCGCTTTGCTTGCAGTGTTGTTGTTGTTGGTGTTGCCGTTGAGATTAACCTTGCAATCTTTTGACAAATGACCAAACTTCTTACACTTGGTGCAATCCAGCACTTTGCATTCCCCACGATGGTGCTTTCCGCATCTTCCACACAAGGGTAGTTTTCCCTTGTAATTCGTGTTGGACAAAGATCCCTTATCAAAGTTACGGGGCATCTCTTGCTTCCCACCTCGATTCTGTGTGAGACTCCCAACAATGTTCTCACTTCGTTTTCTTTTTCCATTAACTTCATTCCCTGTAACAGGCACCTCTTTTCCTTCTGATCGGCTAACTTGCTTCATCCTGTTTATCGCCATGTTGATGACTCCGAGTATTGTCTTTGGTTGATGGGAAAGGACAAAACCAAACACTTCCATCGGCAATCCCGACATGTACCTCTCGATTGCTCTTTCCGTTGATGAGACCAAATGTGGGCAAAGCAACGATAGTTCCCGGAATCGGGTAGTGTAACTAGCAATGTCGTTTCCAATGACCCTTAGGTTCAGAAGTTCATTTTCCCATCTTATCCGCTCTCGTCAAGGACAGTATTTCTCAATCGTGCAATCAAAACCTGCAGCTATAAGAGCTTCCGTCACACGCTGGTTAACGAGTTCTTCCAATTGAGCCTCGAGCATTTCCGTAGTAAACATGGTCTCCTTCTACACAAACGATACATTGAGGTAAGATCAATGAAAAACAGAGTTATTAAAAATATACTAGCAACGAATGTTGAAGACTAGTAATTAATAGTATGAAAAGATTCGCTAGTATTGAGAAGTAGTGTATGTAGTGATAGTAGTGTTAGTAGTGTTAGTAGTAACACTAGTGGTAGTAGTAGTGGTACTAGTGTTATGTAGTGATAGTGGTGATAGTAACACTAAGTAGTAACATTAATGGCAATAGTAGTAGTATAACATAACACAAGTATTATGATCATACAAGTTACTAAATACAAAATATTACCATATGCAATAAAAGATAATAGTTACCAATCGCATAATCCACCCATAATATAAGTATAATCCAAGAGTGATAAACCAAATTCCAAAGTAGTAAACCAAACAATAAACATAATGTGCTAATAGCCCAGTTTATAACACCTGGTAAGTCTTATATAATCAATTAAAGAAGGTATGGCAGATGAAAAAGGAAAAGAAGCTCATGGTCAACGACCCTTCACTTCCTCTTCTGTCGGGTATGGAAGGCAGGTCCATCAGCCCTCGGCCTATTACGTTCTGCCTCTAACATAGCAACTCTGGCAGTTAAGGCTACTATCAATCTTGTCATCTCAACGAACCTAGCTTCAGCCTCGTACGTATAAGTATCTATACCTGTGACTTTTTCCTCCATCCTCTCTAGATCATCGGGGTGCGGATATGTCCTAGCAATATCGCTCAAGGCATTAACACGATCAACAATGTCCCTGTTACGGTTAGTATGAACCAAATCCAACGCATAAAGGTCCACGGGATGTTAGGTATCCGATGCGGAGCAGGTACTGGTGCTGGGGCTGGAGCATTCACCTCAACCACACTGGAGTCGCTGTCACTGCTTCCTGAATCCTGTGACATCTAACTCATAGTACAAGAACACAAACAAAACAGATTAGTCAAGTAAATAACGTTAGTCACAAAGTACTCATGTAATGAATAAGTCCCGGTCGTAGTCTAGACTCATCAAGGCGTCCTAATGATCAAATCAGACACACTAATGCAAGTCCTAGTTTCCCTACGAACCATTAGCTCTGATACCAACTATAACACCCCGCCAAAATACCATCTGACGGCGTGTTAATTCCGGTCCCACAGTTAACAGTTACGCCCTCTATATGAGACGTTTAAAGCAATCGCATTTAATTTTATTTTAATTAATAACTTTCAAAAAAAAAGTCAGAGATCCCAAAATAGAAACACTGTTGTGATCGTAACCACAAGCCAACAGTATTTAAACAGTACAAAAGTTTTAAATGTGAAAGTAAATAATGTTCTTTAAAATCAAATGCTGACTCCACGGCCAGACATGCAGCAAACACAGCGAAAGCATACCTCTTAAGGACCTGAGAATAACAACACGCAAAAACAGGTCAACAAATAATGTTGGTGAATCTACATTTTTAAAGTAACGTAACAATTTCTGAAAAACAGTTATCAAAAAATAGTTTAATTTCATTCGCAAGCATAAACCGAGCACCTGAATACTAGCAAAGACCCGAGTATAGCCACTATACTCACCTTACCTCGTAAAATGTTATAGATTGTTCAGATGTATTAAATGTTCAAAGTAAATGCACCACTGCTTTTATAGTGGGTGAGGTTGTCAACCTAACGGATCCGTCCATCTAAATTGTGCCTACCAAATGGTATTAAAAGTATTCAAGCTAGAGGCTTTTTTAAATAAACTCAATATGCATATGTGTAGTACTCATATCAATATAAAGCATTTGAAAATGTAAATATAACAGCGTGTATTCTCATCCCTGAAAACATGTAAAAAGCGGGACTGTAGACTCACCTTTGAATAAGCTCGGAATGAAAGACAAATGACTTGTACGGTTTAGACCCGAGTAGTGTAAACCTAAGTACATGTATGTAGGTTGGTCAATATATGTATCTTATATAAGTTTGGTTTCATAGTGTGTCTTATTGCTCGACTCGACGCGATTTAAAGTAAAAGTCAACTATATCATGCAAGTCAAACAAAGTCAACCGAAGTCAAACTGAAAGTCAAACTTGGTCAATGTGGTCAACTAAAGTCAACATCAATAGGTTCATGTCAAATATTGGTCAACATGTCAAAGCTAAGTCATACAATATGTTTTAGGTCATGAATAATCATTTTCACAATTTCAGTTTATCGTCATGCACAAAATTTACGAACACGTAGCACACTTAGCACAATATCTCATAGTACCAAATTCAAGTAAATATGAAAAACTCCAGATCATAATTAGGCTCAAAATCAATTCCAAAAAGTCCAGCCAGGGACTCATACGACAATTAAAAGTTAGGAATCAGAAGGAATACATTTGGGGTTTGCCAGGTCAGTTTCTGACCGCGCACTGATTTCATTTTGGCTATAACCGGAGTTAGAAACATGCAATTGATACAAGACCAGTGGACATAGTTCAAGGACAAATCAAAGTAACACATATCAAAAATCTAGACACTTTTGTTTAGCCAATTTGTACAGTTTATTCATGCAATTTGATCTTTCAGTTTTCAGTTCAAATCAGAATTCACATAAAGTATGGCTCTATTGTGCCCAATGCATAAGGTTTCAGAGATTGAAATAAACTAACAATAAGTCTCATATCATGTTAAGTTTCATTTTCCAGAAGCATGCATTATCAATCAATATACAAAATTCACAAAGTACAAAACCGTGTTCAAATTACAGATTCGATTCCCATTTTGTTAGTCACATTCGCATACGATTATCCGAAGATATATATACAATTATCCAATGATATCTACATGAAAGATGAATTACTTTTTGTCTATTTTTCAAATATACAAATCTTCAATCACAGAAGTTAACAAATTTTGTTATAGAAGGTTATTTTCATGCAAGTGCTGTATATAACTTCATTTACACTAATTCTAGCATATCTTGGACTATACATAAGCAAACGACATGATATCCTAGTCTAACTTGAGTTTTTTTAAATTATTTTTCCAGTGGTATAAGTCTCACATGCCAATTCGTTTTCTATCAATACCAGATTCCTGATCAAGCAACAATAACACAAGTATAATTCAAATCGACATAACTTAACCATACGGAAATGAAATCAAGCGAATCCAAATCCTAAACCCAATAGTCTTTCACATCCTGATACATTTTACTAGAACCGGGATGAATAGAATACCTAGTCTTATGTGCTTCATCCAAGACTAGTTCACGGAGATTACCATAACGAGGAACCCAAATTCGATTACCAAAGTATCTTGTACCATTGGACTTAACTTGCAGTTGGTTTTCGAAATTTATAGGTCCTTCTCCTTCAATAAGTGTAGGTTTGATAGCTTCAACTTGAACTTCGCAGATTCGAGAGATGAGATTCGATTTGATCTTAAGATTCAAGGCACGAACAAGCCTAACTTCGTCCTTTCGACTTAGAGCATCGGCAACTACATTTGCCTTTCCCGGATGATACTTTAGTTCACAGTCATAATCATTTAAAAATTTGAGCTATCGTCTCTGTCTCATGTTTAGCTGTTTCTGATTAAAGACATGCTGAAGACTCTTATGGTCGGTGAATATCGTAAACTTAGTACCGTATAGATAATGTCGCCACATCTTCAGAGCGAATACCACAGCACCTAACTCCAAATCGTGTGTGGTGTAATTAACTTCATGTTTCTTTAATTGTCGGGAGGCATAAGCGATAACCTTCTTGTGTTGCATTAGAACACAACCGAACCCTTGTTTCGAGGCATCGCAGTAGACAACAAAATTGTCGGAACCTTCAGGTAAAGATAAGATCGGAGCAGTGGTCAACTTCTCTTTCAGAATCTTAAATGCAGACTCTTGTTCTTCGGACCACTCGAATTTCTTCCCTTTGTGAGTTAACTTGGTGAGAGGCTTTGCAAGAAGAGAAAAATCTTTAATAAATCTTCGGTAGTAACCGGCAAGTCCCAAAAATTGGCGAATATGCTTCGCAGTCTTTGGCACTTCCCAATTCTGAACAGCGGTGATTTTAGCAGGATCGACATGTATTCCATTACTATCTACAACATGTCCAAGGAATTGTATGGTTCTAAGCCAAAAAACACACTTAGAAAATTTTGCGTAGAGTTTTTCTTTTCTTAAGAGTTCAAGAATCAATCGTAAATGTTGCTCATGTTCTTTCTCGCTTTTAGAATAGATCAAGATGTCGTCGATGAAAACAATAACGAATTTATCAAGGTAAGGCTTGCAAACACGGTTCATAAGATCCATAAATACGGCTGGAGCATTGGTTAAACCGAAAGGCATAACACAAAATTCGTAATGTCCGTATCGGGTGCGGAATGCAGTCTTAGGAATGTCGGACTCCTTGACTCTGAGCTGGTGATAACCGGATCTTAAATCAATCTTAGAATAAACTCTTGACCCTTGAAGTTGGTCGAATAGATCATCAATGCGAGGTAACGGGTAACGGTTCTTTATGGTAAGCTTGTTGAGTTCTCGGTAATCAATACACATTCTCAACGTACCATCCTTCTTTTTGACAAATAAGATAGGAGCTCCCCACGGGGACCACTTGGACTAATAAAACCTAGATCCAAAAGTTCTTGGAGTTGGTTAGAAAGTTCCTTCATTTCGGAAGGTGCTAAACTATATGGTGCTTTAGCAATGGGTGCAGCACCTGGAGATAAATCGATTTGAAATTCAACTTGACGATACGGTGGAAGACCAGGGAGATTTTCGGGAAACACATCGGGAAAATCTTTAACAACCGGGACGTTTTCAATACGCATTTCTTCGGATTTGATCATTTTAACGTGAGCTAGTATGGCGGAGTAACCTTTCACAAGGTACTTACGGGCTTTAAGACATGAGATGATATTAAGATTGGAACAACTTCGTTCGCCTTGGATAATAAGAGTTTCTCCACTTCCTAACGGAATTTGAACGGTCTTATCGAAACACATGATTGCTGCTCTCAATGGACCTAACCACTACATCGAAACTACTTAGCTCGACCGGCAAAAGGTCTATCTTGAATTCCTTATCGGCTAGAATTAGGTTGCAGTTTTTATATATTTTATCAACTTTCATTAACTTCCCATTAGCCACTTCTACTAATCGTCTGGTTTGTAGGGTTTGGGGCTTTTCAGTAAAAAGAGTGCAAAACTCATTTGACACATAACTCTTATCGGCTCCCGTATCAAATAAAATAGTGGCATAACAATTATTGACGAGGTACGTACCGGTAATGACCTCATCCTCATCACTGGCTTCTGCAGCAGTAATCACAAAAGCACGACCTTTGGCAGTAGCATTTGCTCCAGTAGCTGGAGTATCTTTCTTCTTTGGACAATTCGGGCTAATATGCCCCTTTTCACCACAAGTATAGCATGTTGGAGGAGCTCTAGCCGGAACAATGGCTCTATTCTGAGGTAGGGTTCTACAAGTCTTTGCAGCATGGCCTATCTTCTTACATATTGTACACACAGCAGTGCACTTTCCCGGATGATGCCTTTCACATCTAGAACAAAACGGACTAGTACCCTGATAACCGGGTCTTGTACCATTCGCCGGTTTCTTATTAACATTTTGAGCTGAACCCTGAGATGGTTCAAATTTCCTCTTATTGTCACCATTTTTAACTTCGACTTGTTTATTAGCCGAAACTCTCATACGTTTAACCATCATTAAACTCTGTGCCATGTGGATCACAGCATCCACAGTAACCTTCTCGGCAGAAATCACATTCCCTTGAACATCCTCGGGTAGACCCTCTATATACCGCTCTATCTTGCGGGCTTCAGTTGGGAACATTTCGGGACATAAGGTGAAATGTCCCGTTCTTATTGATTAAAAACGTTCCATATTAATTGATTTCGTTGCGAGGTTTTGACCTCTATATGAGACGTTTTTCAAAGACTGCATTCATTTTTAAAACAAACCATAACCTTTATTTCATAAATAAAGGTTTAAAAAGCTTTACGTAGATTATCAAATAATGATAATCTAAAATATCCTGTTTACACACGACCATTACATAATGGTTTACAATAAAAATATGATACATCGAAATCAGTTTCTTGAATGCAGTTTTTACACAATATCATACAAACATGGACTCTAAATCTTGTCCTTATTTTAGTATGCAACAGCGGAAGCTCTTAATATTCACCTGAGAATAAACATGCTTTAAACGTCAACAAAAATGTTAGTGAGTTATAGGTTTAACCTATATATATCAAATCGTAACAATAGACCACAAGATTTCAAATTTCAATACACATCCCATACATAGAGATAAAAATCATTCATATGGTGAACACCTGGTAACCGACATTAACAAGATGCATATATAAGAATATCCCCATCATTCCGGGACACCCTTCGGATATGATATAAATTTCGAAGTACTAAAGCATCCGGTACTTTGGATGGGGTTTGTTAGGCCCAATAGATCTATCTTTAGGATTCACGTCAATTAGGGTGTCTGTTCCCTAATTCTTAGATTACCAGACTTAATAAAAAGGGGCATATTCGATTTCGATAATTCAACCATAGAATGTAGTTTCACGTACTTGTGTCTATTTTGTAAATCATTTATAAAACCTGCATGTATTCTCATCCCAAAAATATTAGATTTTAAAAGTGGGACTATAACTCACTTTCACAGATTTTACTTCGTCGGGAAGTAAGACTTGGCCACTGGTTGATTCACGAACCTATAACAATATATACATATATATCAAAGTATGTTCAAAATATATTTACAACACTTTTAATATATTTTGATGTTTTAAGCTTATTAAGTCAGTTGTCCTCGTTAGTAACCTACAACTAGTTGTCCACAGTTAGATGTACAGAAATAAATCGATAAATATTATCTTGAATCAATCCACGACCCAGTGTATACGTATCTCAGTATTGATCACAACTCAAACTATATATATTTTGGAATCAACCTCAACCCTGTATAGCTAACTCCAATATTCACATATAGAGTGTCTATGGTTGTTCCGAAATATATATAGATGTGTCGACATGATAGGTCGAAACATTGTATACGTGTCTATGGTATCTCAAGATTACATAATATACAATACAAGTTGATTAAGTTATGGTTGGAATAGATTTGTTACCAATTTTCACGTAGCTAAAATGAGAAAAATTATCCAATCTTGTTTTACACATAACTTCTTCATTTTAAATCCGTTTTGAGTGAATCAAATTGCTATGGTTTCATATTGAACTCTATTTTATGAATCTAAACAGAAAAGTATAGGTTTATAGTCGGAAAAATAAGTTACAAGTTATTTTTGTAAAGGTAGTCATTTCAGTCGAAAGAACGACGTCTAGATGACCATTTTAGAAAACATACTTCCACTTTGAGTTTAACCATAATTTTTGGATATAGTTTCATGTTCATAATAAAAATCATTTTCTTAGAATAACAACTTTTAAATCAAAGTTTATCATAGTTTTTAATTTACTAACCCAAAACAGCCCGCGGTGTTACTACGACGGCGTAAATCCAGTTTTACGGTGTTTTTCATGTTTCCAGGTTTTAAATCATTAAGTTAGCATATCATATAGATATAGAACATGTGTGTAGTTAATTTTAAAAGTCAAGTTAGAAGGATTAACTTTTGTTTGCGAACAAGTTTAGAATTAACTAAACTATGTTCTAGTGATTACGAGTTTAAACCTTCGAATAAGATAGTTTTATATATATGAATCGAATGATGTTATGAACATCATTACTACCTCAAGTTTAGTAGGTAAACCTACTGGAAGTGACAAGAAATGATCTAGCTTCAAAGGATCTTGGATGGCTTGAAAGTTCTTGAAGTAGGATCATGACACAAAAACAAGTTCAAGTAAGATTTTTACTCGAATTAAGATAGTTTATAGTTATAGAAATTGAATCAAAGTTTGAATATGAATATTACCTTGAATAAGAAATATAACCTACTATATATAACAAAGGTTTCTTGATCTTAGATGATTACTTGGAATGGATTAGAAAGCTTGGAAGTAAATTAGTAAACTTGAAGGGATTTTTGGAGTGTTCTTGAAGTGTTCTTCCTATGATGATTATAGCTTGATTCTTGAAGTGATTTTTGATGAAGATGATGATTAACTACTGGAAAAATACGTTCATAATAGTGTGGGTGTGTTGAGAGAGAATTAGAAAGAGAATTGGAAGTGAAATGGAGTGAATGATGAGTGGTAATTGGTGAGTGGTGAGTGGGGTTAAAAGGAGTTCTAGTTAGTTGACTAGCTCATGGTAGAAGTTAAAATTGATTAGTCATACATGAAATAATCAAGAGTGGAATCCCATGCTAGTTCCTATTGGTATATACCCATAGTAAGTATGTTTTGAAGCTGTGTATAATACGGGTAAGAATACGACTAGAATTCTTGATGAAAGAAAAGAATGGGAAAGTAACTGTAACCATTTTCGTTAAGTATGAGTGTTTTGATATATGTCTTGAAGTCTTCCAAAAATATTTTAATACATCTAAATACGCTACATGAATATACATTTTAACTGAGTCATTAAGTCATCGTTAGTCGTTACATGTAAGTGTTGTTTTGAAACCTTTAAGTTAACGATCTCAATTAATGTTGTTAACCCATTGTTTATTATATCTAATGAGATGTTAAATTATTATATTATCATGATATTATGATATATTAATATATCTTAATATGATATATATACATTTAAATGTCGTTACAACGATAATCGTTACATATATGTCTCGTTTCGAAATCCCTAAGTTAGTAGTCTTGTTTATATGTATATAACTCATTGTTAATATAATTATGGAGATACTTACTTATCATAATCTCATGTTAACCATATGTATATCCATATATATATCGTCATGTCGTTTTTACAAGTTTTAGCGTTCGTGAATCGCCGGTCAACTTGGGTGGTCAATTGTCTATATGAAACATATTTCAATTAATCAAGTCTTAACAAGTTTGATTGCTTAACATGTTGGAAACATTTAATCATGTAAATATCAATCTCAATTAATATATATAAACATGGAAAAGTTCGGGTCACTACAGTACCTACCCGTTAAATAAATTTCGTCCCGAAATTTTAAGCTGTTGAAGGTGTTGACGAATCTTCTGGAAATAGATGCGGGTATTTCTTCTTCATCTGATCTTCACGCTCCCAGGTGAACTCGGGTCCTCTACGAGCATTCCATCGAACCTTAACAATTGGTATCTTGTTTTGCTTAAGTCTTTTAACCTCACGATCCATTATTTCGACGGGTTCTTCGATGAATTGGATTTTTTCGTTGATTTGGATTTCATCTAACGGAATAGTGAGATCTTCTTTAGCAAAACATTTCTTCAAATTCGAGACGTGGAAAGTGTTATGTACAGCTGCGAGTTGTTGAGGTAACTCAAGTCGGTAAGCTACTGGTCCGACACGATCAATAATCTTGAATGGTCCAATATACCTTGGATTTAATTTCCCTCGTTTACCAAATCGAACAACGCCTTTCCAAGGTGCAACTTTAAGCATGACCATCTCTCCAATTTCAAATTCTATATCTTTTCTTTTAATGTCAGCGTAGCTCTTTTGTCGACTTTGGGCGGTTTTCAACCGTTGTTGAATTTGGATGATCTTCTCGGTAGTTTCTTGTATAATCTCCGGACCCGTAATCTGTCTATCCCCCACTTCACTCCAACAAATCGGAGACCTGCACTTTCTACCATAAAGTGCTTCAAACGGCACCATCTCAATGCTTGAATGGTAGCTGTTGTTGTAGGAAAATTCTGCTAACGGTAGATGTCGATCCCAACTGTTTCCGAAATCAATAACACATGCTCGTAGCATGTCTTCAAGCGTTTGTATTGTCCTTTCGCTCTGCCCATCAGTTTGTGGATGATAGGCAGTACTCATATCTAGATGAGTTCCTAAAGCTTGCTGTAATGTCTGCCAGAATCTTGAAATAAATCAGCCATCCCTATCAGAGATAATAGAGATTGGTATTCCATGTCTGGAGATGACTTCCTTCAAATACATTCGTGCTAACTTCTCCATCTTGTCATCTTCTCTTATTGGCAGGAAGTGTGCTGATTTGGTGAGACGATCAACTATTACCCAAATAGTATCAAAACCACTTGCAGTCCTTGGCAATTTAGTGATGAAATCCATGGTAATGTTTTCCCATTTCCATTCTGGGATTTCGGGTTGTTGAAGTAGACCTGATGGTTTCTGATGCTCAGCTTTGACCTTAGAACACGTCAAACATTCTCCTACGTATTTAGCAACATCGGCTTTTATACCCGGCCACCAAAAATGTTTCTTGAGATCCTTGTACATCTTCCCCGTTCCAGGATGTATTGAGTATCTGGTTTTATGAGCTTCTCTAAGTACCATTTCTCTCATATCTCCAAATTTTGGTACCCAAATCCTTTCAGCCCTATACCAGGTTCCGTCTTCCCGAATATTAAGATGTTTCTCCGATCCTTTGGGTATTTCATCCTTTAAATTTCCCTCTTTTAAAACTCCTTGTTGCGCCTCCTTTATTTGAGTAGTAAGGTTATTGTGAATCATTATATTCATAGATTTTACTCAAATGGGTTCTCTGTCCTTCCTGCTCAAGGCGTCGGCTACCACATTTGCCTTCCCTGGGTGGTAACGAATCTCAAAGTCGTAATCATTCAACAATTCAATCCACCTACGCTGCCTCATATTCAGTTATTTCTGATTAAATATGTGTTGAAGACTTTTGTGGTCGGTATATATAATACTTTTGACCCCATATAAGTAGTGCCTCCAAGTCATTAATGCAAAAACAACCGCGCCTAATTCCAAATCATGCGTCGTATAATTTTGCTCGTGAATCTTCAATTGTCTAGACGCATAAGCAATCACCTTCGTTCGTTGCATTAATACACAACCGAGACCTTTCTTTGATGCGTCACAATAAATCACAAAATCATCATTCCCTTCAGGCAATGACAATATAGGTGCCGTAGTTAGCTTTTTCTTCAATAACTGAAACGCTTTCTCTTGTTCATCCTTCCATTCAAATTTCTTCCCTTTATGCGTTAATGCAGTCAAGGGTTTTGCTATTCTGGAAAAGTCTTGGATGAACCTTCTGTAGTAACCAGCTAGTCCTAAAAACTAGCGTATGTGTTTCGGAGTTTTCGGGGTTTCCCACTTTTCAACAGTTTCTATCTTTGCCGGATCCACCTTAATACCTTTTTTTGTTCACTATGTGACCGAGAAATTGAACTTCTTCCAACCAAAATGCACACTTTGAAAATTTAGCGTACAATTTTTCCTTCCTCAATACTTCTAACACCTTTCTCAAATGTTCACCGTGTTCTTGGTCATTCTTTGAGTAAATAAGTATGTCATCAATGAAAACAATGATAAAATTGTCAAGGTATGGTCCACACACTCGGTTCATAAGGTCCATGAACACAGCTGGTGCATTAGTTAAACCAAATGGCATGACCATAAACTCGTAATGGCCGTAACGTGTTCTGAAAGCAGTCTTTGGAATATCATCTTCTTTCACCCGCATTTGATGATACCCGGAACGTAAGTCAATCTTTGAATAAACAGACGAGCCTTGTAGTTGATCAAATAAGTCATCGATTCTCGGTAGTGGGTAGCGGTTCTTGATGGTAAGTTTGTTCAACTCTCGGTAGTCGATACACAACCTGAATGTACCATCTTTCTTCTTGATAAACAAAACAGGAGCTCCCCACGGTGATGTGCTTGGTCGAATGAAACCATGCCCTACAAGTTCTTGTAATTGGCTTTGCAGTTCTTTCATCTCGCTGGGTGCGAGTCTGTAAGGAGCACGAGCTATTGGTGCAGCTCCTGGTACAAGATCTATTTGAAATTCAACGGATCGATGTGGGGGTAATCCCGGTAATTCTTTCGGAAATACATCGGGAAATTCTTTTGCTACGGGAACATCATTGATGCTCTTTTCTTCAGTTTGTACTTTCTCGACGTGTGCTAGAACAGCATAGCAACCTTTTCTTATTAGTTTTTGTGCCTTCAAATTACTAATAATATGTAGCTTCGTGTTGCCCTTTTCTCCGTACACCATTAAGGGTTTTCCTTTTCTCGTATAATGCGAATTGCATTTTTGTAACAAACGATCTCTGCTTTCACTTCTTTCAACCAGTCCATACCGATTATCACATCAAAACTCCCTAACTCTACTGGTATCAAATCAATCTTAAATGTTTCGCTAACCAGTTTAATTTCTCGATTCCGACATATATTATCTGCTGAAATTAATTTACCATTTGCTAATTCGAGTAAAAATTTACTATCCAAAGGCGTCAATGGACAACTTAATTTAGCACAAAAATCTCTACTCATATAGCTTCTATCCGCACCCGAATCAAATAAAACGTAAGCAGATTTATTGTCAATAAGAAACGTACCCGTAACAAGCTCCGGGTCTTCCTGTGCCTCTGCCGCATTAATATTGAAAACTCTTCCGCGGCCTTGTCCATTCGTATTCTCCTGGTTCGGGTAATTTCTAATAATGTGGCCCGGTTTTCCACATTTATAACAAACTACATTGGCATAACTTGCTCCGACACTGCTTGCTCCGCCATTACTCGTTCCGACACCATTTGTTCCTTTCGTTCTATTAACCCCTGGTCCATAAACCTCACACTTCGCTGCGCTATGACCATTTCTTTTACACTTGTTGCAAAATTTGGTGCAGAACCCCGAGTGATACTTTTCACACCTTTGGCATAGCTGCTTCTGATTGTTGTTGTTGTTGCGGTTATTATTGTTGTTGGGATGATTGTTGTAGTTGCTGTTGTTGTTGTTGTTGTTGTTGGGCCGTTTGTTGTAGTTGCGATTGATGTTGCGATTGTTGGGATAATTGTTGCGATTATTGTTGTAATTGCTGTTGTTGTTGTATTGGTGATTCTTATCACCGTTTTCCTCCCACTTTCTTTTGACTTGCTTCACATTGGCCTCTTCAGCAGTCTGTTCTTTAATTCTTTCTTCAATCTGGTTCACTAGTTTGTGAGCCATTCTACATGCCTGTTGTATGGAGGCGGGCTCGTGTGAACTTATATCTTCTTGGATTCTTTCCGGTAATCCTTTGACAAACGCGTCGATCTTCTCTTCCTCATCTTCGAATGCTCCCGGACACAATAGGCACAATTCTGTGAATCGTCTTTTGTACGTGGTAATATCAAATCCTTGGGTTCGTAACCCTCTAAGTTCTGTCTTGAGCTTATTGACCTCGGTTCTGGGACGGTACTTCTCGTTCATCAAGTGCTTGAATGCTGACCACGGTAGTGCGTACGCATCGTCTTGTCCCACTTGCTCTAGATAGGTATTCCACCATGTTAACGCAGAACCTGTGAAGGTATGCGTAGCGTACTTTACTTTGTCCTCTTCAGTATACTTACTTATGGCAAACACCGATTCGACCTTCTCGGTCCACCGTTTCAATCCGATCGGTCCTTCGGTTCCATCAAATTCCAAAGGTTTGCAGGCAGTGAATTCTTTGTAGGTGCATCCTACACGATTTTCTGTACTCTAGATCCAAGGTTATTGTTGGTATGTAGCGCAGCCTGTACTGCGGCTATGTTTGAAGCTAGAAAAGTACGGAATTCCTCTTCATTCATATTCACGGTGTGTCGAGTAGTCGGTGCCATTTCCTTCAAAATAGTCAAATGGAACAAGTTAATCATACAGAATATTAAGAGTAGTTAATAGTATTTCGTAGCATAATATGAACTCATTTATAAAAGCTTTTTCTTCATATTAGCGTTTTATAAGTTTAAATTCAGGTAGTACCTACCCGTTAAGTTCATACTTAGTAGCTAATATACAATTCAACTACTACAATTCTATATGAAAAACTGATTATAATAATATTTCGCGTTCAAACTTTTACACAATATTTTACAAACTTACAATACCGCTTATTTTACATATAGCATGAAATATAGCACACAATAAATTTGATACAAGATGGTTGTGAAGATAATTCTAGCTAGTACACAAGTCGTTCAGCAAAGGTAATAAAGACACGTAATTCATACGTCCAGAAATAAGTCATGCATTCTGGTTTTACTAGGATTACTTCCCATCCTTGGTCTTGTGGAACATAACCGTTATGGACGTTGATAAGACAGCGTGTTGTAACATCGTCAAAGGGACGAGGGTTACGTAATGTCCAACAGTCCCGTAACAATCTAAAAACCTCATTTCTTACCCCAATTACTGACTCCGTCACTTGTGGGAACGTTTTGTTTAATAGTTGTAGGCCGATGTTCTTGTTCTTACTTTGGTGAGAAGCGAACATTACTAATCCGTAAGCATAACATGCTTCTTTATGTTGCATGTTAGCCGCTTTTTCTAAATCACGAAGTCCAATATTCGGATATATTGAGTCAAAATAATTTCTTAACCCATTGCGTAAAATAGCATTTGGGTTCTCCGCAATATATGCGTCAAAGTAAACAGATCGTAACTTATGGATTTCCTAATGTGATATCCCCCATCTTTCGAACGAAAGCCTTTTATAAACCAAGGGATTCTTGGAACGTTCTTCGAATGTCTTACAAACTGATCTCGCCTTAAATAGTTGTGCCGAAGAATTCTGACCGACTCTAGACAAGATTTCATCAATCATGTCTCCGGGTAGGTCTCTTAAAATATTGGGTTGTCTATCCATTTTGTGTTTTTATACTGTAAAATAGACAAGAGTTAGATTCATAAAAAAAATACTTATTAATACAAGCAATTTTTACATATATCATAAAGCATAAGCACACTATATTACATATATTACACCACACGAATACAACTATCTTATTCCGACTCGCTCGTTTCTTCTTGTTCAGTTTTGGTTCGTTTTGCCAAGTTTCTAGGGATATATGATGTTCCCCTAATACGAGCCGTCGTTGTCCACAATGGTTTAGAAAAACCTGGTGGTTTAGAGGTTCCCGGGTCATTGTTACAACTTAAGGACTTCGGGGGTTGACGATACATATAAAGTTCATCGGGGTTGGAATTAGATTTCTCTATTTTTATGCCCTTTCCCTTATTATTTTCCTTTGGCTTTTTAAATTCAGTTGGGGTAATTTCTATAACATTATCGAAATTCTCGTCGGAATCCGATTCATCGGAGAATTGATAATCCTCCCAATATTTTGCTTCCTTGGCGGAAACACCATTGACCATAGTTAACCTTGGTCGGTTGGTTGAGGATTCTCTTTTACTTAACCGTTTTATTATTTCCCCCACCGGTTCTATTTCTTCTTCCGGTTCTGATTCTTCTTCCGGTTCCGACTCTTCTTCCGGTTCCTCTTCGGGAACTTGTGAATCAGTCCACGAAACATTCCAATTTACATTTGACTCTTCATTATTATTAGGTGAGTCAATGGGACTTGTTCTAGAGGTAGACATCTATCACATAATATCAAACACGTTAAGAGATTAATATATCACATAATATTCATATGTTAAAACTATATAGTTTCCAACAAAAATGTTAAGCAATCATTTTTAAAGAAAACACGGTCGAAGTCCAGACTCACTAATGCATCCTAACAAACTCGATAAGACACACTAATGCAAATTTTCTGGTTCTCTAAGACCAACGCTCTGATACCAACTGAAATGTCCCGTTCTTATTGATTAAAAACGTTCCATATTAATTGATTTCGTTGCGAGGTTTTGACCTCTATATGAGACGTTTTTCAAAGACTGCATTCATTTTTAAAACAAACCATAACCTTTATTTCATAAATAAAGGTTTAAAAAGCTTTACGTAGATTATCAAATAATGATAATCTAAAATATCCTGTTTACACACGACCATTACATAATGGTTTACAATACAAATATGATACATCGAAATCAGTTTCTTGAATGCAGTTTTTACACAATATCATACAAACATGGACTCCAAATCTTGTCCTTATTTTAGTATGCAACAGCGGAAGCTCTTAATATTCACCTGAGAATAAACATGCTTTAAACGTCAACAAAAATGTTGGTGAGTTATAGGTTTAACCTATATATATCAAATCGTAACAATAGACCACAAGATTTCATATTTCAATACACATCCCATACATAGAGATAAAAATCATTCATATGGTGAACACCTGGTAACCGACATTAACAAGATGCATATATAAGAATATCCCCATCATTCCGGGACACCCTTCGGATATGATATAAATTTCGAAGTACTAAAGCATCCGGTACTTTGGATGGGGTTTGTTAGGCCCAATAGATCTATCTTTAGGATTCGCGTCAATTAGGGTGTCTGTTCCCTAATTCTTAGATTACCAGACTTAATAAAAAGGAGCATATTCGATTTTGATAATTCAACCATAGAATGTAGTTTCACGTACTTGTGTCTATTTTGTAAATCATTTATAAAACCTGCATGTATTCTCATCCCAAAAATATTAGATTTTAAAAGTGGGACTATAACTCACTTTCATAGATTTTTACTTCGTCGGGAAGTAAGACTTGGCCACTGGTTGATTCACGAACCTATAACAATATATACATATATATCAAAGTATGTTCAAAATATATTTACAACACTTTTAATATATTTTGATGTTTTAAGTTTATTAAGTCAGCTGTCCTCGTTAGTAACCTACAACTAGTTGTCCACAGTTAGATGTACAGAAATAAATCGATAAATATTATCTTGAATCAATCCACGACCCAGTGTATACGTATCTCAGTATTGATCACAACTCAAACTATATATATTTTGGAATCAACCTCAACCCTGTATAGCTAACTCCAACATTCACATATAGAGTGTCTATGGTTGTTCCAAAAAATATATAGATGTGTCGACATGATAGGTCAAAACATTGTATACGTGTCTATGGTATCTCAAGATTACATAATATACAATACAAGTTGATTAAGTTATGGTCGGAATAGATTTGTTACCAATTTTCACGTAGCTAAAATGAGAAAAATTATCCAATCTTGTTTTACCCATAACTTCTTCATTTTAAATCCGTTTTGAGTGAATCAAATTGCTATGGTTTCATATTGAACTATATTTTATGAATCTAAACAGAAAAATTATAGGTTTATAGTCAGAAAAATAAGTTACAAGTCGTTTTTGTAAAGGTAGTCATTTCAGTCGAAAAAACGACGTCTAGATGACCATTTTAGAAAACATACTTCCACTTTAAGTTTAACCATAATTTTTGGATATAGTTTCATGTTCATAATAAAAATCATTTTCCCAGAATAACAACTTTTAAATCAAAGTTTATCATAGTTTTTAATTAACTAACCCAAAACAGCCCGCGGTGTTACTACGACGGCGTAAATCCGGTTTTACGGTGTTTTTCGTGTTTCCAGGTTTTAAATCATTAAGTTAGCATATCATATAGATATAGAACATGTGTTTAGTTGATTTTAAAAGTCAAGTTAGAAAGATTAACTTTTATTTGCGAACAAGTTTAGAATTAACTAAACTATGTTCTAGTGATTACAAGTTTAAACCTTCGAATAAGATAGCTTTATATGTATGAATAGAATGATGTTATGAACATCATTACTACCTCAATTTTAGTAGGTAAACCTACTGGAAGTGACAAGAAATGATCGAGCTTCAAAGGATCTTGGATGGCTTGAAAGTTCTTGAAGTAGGATCATGACACAAAAACAAGTTCAAGTAAGATTTTTACTCGAATTAAGATAGTTTATAGTTATTGAAATTGAATCAAAGTTTGAATATGAATATTACCTTGAATAAGAAAGATAAACTACTGTATATAACAAAGGTTTCTTGACCTTAGATGATTACTTGGAATGGATTAGAAAGCTTGGAAGTAAATTAGTAAACTTGAAGGGATTTTTGGAGTGTTCTTGAAGTGTTCTTCCTATGATGATTATAGCTTGATTCTTGAAGTGATTTTTGATGAAGATGATGATTAACTACTGGAAAAATACGTTCATAATAGTGTGGGTGTGTTGAGAGAGAATTAGAAAGAGAATTGGAAGTGAAATGGAGTGAATGATGAGTGGTAATTGGTGAGTGGTGAGTGGGATTAAAAGGAGTTCTAGTTAGTTGACTAGCTCATGGTAGAAGTTAAAATTGATTAGTCATACATGACATAATCAAGAGTGGAATCCCATGCTAGTTCCTATTGGTATATACCCATAGTAAGTACGTTTTGAAGCTGTGTATAATACGGGTAAGAATACGACTAGAATTCTTGATGAAAGAAAAGAATGGGAAAGTAACTGTAACCATTTTCGTTAAGTATGAGTGTTTTGATATATGTCTTGAAGTCTTCCAAAATTATTTTAATACATCTAAATACACTACATGTATATACATTTTAACTGAGTCATTAAGTCATCGTTAGTCGTTACATGTAAGTGTTGTTTTGAAACCTTTAAGTTAACGATCTCAATTAATGTTGTTAACCCATTGTTTATTATATCTAATGAGATGTTAAATTATTATATTATCATTATATTATGATATATTAATATATCTTAATATTATATATATACATTTAAATGTCGTTACAATGATAATCGTTACATATATGTCTCGTTTCGAAATCCCTAAGTTAGTAGTCTTGTTTATATGTATATAACTCATTGTTAATATAATTATGGAGATACTTACTTATCATAATCTCATGTTAACCATATGTATATCCATATATATATCGTCATGTCGTTTTTACAAGTTTTAACGTTCGTGAATCGCCGGTTAACTTGGGTGGTCAATTGTCTATATGAAACATATTTCAATTAATCAAGTCTTAACAAGTTTGATTGCTTAACATGTTGGAAACATTTAATCATGTAAATATCAATCTCAATTAATATATATAAACATGGAAAAGTTCGGGTCACTACATAAGGTATAGAGCTCCAGAAAACGATTGGTAGAGCTTTCGATATCGGTTCCTTTAACTCTGAGTTCCCAGAACTCAGCTTCGAGCTTTTGGACTTGACTTCTTGGGCAAAACTTATTGATCATCATGCCTTTGAGTTCATCCCATGGGGTAGTATTAGCATTATCTATTCCCACAGATTTGGCATGAGCAGTCCACCATGTCATAGCATTGCCAGTGAGTGAACTTGTGAAAAACTTCACTCGATCATTATCTCCGTAGTTACAGATACGGAAGATCGATTCTAGCTTTTCAAACCATTGGACCAGTTCTACGGCTTCTTCTTTTCCACTAAAAGTGGGTGGGTTACAGTTCTTAAAATCTTTATAGGAGCAAGTTTTAGAAGGAACATTATGATTGTTGTTGTTATTGTTATTGCCTTGGGCGGCCGCTAGCAGCAATTGAAATTGTTCAGTAGAAAGAGTGACATTTGGTATAAGATTGTTGTTGTTGTTGTTGTTACCAAGAGTTGAGTGAGCTATTGATCTTCAATACATAAATACATTATTAGTTGAAGAATCAAGATGTTATAAGTTTACAATCATGATTTATAATGTTTTCACAACACGCATAGGTGAATAAGACAATATGCTTAAATAAACACTTAACATTATTGGAAACGAGGCATTATATAAGCCTTTATTACACGAGTTTGGAATGGAAAAAGTTTAGGCATAAGCCTTTACATAGATGGGTAAATGGAAAATAGGAAAACAAAAGGTAGGTTTTAGTTCTTCTTTTTCTCGTTCTCAGCTTCCTTCATAAATTTCTCTATCTTTTCATTTTTCTCCTTTTGTTTCTCGTGGAGGTATTCAAAATTATCGTAGAGGTTAGTGATGCGGCTGTTGACAAAGTTGTTGTTGAAATCCTTGATAGCCAGTTGATGATTGATTCGGTTTTTCTCTATTTTCATCTTAGACTCAACTAGTTCTTGGAGGTAGGCAAGAGATTGCTTTCCCCAACGGGTATTCCGTTCTTCCTCAGTCTTCACTTTCATTACTGTCTCCATTACTTTGTCCATGTTATTTTTCACAAGTTTTTCTAGTTTTTCAGTTTGAGAGTCGAAGGACTCTTTGATGATTTCTTTCAAGATTGTGTTTTCTTTTTCTAGGATGTTTAGACGCATTTCTATCCGAGCAACTTGGCGCCTACTATACTCTTTATTCTTATCACAACTTCGCTGAAGGTTGAGGATATCAGACTTCACCCTTACGTGTTCCATGTTATTACAAAATAATGGATCGGCTTCTCTAGTGGCGGCGGGTTCGGGTTGTTTTCTCTTTCGAGATGAGTTTTCAGATGATTCTTTAATAGGCTCTTCTTCATGCTCATAATCTGAGGAGTCATTGTCATGGTTAGGGAGGTCTTGATGAGCATTCCATTCGGGAGTATTCATCGGTTGATGAGAGTCAGAGTCAGCAGAATTGGTAGGATGTTTTCCTTTGCTTTCATTTCTCGGGGTTGGATAATATTCGGGAGACCCACGCGAGTTGTAACGAGTGTTTGGGCTATAGTTCATTGGTGGTGTAGGAGGACTATAAAGTGGGCTTCGAACTGATTTTTCGGTAGAAGATCCTTCAGTATCTTCCTCAGCTGGTTTGAAAAGAGTCATTTTTGTTTATTTGATGATAGCTTGACATCCTAACATTAAGATAGAGATTTTGATTAGATTTTTAAGCTAGGATTGTAAAGAATGAGAGGTAGGGTTGAACTCTTTGCTTTAACATTCTAAGGTAATCTTAAGTGTTTTAAAGTCTAAGGCAGGAGAGGTTATAGTTTCCTAGATCGCTAAGGTACCCTAGCTAACAAATAAGGCACACATAAAATGCAATCCTGGTTCTCTATAATAGCCTGATTATGCTCTGATACCAATCTATCACACCCCCAGTTAGGGCCTGGGCAAAATGTGATTCAATATCATAATACATACCAACATATTATAAAATGAGAACAAATACTATATGAATAAAACCAAATTTGCAGCGGAAGGATTAATAATGTCGTTACAAGAATTATAAATTGTTCAAATGCAGAAAAGTAAATATGCGATAAGTCTTGATCCTAGCCAAGTAAGTCATCACATAAGCAGTAGATATAGAGGTCCTGATCATTCAGTACCTGAGACAAACATGCTAAAAGTGTCAACCAAAAAGGTTGAGTGAAATTCATAGGTTTAACAAATATGATTGACCGTTTGTTCTTAGACCACAAGATTTGTTATAAAAGTAGATCACGCAGATCCAAAAGTAGTACTGATTCGTGATATTTTAGACTAAACGTTTGTTTTGTTGCCCCGATGATAAGTTGGCAGTACCTTATCACCATGTTTAAATCATTATTAAGTAATACAAAGACATCGCGGTCAAATGTATCGGGGACGTTACTCCCGATAGGCCTACCCCCAATAATTAAGAATGCCTTATCCTGAAAGCAATTAAAAAATATCACTGTGGGGTCTTAGTAGCATAAGCTAGTCATAGTACAGTTTAGGTTCGTACTTGTGTCTAAGTTGTTTAAAGTATAAAAGCAGCATGTGTCTCACCCCAGTAAGTATAAAAAGTGCTATAGCAATAAGAGTGGGGCTATGAAAGTCACCTTAGTAATTGGATGAGATAAAGTAATCCTTAAAGAGGAAGTATGGATGATCGAAGCACGGAATAAGTCAACCTAAGAATAAGTTGAGAATAGTTTAGATGTTTTGCCCGTATTATGATAAGTGTAAGTATTTTCTTTTATAGTAAGTTTAAAGAAGGTTTATCGTTTTGGAAAGGCTTTTCATACTAGACAAGCTTCCAATCTAACACTTTCAATTTAAAATGGCCTTTTCAGGTCATAGGTTTCTGAGCCACAGGATCCTTTAACTCGGTAATCCAAACTCTCCGGCTAGACTTTCGAGCGTCCATCCACTTGAGAAAGATCAAGATCTATACCCATCTAATATACCGTTCCAATACGTTTTTAGGTGCGTATAGGAATACAACACTTTAAATACTTTATACAATAAGTATTTACTTAAGTTCGATTGTATTATCGTTATTAAGATTGTTTGGTTTTTAAATCCTATTAATAAGTAGGATATATTTAAGTAGGTAAACAAGTGTTATACATAGAAATTGTGTTTTATGAATGGGTATGTATTAATATCAAGTTAATATGTATATATATATATATATATATATATATATATATATATATATATATATATATATATATATATATATATATATATATATATATATATCTTATATGTTAAAATATGTATAGTTTAATTTTAAGTTTTATGTCAATATAAGTACCAATAATTATCTAAAAATGCTAACAAGTGTTTTATTGATTTCATAACAGTAAGTGACATGTATAAAACATTATAAAAATTTTCTATACATAAATATTAAGTTTTATGTATTAAATATTAATTTTTTTTTATAACTAAAATACAAATAAATAGATAAACAAGTTTAACAACATATTTTATATTTTTCTTAGGTTCTACTGACCAAAATAAACTTAGGAAAAATTTATAAATTTTTGTTATGGTGTAAAAGTATTTTTTTCTAATTTCTTTTTCGGTTCAAGATAAATCAAAGTTTATAAAATAATAATTATTATATCAACTCAATTAATTCATCTAAAATTTTCGTATGCCTAATATAGTGTATTAAGCTTAGAAAAATTATTTGTACATTTATATTAATAGTTTAACTATTTAATTCAACTTTTGTATTGTTTTTAGTTTAAATTCGGAATTAAATAGAAATATATAATTATTAATTCTAAAAATAATTTTTATAACTTTCTTATTAGTTCCTAAGTAATTTCCATTGATTATTGTAGTCATAAACATGTTATATCATTAAATTCTATTTTTCTTTTTAAAATAGATTTTCCAGTACTGTAGCAAAAGTAGAAGAAAATACAAATTAATTATTTAAAATGACAAATAAATCAAACATAAATTTTTATAATTACTTTTATGACCTAAGAAACAAGCGAAAATTATAAAACATAATATATAAAATTGTTTACTATTTATTTCTTCATTATCTATATATACCGAATATAAAAAAAGTCAGTTTTTGATTTTTAATAAATATAAATTCAAATGTATAATTCGTAAAAATAATTTTTATATTCATTAGGATACTTAATACTAATTATCATGTATTTACATTATTTATTATAATTAATTTCATATTTATTTGGTATTTAACATAAAACTAGCACAAAAATATGATAAAAACTAAATAAAAACTATAAAAATAATAAAGAGAACTTACAAAAATAATTTTTGCAGAGGTTTGAGAGAGAATTCTTCAAGTTTCTGGTGTACAAAATTTGTGAACTAGGCTATGGTATTTATAGTTACAATTTTTGGTAAAGAGAAAATAAAAAGTACAAAAGTTTATATAAAAAAATAACTAGTGTCTTGTAAAAAAAAATAAAAGTATTTATGGCCAGTCATGCCACCATTTCAAAATATAAATAAATAAAAGTAAAGTTAAAAGTAGGAATAAAATAAATAAAAGTCGATCTAGATCTAGTTTATATATAAAAAAATACTACTTTTAAAATATATATATATATATATATATATATATATATATATATATATATATATATATATATATATATATATATATATATATATATATATATATATATATATATATATATATATATTTCATAGTTCTAAAAATGTTAACTAACTAAATTTCTATTTTTATTTAATTATTAAATACGAATTTTGATAAATATAAATATATATTCGGTATTTATAAAATTATAATTACTAAATGTGGTTTTTATTTAATTAAATTATTACTTTATAATTTTATTAGTTTTATATATGTTACTACATTTATATATACTTGTATTTATTAATTGTATAATATATTAACTAAATACAAAATTAATATAAGTATTTTATATGTAATCATGTTATGACATAAATTTTTTTTTTATAAAAATTCTTACGCGTACGTTGTTGAATAAAATTTATTATTCGTTTAACGTTCGTTAATTTCGTATGTATATAACGACCTTTTATTAGTACTTAGAGTTTATTCATTATACTTAAATCTTTTGTTCGGGCATTATATAGATGGAAAAATGAGGGTCGTTATAGTACCTCCCCGTTAATGAAAACTTCGTCCCGAAGTTTTAAGTGGAGTTCCCGTCTGCTTCATCAACAGTTGGGAAGAGATGGGGGTATTTTCGTATCATTTGGTCTTTGCGTTCCCAGGTATATTCGGGGCCTCTACGCGAATTCCAACGGACTTTAACAATAGGTATGTTGCTCTTACGAGTCTCTTTGACCTCTTCTTTCATAATCTCTATAGGTTCTTCGACAAAGTGCATTTGCTCATCAATGCGGATATCATCCAAAGGAATAACAAGAGTATCTTCGGCGAGACACTTTTTCAGATTTGAGACATGAAACACATCATGTACTTGACTTAGTTCAGCTGGAAGTTCTAATCGATACGCAACGGGACCGATTCTTTGAATAACTTTGAAAGGTCCAACATAACGCGGACTGAGTTTACTTCGTTTACCGAAGCGGATAACACCTTTCCAAGGAGATACTTTTAACATAACGTTATCTCCAACTTGGAATTCTAACGGTTTTCGGTGACGGTCGGCATAACTCTTTTGTCGACTACGAGCGGTTTCTAAACGCTTCTTGATTTGCACGATCTTTTCGGAAGTTTCATGAATAAGTTCAGGACCAGTTAATTGTCTGTCCTCGAGTTCATCCCAACACAACGGAGATCTACATTTGCGACCGTATAAAGCTTCGAATGGTGCAGCTTTAATACTAGAGTGATAGCTGTTGTTGTAAGAAAACTCGACTAAAGGTAGGTGTTTATCCCACCCTTTACCGAAATTGATAACACATGCTCGTAGCATATCCTCCAAAGTTTGGATAGTTCGTTCACTTTGACCGTCCTTTTGCGGATGATAAGCTGTACTCATGTCGAGTCGAGTTCCAAGAGACGCTTGCAAGGATTTCCAGAAATTGGAAGTAAATCGACTATCGCGATCCGAGATAATAGAAGTAGGGACACCATGACGAGTAACAATCTCTTTAACATAGAGTCGAGCTAACTTTTCCATTCTGTCAGTCTCTTTGATTGGTATGAAATGTGCAGACTTAGTGAGACGATCAACTATGACCCAAATCGTATCATTGCCATTTGCAGTCTTAGGCAATTTTGTGATAAAGTCCATAGCTATACCATCCCACTTCCACTGTGGAATATCGGGTTGAGTTAGAAGACCAGAAGGCTTTTGGTGCTCAGCTTTGACTTTCAAACAAGTAAGACACTTACTCACATAAGTAGCAATGTCGCCTTTCATGTTGGGCCACCAGTAGAACTCTTTCACATCCTGATACATTTTACTAGAACCGGGATGAATAGAATACCTACTCTTATGTGCTTCATCCAAGACTAGTTCACGGAGATTACCATAACGAGGAACCCAAATTCGATTACCAAAGTATCTTGTACCATTGGACTTAACTTGCAGTTGGTTTTCGAAATTTATAGGTCCTTCTCCTTCGATAAGTGTAGGTTTGATAGCTTCAACTTGAACTTCGCAGATTCGAGAGATGAGATTCGATTTGATCTTAAGATTCAAGGCACGAACACGCCTAACTTCGTCCTTTCGACTTAAAGCATCGGCAACTACATTTGCCTTTCCCGGATGATACTTTAGTTCACAATCATAATCATTTGACAATTCGAGCCATCGTCTCTGTCTCATGTTTAGCTGTTTCTGATTAAAGACATGCTGAAGACTCTTATGGTCGGTGAATATCGTAAACTTAGTACCGTATAGATAATGTCGCCACATCTTCAGAGCGAATACCACAGCACCTAACTCCAAATCGTGTGTGGTGTAATTAACTTCATGTTTCTTTAATTGTCGGGAGGCATAAGCGATAACCTTCTTGCGTTGCATTAGAACACAACCGAACCCTTGTTTCGAGGCATCGCAGTAGACAACAAAATCGTCGGAACCTTCAGGTAAAGATAAGATCGGAGCAGTGGTCAACTTCTGTTTCAGAATCTTAAATGCAGACTCTTGTTCTTCGGACCACTCGAATTTCTTTCCTTTGTGAGTTAACTTGGTGAGAGGCTTTGCAAGAAGAGAAAAATCTTTAATAAATCTTCGGTAGTAACCGGCAAGTCCCAAAAATTGGCGAATATGCTTTGCAGTCTTTGGCACTTCCCAATTCTGAACAGCGGTGATTTTAGCGGGATCGACATGTATTCCATTACTATCTACAACATGTCCAAGGAATTGTATGGTTCTAAGCCAAAACACACACTTAGAAAATTTTGCGTAGAGTTTTTCTTTTCTTAAGAGTTCAAGAATCAATCGTAAATGTTGCTCATGTTCTTTCTCGCTTTTAGAATAGATCAAGATGTCGTCGATGAAAACAATAACGAATTTATCAAGGTAAGGCTTGCAAACACGGTTCATAAGATCCATAAATACGGCTGGAGCATTGGTTAAACCGAAAGGCATAACACAAAATTCATAATGTCCGTATCGGGTGCGGAATGCAGTCTTAGGAATGTCGGACTCCTTGACTCTGAGCTGGTGATAACCGGATCTTAAATCAATCTTAGAATAAACTCTTGACCCTTGAAGTTGGTCGAATAGATTATCAATGCGAGGTAACAGGTAACGATTCTTTATGGTAAGCTTGTTGAGTTCTCGGTAATCAATACACATTCTCAACGTACCATCCTTCTTTTTGACAACGTACCATTCATAATGTCAGTATATATATATCTTATATGTTAAAATATGTATAGTTTAATTTTAAGTTTTATGTCAATATAAGTACCAATAATTATCTAAAAATGCTAACAAGTGTTTTATTGATTTCATAACAGTAAGTGACATGTATAAAACATTATAAAAATTTTCTATACATAAATATTAAGTTTTATGTATTAAATATTAAATTTTTTTTATAGCTAAAATACAAATAAATAGATAAACAAGTTTAACAACACATTTTATATTTTTCTTAGGTTCTACTGACCAAAATAAACTTAGGAAAAATTTATAAATTTTTGTTATGGTGTAAAAGTATTTATTTCTAATTTCTTTTTTCGTTCAAGATAAATCAAAGTTTATAAAGTAATAATTATTATATCAACTCAATTAATTCATCTAAAATTTTCGTATGCCTAATATAGTGTATTAAGCTTAGAAAAATTATTTGTACATTTATATTAATAGTTTAACTATTTAATTCAACTTTTGTATTGTTTTTAGTTTAAATTCAGAATTAAATAGAAATATATAATTATTAATTCTAAAAATAATTTTTATAACTTTCTTATTAGTTCCTAAGTAATTTCCATTGATTATTGTAGTCATAAACATGTTATATAATTAAATTCTATTTTTCTTTTTAAAACAGATTTTCCGGTACTGTAGCAAAAGTAGAAGAAAATACAAAATAATTATTTAAAATGACAAATAAATCAAACACAAATTTTAATAATTACTTTTATGACCTAAGGAACAAGCGAAAATTATAAAACATAATATATAAAATTTTTTACTATTTATTTCTTCATTATCTATATATACCGAATATAAAAAAGTCAGTTTTTGATTTTTAATAAATATAAATTTGAATGTATAATTCATAAAAATAATTTTTATAGTCAATAGGATACTTAATACTAATTATCATGTATTTACATTATTTATTATAATTAATTTCGTATTTATTTGGTATTTAACATAAAACTAGCACAAAAATATGATAAAAACTAAATAAAAACTAGAAAAATAATATAGAGAACTTACAAAATAATTTTCGCAGAGGTTTGAGAGAGAATTCTTCAAGTTTTTTGTGTACAAAATTTGTGAACTAGGCTATGGTATTTATAGTTACAATTTTTGGTAAAGAGAAAATAAAAAATACAAAAGTTTATATAAAAAAATAACTAGTGCCTTGTAAAAAAAATTAAAATTATTTATGGCCAGTCATGCCACCATTTCAAAATATAAATAAATAAAAGTAAAGTTAAAAGTAGGAATAAAATAAATAAAATTGGATCTAGATCTAGTTTATATATAAAAAAAATACTACTTTTAAATATATATATATATATATATATATATATATATATATATATATATATATATATATATATATATATATATATATATATATATATATATATATATATATATATATATTTCATAGTTCTAAAAATGTTAACTAACTAAATTTCTATTTTTATTTAATTATTAAATACGAATTTTGATAAATATAAATATATATATTCGGTATTTATAAAATTATAATTACTAAATGTGGTTTTTATTTAATTAAATTATTACTTTATAATTTTATTAGTTTTATATATGTTACTACATTTATATATATTTGTATTTATTAATTGTATAATATATTAACTAAATACAAAATTAATATAAGTATTTTATATGTAATCATGTTATGACATAAATTTTTTTTTTTTATAAAAATTCTTACGCGTACGTTGTTGAATAAAATTTATTATTCGTTTAACGTTCGTTAATTTCGTATGTATATAACGACCTTTTATTAGTACTTAGAGTTTATTCATTATACTTAAATCTTTTGTTCGGGCATTATATAGATGGAAAAATGAGGGTCGTTATAATGCAATTATACCTTTGATCGCTAAATTAAATACACCAACGCGTAGAGGATAACGCGAATTACAACGTTTGTTCTTGAGGTTTAATTAAAAATTGAAAATTGAAGGTGTATTGTTGGTGGTGGTGGTCGACGTGAATGGGGAGGGAGAAGGGATCGACTGGTGCAGTTTTTGTGTGAGAGTTTATCCCTAATTTTTGTTAACATTCTAATTTATACTAACCCTAGTTCTCCTAAATTGCACATAAGCCCCTAAAATTACAAAAATTTAAATATAAGGGGGTGAGGGGGAGGGGTCGGCCGAATGGGGCCCACCATGGGTTCCCGGGTTCTCGTTTTGCAATTTCGTGTATTCGTGGTCCGTTTTAAGTGTCGTTTTGTCGTACCGAAGGCCCGGAATGTTAATCCGATCGTTAAACGCAACCAATCGCTTAATTTATTAAAAACCCAATAAATTAAATATTTTAAAAAGTTAATAATTAATTAAATTAATTATCAAAATAAACCAGAGCGTTTCGCTGCTCAAAAAGCTATTGTCAAAATCGTATCGTTTTTATCGTATTTCATTATTCGAAATATTTATTTGAAATAATATCAATCCATATCAATTATTGAAACCCTCCAAAGGTCAAGTACGCATTTAATACACGTAAACACATAAAAGTTAAATAATCGCCTTTAAATAAACTAACGGAAGGTTAACGAAAGTAACGGAAAAATCAGGGTTGTTACATTCTTCACGAAACTGCTTTCACTCACCGATCATAATGCTTATGCATGATGTCAATGATCAATCCCTCATTAGCGATGTTACTTAATTAAGGATTGAGTGCAATAAGAATGTAATGGAGGATGGAATGTTTGATGATTATTTTGGTCCCCGATGATCGTCTTTCACTTTAACTATCAAGTGATCAACCACCCCGACCTGGTCTTGATTGTTAATTAACTTAATTCACCTTTGCGCGGTGTAAAAATCCCTTGGGCAAGATCATAAGTGGAAATTACAAAGGCTTAGGCAAAATGGCAGAGAATCAACAACCTATAAATGAGAGGCCAAGCTCCCTATTTATAGTATTCGAGATATCCGCGGTTTGCGAATCACTTAACTGTCCGCGGAAACTCAGCGGGTTAAACCGCAGTCATCTATTTGCGCGGAAACACAACCGCTGTATTTATTTTCAGCGAACATTTCATAGCTTTGCATCATAGTTCTCATAATTTTGCCATTGGCCTTTAGCAAATAAAATATACATATATAATGCTATGTATATGATCAAGTTCCCCTAGTTTATTATGATACATTTTCGCGAAGCCAATACATCATGATAAACTCTAAAAATAAAGAAGTGTTTCTTAAAATATATCGCAAACAATAGTTAATATTTTTTTACTGCCCATTTATTACCATTGTTTTTGTTAGGCTCAACATGTAATTACAACGGTAATTTTTCGCCATTCTGTCAAATCAATATGCTGTGACGGCTACAAAATTACCGTTTACACGTTGCGGTAATTTTAGCCGTTTAAATGTAATCATTACCTTTCCATCTTACTCACTCTACTTCCGATTATAAATAACGCAATAATCCGCATAAAAACTTTACTCTTTCTCTTTCGATTTCATCTGCAATCAAATTCCTCGAATCACAATCGTACCGTGCAATTAACAATTCCAACCTTTAATTTCTTCAATTTTATCATCCAATTTATTTTCCTTATTGAAAATGGCATCTTCTTCATCTATTCATACTCCCGGAGGTTATGTTTCCTATATGACGGAAACAAAACTTCAAACCCTACAAGAATGGTATCCGCCACTTGCCCAATTTGTTCTTACCGCACCTGCGGCAGAACAGCGAGCCGATACTCCCCCTAAAGGGATGATTTCAATTTACGAGGCTGCCATTTCTCAAGGCAACCTTCGATTTCCACTTACCCCCTTTTTCCGCAGTGTTTGCGAATACTATAAGATTGCCATGGCACAGTTGCATCCGAACGCGATTAATAAAATTGTGCTGTTCGAGATGTACTGCAATGCCACCGGACAACCACTGCTGCTGAACGTGTTTCGTATGTGCAATAGCCTGGTGCTATACGATGTGGGGTGGTTTTCTTTCCGCAGTAAACTTGGCATAATGACTTCGCCAAAAGATTCAATTGGCAATCGGCACAGTTCCTTCTTTTATATTAATGACACCGCCTATTTGGACAGTGCTATTCCCAAAGCTTGGTATACAGAGCTTAATCCCGACCTAAATGAGAAGCATGTACTCGATGATCTTGAGAATGACACTCTCAAGACACTAAAAACGCAGGCCTAATTCTACGAGCTTATTCGAATGTACCACTGTACATTGGCAGAGTGTCAATTCAATGGCCATGGAGCAACCATGATGCGCTTTTGTGTGACCAATCAAAAAATGGTATGCCGCTGAAATTTATCGCAGTATATTAACATAATACACTTACATTTTTTGCAATATTTTTGCTTTTCATAACACTATGCGCTTTTATTTTTACAGTGGTTGCACTTGACCTTATCTTGAGGTCCGCTGATATAAGTAGGATTAGCCCACCCCGTCGCCTAAAGAATGGCGACGGTGACATTATTCTTATTGATGAACCGATCATCAATACATGTTATATTGCTGGAGGCGAGGACCGCGGCAAGCGTAAGGTTGCGGAAACTACCCCCACTCCACGCAAGAAATGTCTGTGCTCTCATTCTGAACAAGAAGCAAGTAAGTAAATGCTATTTCGCAGTATTTATTTTATTACGCATTGTTTGTTTTAGCATAAACTTGCTATATTTGCTTATCTGTTTACAGCTATTCTTCCAGAGTCATCCGCTGAAGCTACACCGCTTTACAACATTAGAGGGAGAATCCCTACAAATGTTCTTAATGAACCCAAGAATGAAGATTTATCTCTTCCATCTGATGCAGAAACGTCCAACCAGGAAGAGGAAGGAGAAGCTGATGCGGAAGAAAGTGCAGCAGCAAATCGGGCCTTTAGACTATACTAAAGGCTTTATAAATTTGTTCCTGAAGAAACAAGGGAGTACTATCGCAAATTTTCTTATCCGGAGGCTGCCAGAAAATGACTACATAATTGCTACAATGCAATTTATCTGACAGTCGACGGCATGGAGCGTTTCACCGAGATGTCAGACGAGTATGATAAAGCAGTGAAAGCCGCCAATGCACAAGAGAGAAGGGCGCAAAGGGCTGAGACGCGTCTTGAAAAGGTGATGGAAGAGAACGCCAAACTCAAAAGAAGGGCAGAAGTCGTGGAACATGAGTTCGCACAGCTAGTCAAGTATCTCCCAACATTCGCGGATAAAGTGATGGACTCCGAGCCAGTCACTGAAAAATTTCAAACATATGCTCAAGCAGCAAAGCTTGCCACTCGGTGCGAGTGGTATGATTTATTTTGCAAACTTGGTGATCTTTCGCAACCTCTTCCTTCTGACATGGCGAAAGAAATATGCGCCACCGATGATGCTCGCGAAATACTCGAGAGGGCGAAGAAGGAGGTTGAGAAAATTAGCATACCTGTTCTTGAGGAGCTCAGTCAGCTTGAAGGCGTTTCATTTGCAGATATTAAAGCATTAGAACTTTAGTTTTGCCTTAACTAATTTGTTTTTGAATGTATTTTCGCAATTACGAATTGCGTTTGTTGTAAGAATCCGCGTTGCGTACACGCTTAATATTAATCACTTATTCACAGTTCGCAGTTGCAACTTCTTTTATTTATATAGCGCTTTATTATCAATATTCATAACACGGACTTGTCCTTTGCGATTTCCAACTTTTATTATTGTATACATAATAAATGTGTACTTTTGCGAAACAATCTGTATGCGTATATACTTATACGTTATGAATCTTCTAAGTCCGCCATAACGATCCTTAGGAAAATTTAGCATTGCGAAGCATCTAAGTATTGGCAAGATCAAATACTTAGGAAGTGTTATCCTTTCGCAATTATTTTCAAATTAACACAAGTGGGCAATTTCATCACTTGGTTTTTAGCAAACTTTTCCGCAATGCAGTTTCGCATTTTCATAACACTTAAGCAGGCTATGCTTTGCGAAAATCATGCCACCTTACTTAAAATATCTGCAGAACAAACATTAACTTAGTGTTGTAAAATACAAGTAATTGCATTCTGCGAAATAAGCACTACGCGTGGCCACACGCAGTGTTTTCACTTTGTAAAGAAACAATTACTAACACTGAAATTAACTTTGCTTTATTCATTACTATTTTGCATTCAAAACATAAACACAACTATGATATTCGCATCTTAATACCATGCATTTATGAATTTTGCCTTAGCATCTTATTACAACTTTTTAAATTTTCATACTACTCAGGATTAACTGAACGTCCTTCAATACTCAAATTCGCATTTGCCATAATCATGGCGCAGAATGTCTCCACTTCTGCAGAAATCAGCGTGCCAATGCCCTTGTTGGCAGAAAATTTTAGCATACCGTGTATGGTAGATGGTATAGCGTCAAACATGCGCAAAGCTGTGCGCCCAAGTATCATATTGAATCGTGATTGATTTCGCATTATGTACAGATTCAATAAAGCTTGGCACCTTAGCGACTCATCGCTGTCATCAATTAACTCCATTTGTAATTCCATCTGGCCAACGGGCCAGGATGATTCTCCTGAGAACCCGGCAAGTGAAACCGCAATAGGTTTCATCAAAGCTTGAATGTTCGCGGGCAACTTGCTAAAACATTGTTCGTACATGACGTCGACACTGCTACCCGTGTCCACATGTACATTCATTATCATTATTCCAGTATTTGCAACGCGACATGAAACCACTACAGGTTTACCATCATCCGCGGTCAAACTTTCAGGAGGAAACGTAATAGAAGGAAATTTCCAACTGACAATCTGTTCTGAAATTTGCATTACCGACGTTTTGCCCTGCACTTCTACCACGTTGATTACCTGGATTCCGCGCTGATTTTCTTTTTTGCTCACCATTTTTACTCCCAGATTTTTTTACTGCGGGAGCCTTTCGCTCAACCGCGTTTGACGCATTCGAGGTGTTAGCTTCTGTAGGCATTATAATCGCATTCGCGGTGTTTTATGCGATTAAATGGTCTAGTTTGCCTTGCTCGTATGCTTCTGTAATGAATTCTGCCAAATCTCTGCAACGATTGGTGTCATGACCGTAATCGTCATGGAAAACACAAAATTTTGATCTATCGCGCCTGCTATTTTCTATCAAAGGCTGCGGATCAGGAAAAGACTTAGCAACTCTTTCTTGCAACAAAATTTTCTTGGGTGTTTTTGTTAACGTCTGAATGATGTTGAATGATTCATTGCTCCACTTTCGCGTAGAATAGCGATCACGGCGGCCATATCCATGGTTATCATTTTGGCCTTGAAACCTGTCATTTCGCGGGTATCCACCGCCGCCATTTCTTCGCAGAAAACCTAATCTGCGGTAATTATCACTGTTACCATCGTGAAAAGAGTCATTGTCATCTCGCCAACTTTTGTCTATACCCCATCCACACGCCGGGGTTATATTGCTATCCTCTCCACCGCGGAGATAATCATATCTTTCCTGTTGAACTTTTGCAAAAGTCGACGGAATGTCTCTTCGCAATCTCCGTACAAGAGTAGGATGTCGCTGTGGGTTAATAGCATGCAAAAAACCAGAAATTTTCTGATCTTTATTCAATCGTGGAATTTTTTGGCACTCATAAATGTACCGCGTAAGTAATGCGTTCAAAGTCTCCTTGTTGCCTTGCTTAATATCATGACATTCTATGTGCGTCTTTTTCTGCGGTAATAGATTTTGAAACTGCAGCAAAAAAATTTCGTGCAAATCTACATTGCCAATGATACTGCGAGATTGCAAACTATGAAACCATTCCCTTGCTGACCCTTGCAAGGCCATGGGGAATACCCTACACGCGACTGGTTCATCCCAGTTATAAGTGCTTACTACGCCTTCGAAGCGTTGCAAAAAATCCAAAGGATCAGTTAGACCCGAATAGACTCTCAGAGTTGCCGGCACGATCGGCGGAGAAACGATTGGATAGTCAGAAATATGCTGGGCAAACTTGTCCGCAGCAGTAGTGATTTCTGTTGCCTTCTTTGTACGAGTATCTGCATTCTCCGCACAAAACTTGGCAAGCATGTCTTGCAAAAAGTTTGGCTGATCAAACTTATGTTGCATAGACTTTGGCGCAATGCTTCTGAAAGCATCCGCCAAAAAATTCTGAGCATTCTCTCTGCGAGCAGCGTCAGATATGTCAACTTCTTCCCCATAGCGAGAGAAAGGTGTTGGTGGTCGCTTTCGCTTAATTTGTGGATTTTTAACAAACACTTCTACGCTGTCCGAATCATCAGAAAATTCGCCCTCTTCTCTTGGTGCTTTTGCCATTTTTGATTTGTACGTAGAATTTAAATGAATGCGATCTTCTGCATTGTCACTATCGCTATCATTATGCTCAAGAACTAGACGATCAACTTGTGATCCAGAATCATCCAATGGTCATAAGTAAGTATGCGGTATGCGAGATTCATAATTACGCTTAGCATCTCTCTTAGCTTGCTCGATTGCAGTACCAACAATTTTGTCAGTTCGCAGACTAGATTTTCTAGACAAAGCTTTTGGTCGCTTCCCATCAGCGATTATTTCATTGCGATTTTGCAGCAAAGTTCTTCGCGCAATCATTTTTTCAGCAGCAACTTCTGGCTGCAAATCACTAGCATTGTTTTCAGCAGGTGTTTTAGCGATCGGTTCTTGAATCGATTTTCCCGCGGTTATACTAGCATTTGTTTGCATTGGAAATATCACAACGTTCTGCGAATCACCGGGCAGTGCATCAGCATTCGCAGAAACACCAGCTTGCTTTGCATTTGTCATCGCGATTGTCGAGCAGATCGACTGATTGCGTATTCCAAAAGCACCTTCAAATCATCACAACAACAAAAACACGATTGAAATTAAACCGTCGAATTAATTGTTTAACGGCATAAAACAAAAAAATTTCAGTTTAATTCATAAAACGGGTCCCACGGATGGCGCCAATTGATCAATCCCTCATTAGCGATGTTACTTAATTAAGGATTGAGTGCAATAAGAATGTAATGGAGGATGGTATGTTTGATGATTATTTTGGGCCTCGATGATCGTCTTTCACTTTAACTATCAAGTGATCAACCACCCCGACCCGGTCTTGATTGTTAATTAGCTTAATTCACCTTTGCGCGGTGTAAAAATCCCTTGGGCAAGATCACAAGTGGAAATTACAAAGGCTTAGGCAAAATGGCATCACTTAATCATCTTATGAGTATAGACGAGCTAATACTCACACCATGTGCACAAAACGGCTATGTGCACAATTATCAATGTGGACATAACGGCTATGCCATAGTATTAAGTACATAGATCTATCTATAAAACTAACCTATTGTTTATAAATTAAAGAAAAAAAACCTACAAGCTGCTCCATACTTTTCGCCGGCATAAAACGGCGATTAACGCAATATGAGTTTCTTGGTTTGCTCTTGCTCGTGCAGTACTGATCTATATCAGTCTGGTGGCCAATTATAAGATTCTAATCGATGGGAGGGAAAAAGAAAACGAAAGTTTCAACGATTGCAACAACGGCTACTAGGGTTTTATGTAATAGAATGGTGGGTACAGATTCATCTGAGTCGTTAAAGAATGGTGAAGAGAATAGCGATGATGTTATGGTTGATTCTGAAATTGATCCAGGTCCTGTGATGAATAATCAAAGTGATGAGTTCTCGAATCAGAAGATGCACAACGAGAAAACTGATGGTAATGATGGTGTCGATTATGATCACGTTAGTGTCCATTCGAATTCTTCTGAGGAGGATGAGGCTGAGAAATCAAAGGCGAATGATAGTAAGAAGGATGATTTCATGCACGTGAAAGTTGCTGAGGAAGGTAGTGCTCGACCTGTTATTACTAATCCCAAGGTGTCGTATATGAGTGCAGTTGAAGGAACTGAGCAAAATCGTTCTGTTAATTTTCGATATATTGAGCAGCAGTATTCAGGTACTGATGTGGATGTGGTGATCCCTATTGATTCTATACAGGAAGCTACACAACATTATAATAACATGCTTTATGATTATTTTCTTGGTAAATGTGTAGCATTTCCGGTTGTGCAACACTATGTTATGAATACTTGGAAGAAGTTTGGGATGGAGAAAGTAATGATGAACGCCAAGGGGTTTTTCTTCTTTAAATTTCTACCAAAGATGGCATGATGAATGTTATGAAAAATGGGCCTTGGATGATAAGAACGATTCCAATCATATTGAACGTATGGACTCCTAATGTGTCGTTAACTGATGTGTGCGAGGTGTAGTACGAAATACTATTATAGTTTTCTACAAAATACTATTAAATACGATACAATTTACACAAGTTATTTATTTAATTATAGAATGGATATACCTAAACCTTGCTACAAAGAAGATGAAGGAAAAGGGATATAAACGGAAAGGGTTAAATAATACTGGGTGAGGGAATAAATCAGAAAAACTGATGGCAGATGGATGGTTAGGGAAAGTGTCGGGTTAGCGTAAGGTCTCGGGTTCGATCCCTGCATGGTGCATTTTTTTTTAAAACGATTTCTAAGGTATTTTTCTTTTCTTTTATTATTATTATTATTATTATTATTATTATTATTATTATTATTATTATTATTATTATTATTATTATTATTATTCTGATTATTATTATTAATGTCATTATTATTAGAATTATAATAATTATTATTATTATTATTTTCATTAATGTTATTATTAATTATTATTATTAATTACTATTATTATGTTAGTTAATATTATTACCTATATGATTATTATTATTAATGTAACTTATGATATTATTATTTTACTAGTGTTAACACTTAAAAATTATTAGTATTATCATTACTAATATTATTATTATTAGTGCTATCATTATTGTATTATTACTGCTAGTATTATTATTATTATTATAAATATTATCATTTATATTATTATTATGAATTTTCATTATAGGTATAGTTACAACTACAAGTTATTATCATTAATATTATTTTTACTAAAATTATCTTTTTGTAATCCTAAAAACTATCATTTTTATTATTATCAGTAATATCTATATTAGTATTACTAAATTAATTATATTTATGAAAATAAAAGTTTAAGAGACATGATTAAAATTATAATTATAAAAATTAAAGGTTACATATAAAGATTTATTTAATATATACAAATTAATTATATTAAAAATTTATGTACAAAAATGAAAATATATTCATAAATAATGAACTTTATAAATTAATAAATATAACAGTTAAATCACTAATAATAGTATATATTTGTTCGATTACAAGTATATATTTTAATATGTATATGAATGATATAGGTTCGTGAATCCAAGGCCAACCATGCATTATTCAGTATCGTCGAATGAATATTTTACTACAAAATATTGTATCGTGAGTTTCATTACTCCATTTTTAAATATTTTTGCAATATATATTTTTGAGACGGAGAATACATGCGCTGTTTTTATAAATGTTTGACGAAATAGACACAAGTACTTAAAAACATTCTACGATTGAGTTACGAGTACACCGGATATCACCCCTTTATAGCCTGGTAATCTAAGAATTAAGGAACAGACCCCCTAATTGACGCGAATCCTAAAGATAGATCTATGGGCCTTGACAAGCCCCAGTCAGAGAATTTGAACTACTTTAGTACTTCGATTTTAGTATACAACCACCAGTTTTAAAAGATATGGACCTGTTTGTGAGGTGTACACAACCGTCATATTTAAAAGAGTGGCATGTTTGTATGCTTTTTGCATGCCGTACGAAATGCCTGTATACGGGGGATATTCTAGATGCATTTTGTTAATGTCGATTACCAGGTGTTTAATTTCGTATGAATGATTTTTACAGCAGTGAGCAGACCTGCACAGATTGTTTTCGAAATATGAGTATCTTGTGGTCTATAAAAATGATGGAAATGAATATTGATTATGATAAACTAATGAACTCACCAACCTTTTGGTTGACACTTTTAAACATGTTTATTCTCAGGTATGAAAGAAATCTTCCGCTGTGCATTTGCTCATTTTAAAGATATTACTTGGAGTCATTCATGGCATATTTCAAAAGACGTTGCATTCGAGTCGTTGAGTTCATCAAGAATATTATTAAGTCATTTATAGTTTGGATATATTATGAAATGGTATGCATGCCGTCAACTTTCGATGTAATGAAAGTTTGTCTTTTAAAAACGAATGCAATGTTTGTAAAATGTATCATATAGAGGTCAAATACCTCGCAATGAAATCAATTATTATGTAACATTTATAATCGATAAGAACGAGGCATTTCAGTTGGTATCAGAGCGGTGGTCTTAGTGAACCAGGTCTTGCATTAGTGTATCTAACTTGTAGTTGTTAGGATGCATTAATGGGTCTGGACTTCGACCTTAACTGCATGTCAAAAGTTTTGCTTATAATTTCTAGTCGGAAATCATCTGCTTATCATCCTTAAGAAATTACCTGCTTATTATTCTTAGTCTAGACACATCTTACTGCATTGATTGCATGAATAGTGTTTAGACAAAATTCATATCTTAGCGTATCTGCTAATTCATATCTTAGCGTATCTGTTACTATAAACTATGCCTGGTATATTTCGTAAATTCCTCCGTAATCTACGAAATCTTTTGTTCTATAAATATATATATATAGATATTCTATGTAATTAGAATACCATCCGATAGCCGAAAATCATTTCATATCGAAAAATCCTTTATTCAATCGTACGAAATGGAACTCGCAACTAGTTCAAGTTCCTCGGATTCCGACAGCTATTCTGACATGGATATTGTTGGTCCCTTAATAACAACAGGAGTATTGTAGAGGGGGGGGGTGAATACAATTCTTTTCTTAATTAACTAGTCAGTTAAACACGTTTCGTATTCTGTAGTAAATAAGATAGAGTCACAGGTAATTTTCAACGGTTATTCTTTATTGATTAAATCAGAAAGAATCACAACTATCCTTGGCGGAAATGATAGTTGGTTGATACAGATTACCTAGATTATAGCTAAGAGATAGACTAAAGCTATTACACGGTTTGGACTCTAACAGATAAACCCACACTAGTTTTTACAATAGTGGATACAACAATATATATAGTAGTTCTATTAACCGTGTAATTAATCTATTGTCCACTAGTACATTGGATGCCTTGTACTTGTGGGGACAATTGTGTCAGAAGGCGTGCTCTCCTTCTTTCCTCTTAGGTAGCTATTTGCAGGAACACACCAATTCGGTTTGGCACTACCATTTGATTTAAACAAATGGAATGTTGTGTTCCCTAGGTATGAATAAAGTATAACACATGTCTGCACATGCGTTCCACTTCTGCATTCCCACGTGGTCTTGTAAGGTCACTTGTCAGCCGCCGACTCCTGTCCTTTTCTGTTCAACTTTGTCTTTGACTTCTGTTGAATAGTGCGTTGATGTAGACCACTCTGGGAAACTACCATGCTTGTAATGGAGCATGGCTGTCTTGTGTTGTATGCTGATATCCAGACTTACTGGTTCTTCATATGCTGAGTCACTTGATATTCTTGATTTGCTGGGTGCACATCCTGTGCTGATTCGAAGAATACATTTCTACCTTGTGCTGATAGACTAGGCAGCATACTAAACACTCGACACAGCTATATTAGCTGACTATACATAAACAAACTTGTGCTGGCTGCACATAACACTTTAGTGCAAATAAATATTGTTTTGTCATAATTAAATCCTTAATTATTTTGGGGACTCAACAATCTCCCCCTATTTGATGATGACAAAACCTATGACTTGAAGAGAAAACACTAAAGCCAGCACTTAGGGACCTAGTGAGAGTAGACAGTAAATTCGTCCCTTTAAGTTTGTTTTGGGATCTTTTGATGAGTTATCTATATCTTATAATTTGATATGATTTTGAAGATAAACTCACTTTACTTACATTACATCAGATGTATACAATAGTTACAAGATAATTCGTAATGAAAAGTAAATTACAAAAGATACAAGTTAAGCACATAGGAGACTATCTATCTTTATCCCTTTCTCTTTCTCTTTCTTCATCAGATAGCTCCTCTTGTTTAATCTTCCAGGCTTCAGGGAACAGGAGAGGTAATTCAGCAGGGTCAAAAACAGGGATGAAAGGAGGTAGAACAATTCGGCTTCTCCCAGTTGGTCCTTCACCAGTAGGTTGCTTCCCTTTAGGCTTTTGAGCAAGAAATTCATCAACAACAACTACTGGTGCATTCCCAAACTTAGTTGCCTTCTTGAACAGCTGTTGGAGTTCAGTCTTAAGAGCACTCTTGATAGCACTCTCACCTTTACCAATGAAATACTCCAAGATTTCTATCCATTCACTGAATCCAAGAGTTCTTAAGTCATCAAAACTAATCCTTTCTTGAACATTGTTATCCCTGACAACATTGAAAGCCCTTTTTGTCCCTCTGTTTACCTTGATAATTCTGCAGGGATTAGATATTCTATTCATCACATTACCATACCTGTTCTTATAATAAGTATCAGGAAACTCAATATTGTGATCAGGTACTACAGGAGCAGTGGTAGGAACTTTCTCAGCAGCTTCTATCTTATCAAAAACCTTATCCTGTTCTTTGACAATGGCTCTGGCTAGTTTGAGGGACTCAGCCTGTTGCTTTCTGTCAGCAGCCAATCTGTCTTCAATATCCTGAAGCCTTGATTGTTCAGCAAGTTCAGCATCAGCAGCTTCTCTGGCTTCCCTTTCAGCAGCTAAACCCATCAGATAATCATCATAAGAAATGTTCAGGGATCTTACTGCTTCAACCATCTTTCTACCCTCTTCAGTACTAAGGGCAACACAATACTCCCTTATATCCATACCCAGCTGGAGAGCATCTTCAAAATGAATTATTTCATCAGTAGTGGAGAGCCTGAGACCACTGTTATTCAAGTACACCCTAATGTCAACGCCAAAGGTTAGTGCAGCAATATAGCGTGGCTGATCAAGAGGATGATGCAGCAGCCTGACTTGACGAATTCTTTCATTAAGTTCAATTTGTCTTTGTTCAAGCAACTCTGGAACAGTGATCTGAAGTATGTAGGCATCTCTTTCATCTGGGTTCATTTTTCTGATGTTCGGCTCACCATGGGTTACTGAGTCATCTTCCCAAGTGATATGTTTGTCATGAACCCTTGGGGAAGATGGAGGATACATAGATGATTCATAGCTGCCAGATGAACTAACTGGATGCTGATTGACCCGGTTATCCTGTGTTCTGTCAAAATAAACTTGAATCTGGGGAGGAAGAGGAGATAGAACAAATGTTTGGCCGTCTCTTCCCCAGACTGTGAAGTCAGCAGGATCAACCATTTCATCATCTACTTGTCTAGCACCCAGCTCAACCGACTTTGCTGGATCTTTAACACTTGTACTACCCAGCAGCACACTTCTGGCTGGGTCTTCTATCACAGCACTCCTTGCTGTGTCTTCAATGCCAGCTGACTGATTAGTATCAGCTGGCTCAACCACTTCAGTACCTTCATCAGCTGCCTCGAATAGGGGTCCTTTCCTCAGGGGCTGATTGTCCCTAGGAGCAGATTTCACCCTGTATTTGTCAATAGGCCTGGGTTCAGCTGATGGTTCTTGTGTCGATACTGGTTGAATAGGAGGCAGGTAAGGAACAATAGCAAGATGCTCCCCCTGACTAATAACATCATCATCATTAAGGATGATTATTTCTGTTGGCTGTGTTTATTGTGTAGCTGGCTGAGCAGCAGATGCTGGTTGAGGAGTAGAGCTGGCTTCTAACATAGCATCAACCCATTTCATGAAAATATCAGCTCTAACTCCACCAGTTGACTCAGTAGAATCAAGGTAATCCTTCATCTCAGCAGGAGTCATGTTCCTGATTCTTTCTGCTCTCTGTGCATACAGCTTTGCCCTCTGTTTGTCGTATTTGACCATGAACTTGGCATTTCTTTTTCTTGCCTCTTTTCTGTGTTTATCAAAGGCAGTCAGGTCATCATCGATTTCCATTACTTTTGGACTCAGCCATCTTCTGTGCACAATCTTACGACGTTTAAGTTCAGCAAAGGCCTCAAACTTGGCATTGAAGGCATCATCTAGTTCCTGCTGTCGCTTTTGATGTCTCTCTAACTTCCTCTTCATTTTACGTTCAATAGATTGAGACAGCACAAAAGCTTCAGCTACGGCCATATCAGAAACATCACTGGGCTTACTGCCAGAACCAATATCATCCACTGGTGTGGCAGACACACTGGGTTGAGTACCACCAGTTGCCTGTGCACCACCAGCTTCAGTATGAGCGTTGCTGGGCTTAGGGCCAGTGTCTTGACCATCACTATCACCATCTCCATCTCTCCTGGGTTGTTTAGGAGCCTTTTCATGTTCATGCTCCCCCTCAGACTGTTTTCTCTTTTTAGATTTCTTTTTGGACTTTTTCTCCCCCTTTTTGTCATCAGCACGGGCAGTAGGGTGAATAGAAGGGGAGACAGTAGCATCAAGATCACTGTCTGACTGAGGAGTAGAGAAGGCAAAATTGTTCCACTCAGCAACCTCTGGAGTAAGATGGGCACCAGGATCCACACCAAATTGTCTTAGCAGAAGATTGGAGGATCTAACTTCATTCCTGGCTACACCCATAGCCATTTGTTCAACGATGGCCCGAACATCACCTTGCAAAGCAGCCATTCGTTGCATGTTTTCAACCATCTGAACATAGGCAGCAGCAGGAATCATGTTAGCCATTTGAGCTTCCTGCGATTCCAATCTCTCGTGTAACACCCTGTTCTCCTCATTTAAGAAAGTATTTCTGCGGTTAGCAGCATCCAAATCAGCTTGGAGTCGGGTGATATTTTCACAGTACTCATTGTGAGAGATAATTCGCCTTTCAAGCTCCTCTTCATCTTCGTGGTGCTTTGTGATTGCTTCGACTGCCACATCAGCAAAAGCACACACCTGCTGGAGTTTAAGATCAATAGGAGTTGTAACAGCCTCTCCAGCAGATCTGACAGCAGCAGAGACACTATCAACAATAGCTCTGCGAATAGTTTCCTCCAAATTTGGTGTGATCCCTTGCAGTGTCTTATAGACAGCAAAGGTGGAAATATCAGCAACCTCATCTGCATTGAACTTTAAGTATGCAGAGGTTGAAGGTTGGTCAGCACAAGCTAACAGAGGAGTATCACCGTGGGGTGGTGGAGATGGAAGGTCAGGAGCTGACTCATCACCATGATCACCATCGTTTTTACCTTCGCCCGAAGGCTTAGAACCACTGATATCCTTGTCAGCATTATTATCAGCATTGTCATCAGTAAGATCCACTGGTTTGTCTTTGGAACCAGTCACGTTATCATGAATGACTGGTTCGCCCTTACCAGTACCTTCATCAGCATCCTCATCAGAAGAAGATGAGGAGGAAGAAGCTGAGGAAGAAGAAGGTACTGGCGAATCAGGGACATTTTGCATAACACACTTACCAGTAGTAGGATCGATGACAAACTTGAGAGGCCTCCATGTACCAGGAAATGGCGAAGCAGCTGGAGCCATACCAAAAACATGATAGTAAGGCTGTTCATTGATTTGCTCCAGCAGGGCTATCCTCTCATAAATTTCTTCTCTAGCTGGTCTATCAAGCTGAGATAATAGCTCAACCATCTCTTCACGAGGTAATCTGCTGGCTGAGACTATTGCAGATTCGGGATCAATGGTCAGCTGATCGACCAGCATAGCAATCTTGGGAGAGATTGAAGCTCCCTTGAAAATGAAGTTAGGAACAACTTCATCTGGATCTGGTACCTGCACAACATATGGTTTTGTTTCCTCAGTAACAGAAGCCTTAGTCGAATCAGTAGTTGTGTCAGCAGAGGTACCAGCATCCTTAACATCAGCAACCTGTGCACCAGTATCAGAAGGAAAAGTAGCACTAGCACCAGCATCCATAGCAGAATCAGATGGAAACGTAGCACTAGCACTAGCATCAGCTGTAACAATACCAGAATCAGAACCAGGAATGACAATAACATTAGCTGCATTCGGCTGAATGGTTTCAAACTCCATCTCAGCAGTTGGTTCAGTAGCAACCAAAATTGGACCAATAGGGTGACAAACTGCGGATTCTGTAAGAACTTGACGTTCCATAGTAGAAGAATCAGAAGAATCAGCAGGCTCATCAGACATTAATGCAGAGTCCACTCTTGGCTGGGTGACAGGTTCATCAAGAAGAACATCCTTGACAATATTGTCAATAACCTTCTCAAGAATTGGAGGTTCTTCCATGATAACATCTTCCACACCAGCAGCAGCAGAATCAACAGTACTAGCATCAGCACCACCAGTAACAGAATCAGTGGCACCAACACCAGTAGCAGAGGCAGCAATATCACCAGTAGGAATAACAACATCTTTATTTTGCTCCCCCTTTGCCTGTTCATCTACCCTGCTAAGAACTGAAACAATAGAACAAGTTATGTTAGCAACTGTAGAACCAAATAAATTTGACTCAACAATTGCATCTGTTTTTGGTCTCTGGGGACAGACTTGTGATTTGGTCAGCCCTTCGAATGAGACAGAAGAAGGTGTCTGTAAGTACAACGGTGACTCTGCTGACTCATTGGCAACACATGTTGACCCAGATAGTGTAAGAGATCTGGCTGGTAATGATGTAGGAGTGTGACTCTTATCAGTATCCGAGTAACATACTGGCTGTGCAGTCACCTGAGCTGGTTCAACACGATGAAGACCCAGCTCAAGCCTGCTTTGGGGGTCAGTTATGTTCTCTGCTGGTTGTACTGTCAGCAGGAAGTATTGCATTAAGTTCATTTTCAGAAAAATGTGGAAGTGCCTGGTTAGACGAGTATGGGTTGCTACTCTTCTTGACACCAGTTTTAAAACCAGTCATCTTGGGAGCCAGGGTTATACCGTTAACTCCCTCAACATTTTTCAAGTCAGCAGTTAAAAAATTTTCAATTAAGTTAGATTGTTCTGCTGTTTGGTCTAGAAACGCACCAGGTTCCATAGCTACATCCTTTGCAGGAGCAGCAGCTGAGACTGGTGCAATCTCCCCTGTGGTTCGCTTGGAGCCAGCTTTAGCACGCTTAGGTTTGCCTGTTACCAAGAAATAGATGAGCAACAGATTCCAACACTAGAATTGGGTAGTCAGTATATAAGACTAGGGTTGTTCTGTATGATCAGAGAGCACTAGATTCTAATACAACTACTGCTTTACCAGTATATGAGACGGTGGCTGTACTAGTTGAGGTAGCTGGCTGCTTCCTTCGCGTTGCTGGCTTTCGCTGAGGACCCTCCCCCTCAGCTGGTGCAGAACCAGAGGCAGTCGATTGGGTGGCTCCACGACGAGCAGCAAGATACTCGTTCATTGCTGGTGTCAACTCAGCATATGGAGCAGCAGGTACATCCTTTGGCATACCCCCTTGTTTTACTGGGACCTCAAATGATTGATCAGCAATTTGCTGATAAGCTTCACCCAGTTCACTTTCAAATACCAGGCTTAAGAATCGTGGAAATGGAATCAAGTTGGTTCTTACTCTAGCAGTCACCATTTCCCTTAGCCTCAAATAAATTTCAAGGGCATAATCGATGTTCCTGTTGAACAACAACCCATGACCAAGCTTGAGCTCAAAATCTGAGCATTGGTCAAAGCTTCCTGACTTTTGACTCATGCACTGAGTCATCAACCCAAAGAAGTAGTACCACAGTGGTGGCATATGCTTTCTCAACGGTGTATGTGCCACTGGTCCAGCAAACCCAATGGTCTCCAACACCTCCCTTCTTAATTCGTCACTAGTAGGTGAAGCAACAAATGGTCCACCGGGCAATTGAAGAGCACGTCTAATAGCTTCGACAGTGACAGAGCAATTTAGGGTTTCAGTCACCATGCCACGAATACATGGAACATTTCCGGGAGTGGTGGCAACAATGGCAGTATACCAAAATCGTGCCAAACAGGCAGCATAGAATCAGGAAGGTACACCGGTGATGGCTCTTGCCAGAGGTGATTGACGGATGTATTCGATGAGGGCCTCATACCCTTTGTTAACCTTCGATTTGGGGATAGAGAGGGCATGTGCAGCATTGCCTCTAGATAGGCGAATCAGTGAGTGATCAGGTGCATTGGGAGCCCTAATCAGGTTGGGGTGGAGATTGAACAGTGGTCCTTGAACGACGTGTTCTTGAACCACCGGTTCCTCCGGTGCCGGTGCCGGTTGTGGGGCAGGTTGTGGTTGCTGTTGTGGTTCGACTGTTTGAGGTTGTTGTTGCTGTTGTTCCTCTTGCTTGCTTGCAGCACGTGGTGATTGCTGTTGTTGTTCTGCCATTGATGAGTGTAGGATGAAGATTTGAAGATTGAAGATTGAAAAAGTTTTGAGAGTAAAAGTGTGTGTGTTTTGAATAATGAATAACCGAAGGTTATTATGTAAGATGAAACACACTTTTATCCGTTGTGATTGGGTGAAAAAGTGCAGGAGAGAGAAAATTACTGTCATCTGCAGGCGCGTGGGCAGATGTGACAGACTGGCACGTTTTCAAGGGGAGACAGACTGTTGACATGACATTTATACGGCTTAAACACTCATTCCTCCCATTTAGCATTAAATGCATCAGATTTCATTTCAAACAAATTGATTTAAAACCTCAAAAATAATTTTTGTATTAAATACAAAATACTTTTGTTACATTTAATATGTCATGAATTTAATTTAAATCATTGGAAGTAAATGAGTTTCCAGTTTTAAGGAATCATTAAATTTGGAGAGCTATTTATTATTTCATTGAAAACATTTAAGTAACCAAAATATAAAAGACCTTGCTGTGCTGGTTGTTTGACATGTAGGCAGTAAGTAAATAAATGTGACTTACTGGTTTGCCCTACACGTTGTAGAGCCAGCACACCAACAAAAGTTGTCTTTTATTTAAAGTTCAAGCATACCCAGCTCAGAGATGAGATAGTTAAAACGTTTCTCATCTAATGGCTTTGTAAATAGGTCTGCTAATTGCTGGTCTGTAGAAATAAAATGTAACTCAACATCACCCTTTTGAACATGATGCCTTATGAAATGATACCGAACATCGATGTGCTTAGTCCTTGAGTGCATCACAGGATTGTTGGTGATAGCAATTGCACTAGTGTTGTCACAGTAGATTGGAGTTTTTGTAACATGAACACCATAGTCCTTTAGCTGGCTTTGCATCCACAGTACTTGAGCAGTACAACTACCAGCAGAGACATATTCTGCCTCAGCAGTAGATGTGGACACAGTATTTTGCTTTTTGCTTGTCCAGCTGACTAGCCTACTACCCAGTAACTGGCACCCACCAGTAGTACTTTTCCTGTCTATTTTACACCCTGCAAAGTCAGCATCTGAATACCCAATTAGTTCAAAATCCTGGTCTTTGGGATACCAAAGACCACGTTTAGCAGTACCTTTTAGGTATCTGAATATTCTTTTTACTGCCAGCAAGTGTGACTCTTTAGGATCAGCTTCATATCTGGCACAGAGACATGTGGCGAACATAATATCTGGTCTGCTGGATGTGAGATAAAGTAGGGATCCAATCATACCTCTATATTCAGTGATATTGACTGGTTCACCATTTGGATCAGCATCTATTTTAATGGATGCTGCCATTGGAGTCCCTATGTCTTTTAAACAGGTCAGACCAAATTTCTTTAACATATCTTTGATATATTTATCTTGACTTATGAATATTCCATCATCAAGTTGTTTGATCTGCAATCCTAATAAGTATTGCAGATCTCTTTGTAAACTCATTTCATATGCCTTTGACATACGTTTTGAAAAATCTTGACAATGTTTTTCATTTTTAGAACCATAAATAATATCATCCACATATATCTGTACCAACAAGAGATCACCATCTATCTCTTTTGAGAATAGGGTGGTATCAATTGTTCCAACTTTAAAACCTATACCAGTGAGATACACATGAAGTGTCTCATACCATGCTCTTGGAGCCTGTTTAAGGCCATAAAGAGCTTTGTCTAACTTGTAGACATGGTCTGGATATTTACTGATTACAAAACCAGGAGGCTGTTTGACATAAACTTCTTCTTGCAGCTTCCCATTCAGAAATGCAGATTTAACATCCATCTGAAATACTCTAAAGTTCATCCTAGCAGCATATGCTAAGAACAATCTGATAGCTTCCATCCTAGCCACTGGTGCATAAGTTTCCCCATAATCCAATCCTTCTTCCTGTCTAAACCCTTGAGCAACCAATCTTGCTTTGTTTCTGATAACTACACCATCTTCATCCATCTTGTTTTTAAACACCCACTTAGTACCAATGATCTTCTTTGTCTTATCCTCAGGTTCAGGTACCAATGTCCACACTTTATTCCTATCAAACTGAGTAATTTCTTCTTGCATTGAACCAACCCAGCTAGGATCTTGAAGTGCTTCCTCAGGACACGTGGGCTCAATGGTAGACACAAAATTAACATGCATACAAAAGTTGCTGGTAGCATGCCTCCGTGTTTTAACACCACTCGCAAGATTACCAATAATCTGCTCAATCGGATGCTCCCTTGTCCATTTGGTGTTATGAACAGGTGAGCTGGTTGTAGAACACACAGCATCTTGATCATTAGCTGGTTCAGATGAGTGAGCAGCAACAGAAGGTTGCTGATCAATATCAGTAGAATCAGTACCAGCTTGTGATCTCTCAGAACCAGCAGACCTAGGCTCAAGTTGCAGCACTTCAGTAGAGCCAGTAGGTCCACTTGGTTTAGACACAGATGGAACAGAATGTTCCATTTCATCATCAGAGAACCCAGCAGCATGGATTGGTGAGGGTTGTGCTGCTGGCTCTTCATCATCAAGAGCTTGCTGAGTAGGCTCTTCAAACAGTAACACTTCATCTTCACGATCAGTAGATGAAGCAGAGGCAGTTTCATCGAATGTAACATTAATGGATTCTTCAAAACAACCCCTTCTTTTGTTGTAGACCCTATATGCCTTTGACATGTTGGAATATCCAAGGAATATACCTTCATCAGCTTTAGCATCGAATTTGCCCAGCTGATCCCTATTATTTAGAATGTAACAGGGAGTGCCAAATACATGAAGAAATGAAATTGAGGGTCTTCTTCCTTTGAGAACTTCATAAGCAGTTTTCTGATGTCTTTTCACAAAAAGAGATCTATTCTGGGTAAAACAGGCAGTATTCACAGCTTCTGCCCAGTAGGAATTCTTCAACCCAGACTCAGCCAACATAGATCTTGCTGCTTCAATGAGAGTTCTGTTTCTTCTTTCTGCAACACCATTTTGCTGAGGTGTTCTCACAGCAGAGAAATTTTGGGAAATACCTTTATCAGCACAAAATTCTTCTAATGTAGCATTTCTGAATTCTGTACCATGATCACTTCTTAGTTGCTTCACCAGTTGCCCATTCAAAAGCTCCATTCTTTTGATAAAATTGATGATTTCATCAGCAGCTTCACTCTTTTGCCTCAAAACGAACACCCAAGTGTATCTCGAGTATTCATCAACAATAACCAGTGTATACTTCTTCCCACTACAGCTGGCCACACTCACTGGACCAAATAGATCCATATGAAGTAAGTGAAATGGTTTCTCAACAGATGAGATTTGCTTTGATTTGAACGAGGCATGGTGATGTTTCCCCTTTTCACAACCAGGACACAATCTGTCCTTCACATAAGACATTGTGGGTAGCCCAGACACCAACCTTCTACTGGATAATTTGTGAATATCTTTGAAGTTGAGATGTGAGAGTCTCTTGTGCCATAACCACTTCAGGTTATCTGCTGCCTTCGAATAGAAACAAGTATCAGTTGTTGTGACTGCTGTGTTCATGTAAATTTGATACATGTTTTCATGACGTTTTGCAGTCAGCAGTGGCTTCCCTGTCTTATCAAAAATAGTACCAATTTTCTTTCTGAATTGGACTATCTTATTCTTGCTTGTCAGTTGGCTTATGCTGAGTAAGTTATGTTTAAGCCCAACTACATATGCAACATTTGAGAACGTGACATTCCCATTTGACAAAGTACCAAAACCCTTTGTGTAACCCAACGAATTATCTCCATACGAAACAACTGGACCATCCTTTTCCTGATAGTCCATCAGCAGGGACTTACTTCCGGTCATATGTCTCGAACAACCACTATCGAGATACCAGATTTGCTTGTTTTGAATGCCCTGCACAATAACTTAGAGATTAGTTCTTTTTGGGAACCCATCCAAGGATGGGTTCGGAAGGAGTCACCTTTGATGACTTCTTCTTTTCTACTGGCTTGCTAGAAGAAGCAGCAGATGGGGTTTGGGTTTGAGTACACTGGTTAGCCAAGTGAGCTTTGCTGCCACATTTATAGCATTTTCTCACTTTTGGCTTTTGTGGCTGGTCATGCACAGATCTAATAGGGGCAGTAGGATCGGGTCGACTTTTGGTTACTACCTCAATTAGCTGGTCAAGCTTGGCTGTCATTATCTCAGTGATAGACAGCTCATCAGTCGAGTCAATTTTTGCTTTTCCCTTATGGGCAGCTTTCCTTTTGGAACCAGTACCATGACCATGGCGAACTGTCTTTCCTTTATCATTTGACAAGTTAACGGGGGAAGTTGCTGGCTTGTCTTCTGATGCTGATGAACCAGTAGGTATCTTAACTGCTGCCTTAGATTTGCCAGTATTTCGTTTCACTGGCTTGTCTGCAGCTACTGGGTGACCAGTAGATTGGTCATCAGCTGGCTTAGCACTGGTAGAACTCGAACACGAAGGGGAATCAGTTGGTTTAACTTTTCTCAAATTATTTTCAGTGATTTCCCTTTTAATACGTCTTTCTTTCGGAGTCATGTAGTAGATGCTTGAGGGGTCAGTAGTCTCATCAATTGAGTTACTGGCTTCTCTTGCTCTAACTTCATCCTCCAAAATTTCTTTCATGGCCGGTGGTGGGGACACAGTAGGTCTAACAAATTTGTTTGTCACAACCTTTTTACCTTCAACTATCTTGCAAAAGTATTTGGCAAGACAGCTTCAGGATCAGTTTCAAGAATCGGGTCCATGAAAGTAACTTCTGCAATAGCAGCAGCAGCAGCAGCATAGTCACCAGCAAAGAAGGCTTGAACTTGGGCAGGCACCTGCTCGTTAACACATTTAGCTGTGCGTTGAGCAGATGTGCACCATGAAGCAACAACTCTTTTGAGATTGTCCAGCTGGGTCTTGACTTCTGCTGCCTCAACGTGAAGAGTTTCTAAAGCAAAGTTTTGTTTTTCAAGTTTGGAAATTGTATCTTTTAAGATCTTAATTTCATCATTTTTGCCTTTGAGTTTTTCATTTAAAGATTTGTTATTAGATTTCAAACTCTCTTCACGTTTGCAGCTTCTGCATAAATCAATTCTTAGGTAGTCAAACATTTCAGCTTTTTCATCATCAGTATAAGTTCGAAAATTATCAACCTTATACATCATTTCAGTTTTCCATTGAGGAGAATCTCTGTTTTGATCAGCTTCCCTCATATCAGCCAAAAACGTACTACCACCATCATCCTCATCAGACTCCTCGACCTCTTTGGCCATCAAACACAGCTTTTTACCAGTAGCATAACCAGCACCATCATCATCAGTATCACTATCAGAAGATGAGGACGTGCTGGCTTCATCCCAGTCATGATGTTCAGCAACTAGAACCTTTTCTGGCTGTTTACCCTTCTTGTCAGTCTTTGCACTTTCCTTCATCTGAGCTTTCATAGCTTTGTACTTGTTTTTGTACTTATCAGCTTTTGAGAAAGAGTTAGCATGTGACGTGGAAGGTTTCTTGGACATGCATTCAGCAGCAAAATGTCCAACCTTCCCACAATTAAAGCACTCAGATTTAGGACCCTTGACTGACTTGCTGTTGTACCTAGCATTTGGCTTTTTGCTCCCTTTGTATGACTTGCTGGTTCTACTACGATTGAACCTTTTGAACTGCCTAGCCAGCAGAGCCATACCTTCAGCAAACCCTTCTACATCACTTTCATCTGTACTGCTTTCTTCAGACCCAGTACCACTTTCCTCAACACTATCAGCTGACTCTTGTTCTGCCAGTAACTTTTGAACCAGTAAAGCTTTTTGAGCTTTCTTCCATTTAGCAGCAGCAATAAGAGCAGCATCATCATTTTTAGATGATTTTGAAGTGGTGGGGGCAGACCTAAAGTTTTCTTTCATGTTAAGTTCAAACTTGGCTTCTGCCTTCTCATGATTCCAAAGGGAACTGTAGAGAGAAGACAGGTTAAAGTTCTTTAGGGTCTGTGTGGTTCTTAATGGGTCAGTAACAGGTTTCCATTTACATGGCAGTGCATCAATGAATTTGTTCACTTGTTCAAATTCAGTGTAGGTCACATTTAAAGTGGTCAGGTCTGCTATCAAAGAGTTAAACCTAATGAAGGTTTGCTTAAGGGTTTCATTCTTATAGGCAAAGAACATTTCATATTCTCTTTTAAGAGCAATCATCCTGTTCTGCCTAACTTCTCCCATACCCTCATAGGTGACATCTAGGTAGTCAAGCATAAGCTTAGCATTTTCTTTTCCCTTGATCAGTTTGAACAGTGGGTTAGGCAAAGTTATGGCTAACAGGGTTCTGATTTTAGGGTCAAGACCAACTCGACGTTTATCCTCATCATCCCATCTAGAGGGAGTGAGAATAACCTCTCTGCCAGGGATGGCAGGAGTGTCAGCTGTTGCTGGTACACTACCAACTGTCTCAGTGGGAACGAAAGGGCCATCTTTGGCAATTCCAGGCATGAGTGAATCCACAGACTCAAGATGGAGCATGAACCTTGCCTTCCAGGTTTCATACTCATCTTCATCAAACTTAGGTGGTCTGTTAGACGAGCCATTCTCAAGATAAGCTGAGTTTGAATACGAAGCCATAAGAGAATTCAGATCCAAGATATTAATTATCGAGACTGACGCTCTGATACCAGTTGTTGGTCCCTTAATAACAACAGGAGTATTGTAGGGGGGGGGGGTGAATACAATTCTTTTCTTAATTAACTAGTCAGTTAAACACGTTTCGTATTCTGTAGTAAATAAGATAGAGTCACAGGTAATTTTCAACGGTTATTCTTTATTGATTAAATCAGAAAGAATCACAACTATCCTTGGCGGAAATGATAGTTGGTTGATACAGATTACCTAGATTATAGCTAAGAGATAGACTAAATCTATTACACGGTTTGGACTCTAACAGATAAACCCACACCACTAGTTTTTACAATAGTGGATACAACAATATATATAGTAGTTCTATTAACCGTGTAATTAATCTATTGTCCACTAGTACATTGGATGCCTTGTACTTGTGGGGACAATTGTGTCAGAAGGCGTGCTCTCCTTCTTTCCTCTTAGGTAGCTATTTGCAGGAACACACCAATTCGGTTTGGCACTACCATTTGATTTAAACAAATGGAATGTTGTGTTCCCTAGGTATGAATAAAGTATAACACATGTCTGCACATGCGTTCCACTTCTGCATTCCCACGTGGTCTTGTAAGGTCACTTGTCAGCCGCCGACTCCTGTCCTTTTCTGTTCAACTTTGTCTTCGACTTCTGTTGAATAGTGCGTTGATGTAGACCACTCTGGGAAACTACCATGCTTGTAATGGAGCATGGCTGTCTTGTGTTGTATGCTGATATCCAGACTTACTGGTTCTTCATATGCTGAGTCACTTGATATTCTTGATTTGCTGGGTGCACATCCTGTGCTGATTCGAAGAATACATTTCTACCTTGTGCTGATAGACTAGGCAGCATACTAAACACTCGACACAGCTATATTAGCTGACTATACATAAACAAACTTGTGCTGGCTGCACATAACACTTTAGTGCAAATAAATATTGTTTTGTCATAATTAAATCCTTAATTATTTTGGGGACTCAACAGATATTCACCTAAGCTCCGAAAGCAGTGTAAACGAAATGGATCAACCAATTAGTCATCTTCAATTCTGGATGAATTGGGGATGGGTTCGTAGTCAACTTAACCGATGTGGACGAGAAGAAGGTGATCCTTTCCACCAACCGAATTCCCCTCTTAGCGAAGAACCTGAAGCACTTACCGGCGAAGCTGTCTGAAACACCATTTTCTCTCTCATTTCCAGAGTATCTCGTCACGATTATATACTATCTCAAATCTTAGATCTTATACAACCGCTCGTACGAACCAACAATCAACCAGGTGTAATAGAAGAATTCAACAAACTTCGCGCTCGGGTAGTGGCTTTGGAGAATATGGTGCAAAGGTTACAAGCACCAGCAGCAGCATAGGCAGCAACAGTACCACCATCAACAACACCAACAGTACCATCACCACCACCAACAACAACATTCGCATCCCACACCTCAACATTACAATCTGTATCTCGAACATCAACGTCATACGCACTATAGATACCAAGGATTACCAACAACAACAACCGATGAAGTATTAAACTATAACATCATTGGAGAAACATTCTGTAGCAATTATGTAATCTCCAAAGTCTTAGAGGTTATTTATTCTAGCTCAAACCGAAAAGCAAATGAGATTAATATCATATTAACTCATTAAATCCATGATTATATCTGAAGAAAATATATATGTATATATGTTTTCATAAAGATTGTAATTAAAAATTCTTTTGTACAAACTGTTAATGGTGAAAATATTTTAACGGGTAGGTAATACCCGAGGAATATTTAGATTTCACATTAATAATTTACACTGTACATTCTCCAATTCAGATTCAGCAGTCATTAACAATACTGCTCAAATCCACACATATACATATCTGTTCACCAAAAAACAACTATTTTCATTCAAATTCAATTTCATAATTGGATTTTGACTTATCAGAATCCAAAAAGTGGCATAATGAAGATAACATTGGACAAAATAAAATTTGTTAGAAACAAACAAATTAACTATGAGAAATTTTGTTAAGATTTCACGCTAACAAAATCCTAGCTAACTGTTCCTAGCTAACTGTTAATTTCTTATTACATTTTATTTATCGAAATTTATTTATCGCAATTTTAATTCTCGCAATTTTATTTATCGTCATTTAAATTTCTGTTATTTATTTTACGTACTTTAAATATCGTCGGATAAATCGGGACACATATACAATGTTTTGACATATCATATCGACTTCATATATATATATATATATATATTATTTGGAATAACCATAGAAACTCTATATGCGGTAATGCTCGAGTTAGCTATACAGGGTCGAGGTTGATTCTAAAATAATATATATACTTTGAGTTGTGATCGAGTCTGAGACATGTATACAATGGGTCACGATACGTATTAATTAATTCGAATATTATATATTAAACTACATATGAATTACTGAATTACTAACTGTGGACTATTAACAGTGGACCACTAACATTAGACAATTTAAATGAATTAAAAAATTGATTATAACATAAGAAACTAAACATTTCTTTTTAGTTTGCCACTTGATTTCATCTTAAACCTCATTCGTATCTTGACGATTACAATCTGCGTTCAAACCTTTCATAATTCTTGAAAACACCTCAATCGAGAGGTTGAATCAACCGCACTTCATCTACGAGAAGAAAGATTTAAGCAATAATCATGCACCTGAAAAACTCTCGGAAACTAAGTAAAAGTTTAACACGAATCCGTATCAGATTCTGTAAGAATTATTATTACCCAAAATAACTTGGTAATCCCTTTCAAAGTAACAAATTTTGTCACAGCTCCAGCAAGACAACTTCGACTTTTCCTCCAGAGTAACTCTATTCTAACTTTGATATATACGAGTACCCTTTCCATCATTATTACCGAGGAACCTTTTATATTCCGCCACATTAGCAGTAAACTTACCATCAACTTCATTGCTCTTTGATTTAAACCTCTCTAAAAAACTACCATATTGATTCATTAAAACCCTATCATATACTCATCCGCATCTTGTAATGATATCAAGAACCGAGAACCATCAATCATTATTTCGAAATCTCGCAGCGTTTATACGGCAACAGTTATATATACATATAACGTTTATCTCCTAGAATTATGTACTTCAATACAGAAATCTCTGAAAAAGCACTCCAGCTTACGAATCAATACTCTGAATTTTGAAAACGCTGAATGAAGTAGCAGAAACTGTAGACAACCGTAACAGTCAAAAGTTTGATGATAAAGAATAGTGTGTTGGCAAAGCTCAGAAAAAGTTTGAAACTGAAAAATGGATTGAGCAAACCATGAAGGAGGCTGTGGGCAAACCATAAATACTAAACCTGCCTTCAAAGAATCCAAATGATCCAGTGTCTGCTGAAGTCATTAACGAATACCTTACTCCTGACTTTGAACCCTTACGGACAAATTTTCTTCATCATCTGTTGATATTAGAAATTCTAAGATATCATCGTATCTTTCATTATAAATATCCTCGATATTTCTGAAAATATTTTCGTAACTATTTTTATCTAAAATCATTTATCTCTTCGCGATATCAGTGTTACATCAGAAAGGAAACAGTTTTAGTTTCTAAATTCTAAAAATTTCGAACTTAAAATATGAATGTTATTGGAGTAGTGTTGGGAACTGAAGCATGAGTTAGTATAATATAATGATACTTGATCAACGTGATTATATTACAGTAAGTCATTCTGAGTTTCTAATGGGACATGATGATTCACAGACCATATCGTCATCATGTGCCATGTTACACGACTCTTGTATTCTATTTAACCTCTAAAAATATCAAGAAAATATTTTCTTGATGATTCAGTCTTTTTCGAATATTCTGGTAATTTGAAAAATTAAATTGTGCTACTACCTTTCCTTTCTACTTTGTATAATATGATAATTTGAAACTCCATACCTACGAATTCTGGACCATTAATTGCGAAAAGAAAACAAAAGTATGAAGCTACAAAATAGAAAGGGGGTATAAATCGCAGCAAACAGAAAAGATCGTTAACCATAAATGTCAATGATTATGGAAAAACAGGAGCAGGGACTCCGAAAAATAAGGAAAGATATAAGGCCCGACGACAATACATAAATTACAAATCGTGTCTGTCAACATGTACTGCAACGAAAAGATACGGGAGAACTAAAACACTATAAAACCAAGAGCATAGTAGAAGTGAATAGATTCTTCTGGCGGCAGATGAAAAAAAGGAATGACGGATATAAGAGTTAGGAGTATATCAAGGATTAGAACCGGATGGAGCATATTGACTAATGCTTTAAAGTATGAATTGAGGGAGAAAGAATAGAAGGTGTGAGCTGTGGAAATAAGGAAATGAAAGGAGTGGATTTATAGTGAAGTACCAGACAGAGCAATCAGGACAAATTATCGCATTTAACCAAAGAGGATTCTAATTTCCTTAATTACCGAAGAATCAAATCTTATTGCGAAGATTTCCTCTAAATCCCTTAAAGTCCGAAAAATCAACCGTGACTACGTCATCGGTTAAAACGAACCTGCATTTACTCATTTCACACTTTTGTGATAGCTTCACTCGTACTCTTCACAAAATCAAATTGTTTTATCTATTTTACTCAATGATGATAAAACCCAAATTTTCAACTCGTATGATGAAAACATATTTATTGTAAGCCATGACGATCCTAATCAAATTTCGGGACGAAATTTCTTTAACGGGTAGGTACTGTGACGACCCGGAAATTTCTGACCAAATTTAAACTTAATCTTATTATGATTCCAAAACGATAAGCAAAGTCTAAAATGTTGAGTCTCAAAAAATTTTGAACTAATATATTATATAAACATTAAATTGATTGAAATTTAATTTAATATATTATATAAACATTAAATTGAAATGTAGTTGAATTAATATATGATTTAATTGATTGAAATAAATAGGATACAAAATAATAAAGTGGTTATTGAATTAAAGCTATATATAAATGTGATTTCTATAAATAATTATTATAATATGTATATTGGAATAAATATAATAGATATAAATATTATATATATTATATATACATTAAATTAAATGTTACATAATTAGTAATATGTAATATTAATATATTAAATTACAAGTTAAAATACATTTGTTATATTAATGTATTACTTTCATTTTTATTGTAAATGTTAATATCAGTATTAATAATATTATTATATAAATTAGATACATTAAATTACTAATTTTATTGCTATCATGGTTAATATCACTATTTATTTTATAATAAGTAGTAAAATTTTGATTAAGATTATTATTTTTATATATAATTATCATTGTCATTAAAATCATTATTATTATAAATATTCTTAGAAAGTAATACAAATTATTATTTGTATCATTAATAATATTATTATTATCATACTTATTAATGATTATTACAAAACTTATTAAAAATTATCATTTTGGTTATTATTAATATCATTATATGATTATCCTTTTTTTTATTTATAAATATCTTATTATTAATAATTAATGTAATTAGTATTAATTAGTATTAATATTATTAATAATGTATTTATTAGTTATTAAAATTTATTTTTGAAGAAGATGAAGGAAAAGGGATATAAACAGAAAGGGTTAAATAATATTGGGTGAGGGAATAAATCAGAAAAACTGATGGCAGATGGATGGTTAGGGAAAGTGTCGGGTTAGCGTGAGGTCTCGGGTTCGATCCCCGCATGGTGCATTTTTTTTAAAAACGATTTCTAAGGTAGTTTTCATTTCTTTTATTATTATTATTATTATTATTATTATTATTATTATTATTATTATTATTATTATTATTATTATTATTATTATTATTATTACTATTATTATTATTATTATTATTATTATTATTATTATTATTATTATTATTATTATTATTATTATTATTATTATTATTATTATTATTATTATTATTATTATTATTAATTACTATTATTATGTTAGTTAATATTATTAATTATATTATTATTATTATTAATGTAACTTATGATATTATCATTTTACTAGTGTTAACACTTAAAAATTATTAGTATTATCATTACTAATATTATTATTAGTGTTATCATTATTGTATTATTACTGCTAGTAGTATTATTATTATAAATATTATCATTTATATTATTATTATGAATTTTCATTATAGGTATAGTTATAACTACAAGTTATTATCATTAATATTATTTTTACTAAAATTATTTTTTGTAATCCTAAAAACTATCATTTTTATTATTATCAGTAATATCTATATTAGTATTACTAAAATAATTATATTTATGAAAATAAAAGTTTAAGAGACATGATTAAGATTATAATTATAAAAATTAAAGGTTACATATAAAGATATATTTAATATACACAATTTAATTATATTAAAAATTTTATGTACAAAAATGAAAATATATACATAAATAATGAACTTTATAAATTAATAAATATAACAGTTAAATCACTAATAATAATATATATTTGTTCGATTACAAGTATATGTTTTAATATGTATATGAATGATATAGGTTCATGAATCCAAGGCCAACCCTGCATTATTCAGTATCGTCGTATGAATATTTTTACTACAAAATATTGTATCGTGAGTTTCATTACTCCCTTTTTAAATGTTTTTGCAATATATATTTTTGGGACTGAGAATACATGCGCTGCTTTTATAAATGTTTGACGAAATAGACACAAGTACTTAAAAACATTTTACGATTGAGTTACGAGTACACCGGATATCACCCCTTTATAGCCTGGTAATGAAAGGACCCGTTCATATACACTATAAACGATTCACGATAGTTGATTACATTACGAGGTATTTGACCTCTATATGATACATTTTACAAACATTGCATTCATTTTTAAAAGACAAACTTTCTTTACATTGAAAATTGACAGGCATGCATACCATTTCATAATATCCATTATCCAACTATAAATTGATTTAATAATAATCTTTGATGAACTCAATGACTCGAATGCAACGTTCTTCAAAATATGCTATGAAAGACTCCAAGTAATATCTTTAAAATGAGCAAATGCACAGCGGAAGATTTCTTTAACACCTGAGAATAAACATGCTTTAAAGTGTCAACCAAAAGGTTGGTGAGTTCATTAGTTTATCATAATCATTTATTTCCATCATTTTAATAGACCACAAGAATTTAATTTCCAGTTCTCATAAATATACGTCCCATGCATAGAGACAAAAATAATCATTCATATGGTGAACACCTGGTAACTGACATTAACTAGATACATATAAGAATATCCCCTATCATTCCGGGATCCTCCTTCGGACATGATATAAATTTCAAAGTACTAAAGCATCCGGTACTTTGGATGGGGTTTGTTAGGCCCAATAGATCAATCTTTAGGATTCGCGTCAATTAGGGTGTCTGTTTCCTAATTCTTAGATTACCAGACTTTAATAAAAAGGGGCATATTCGATTTTGATAATTCAACCATAGAATGTAGTTTCAATTACTTGTGTCTATTTCGTCAAACATTTATAAAAGCGCATGTATTCTCAGTCCCAAAAATATAAAGGGTAAAAAGGCAAATGAAACTCACCATACTGTATTTCGTAGTAAAAATACATATAGCGTCATTGAACAAGTGCAAGGTTGGTCTCGAATTCACGAACCTAAATTAATTATATATAATTATGTGTTGGTCAATATTTGTCTAACTAATTAGGTCAAGTCATAGTGTATCACAATCCTAATGCTCGAGACTAATATGCAAAAGTCAACAAAAGTAAATTTGACTCAAAATAATTTCCAAAAATCTATACATGATTAATATATAGTTTAAATATCGTCATTTTATATTTTTAAATATTTTTAAAAGATTTATTAGAGTAATAATATAATTTATTTATTAATAAATAAAATTTTATATTAAATTTATGTAATAAAATATACTTTTATATATATTAAGTAATAAAATTTATAGGGTTTATTTAATATCATAAAGATAATATGATAGGTATTATTAAAGTAAGTTATTACACGTAGTAAAATATATTTGTATCACATATTTATTTGATAAAATAATATCTATAATGATAGTAAGTAAAAGTTGTATTATTTTGTAATAATAATTATTATTATAAAAATATCAATATTTATAATTACTAAGATGATATTATGATAAAACGATAATTCTAATTATGATAACTTTAATATTTACGATAATTTTTAATATTATCTTTAAAATAATAATTCTATTTAAAATAATAATAATGATATTTTATAGTAACAATGACATTTCTATTAAAATGATAATTTTTATTAAAATGATAGTTTTAATACTAACGATACTTTTAATAATAATAGTAATGATAACAATAATAAGAACGATAATTTTATCTAAATCAATATCTTATAATATTTTAATTTCATCATGATACTCTTACTCATTATTTCCTAATCGTTTCGTTTAATAGCTTTTAATCGTCTTTTATATCGTGTTCATAATAATGATAATAATAGTAATCAAAATAATTAGATGTTACAAATATTTGTTTTAATTACACTAATATTAATAATGATAGTTACTATAACATTATTAACGATAATACTAATAATTATCTTAATGATAATATAGTAATAATAATAATAACAATAACAATAACCATTTTTAAATAATGATATATATATTAATAATGATAATGATAATAATAATAATAATAATACTAATAATAATAAAAATTATAATTGAATAATAATAATAATACTAATTATAACTTTAACGATAATAACGATAGTAATAATAAAAAAAATAACAGTTTTTAATGATAAATCCCTTTTATTGATAAAGATAATAAAAATGATAATAATAAGATAAAACTAGAACGACGATAAAAACGACGATAATAATAATCATTTTTAATAAAAATATCGAAAATTCAATTGATTATAACTTCTAATCCGTTCATCGAAACCATTCGATATTTAAAGGAAAAGTTCTTAATTTTTTGCTAGCTTTCCAAGGACATGCATATCTTATACCTTATCTCAACCGCAAGTGTAACTAATTCAATATTCAACCTAACCTGTCTAAGGGCAATATCAAAAGTACAAGCATGCATAATCCTAAATACTCGAGCACTAGTCAGGGATACACTATTAGTATGTAAAAGTTAAATTATGAGTACTCACGTATCAATATTCAGATTCAATATTGCAGGAAAGGTACGTAGACCCAACGGAAATGATAAACACTATATTGACCTCACGAGCATACCCATGAACCATACTCAATCACCTCCATAGCTATAACCCATAATTTCCTTAATACTATCCTACTCGAAAAACAATTTTGAAATCACTCGGACAGCACTCCGTCGTAATATTTTATGTATACTAATAATATTTTGAAATAATACGGAGTTAATATATATATGTAAATCGATTGAGAGAGTTTAGAGAAAAATATTTTCAAGTTTCTATGAAATAATGAAACCTATTGAATTCTATTTATAATAGATTTTTGAATTATTAAAGTAAATTATTAAAGTATGAATTATTAAAGTGAATTATTAAAGTATGAATTATTAAAGTGAATTATTAAAGTATGAATTATTAAAGTGAATTATTAAAGTATGAATTATTAAAGTGAATTATTAAAGTATGAATTATTAAAGTGAATTATTAAAGTATGAATTATTAAAGTGAATTATTAAAGTTAAAGTAAAGTAAAAATAAAGTAAAGGTAAAGTTTAAGTATAGTAAAAGTATAAAACTATGTAGGTATAATACGTGTATAAATATATATAATATTAATTTAAATCGTTATATATATTTAATAAAATAAAATATAAATATCGTTATCTTTATCATACTAGTTAAGTAATGAGTTGTCAAAAGTGGTTCTAGATATTTATAAAAGTTATATACGTTTTAATAATAAAGTTCTTTTTAAACTGAAAACATTTTTGTACGTTTGAAACTAAATAGATCAATCGAGTCTTTATGAGATTCAATCTTCCACTATCCTTTATCTAGTTCTCAATGATTGACAATTTGTTCTTATTTATAAATCACTTTACCATTTTCCAAATATTGTTAAAATGGAAAGATTTCTCAAATCAACGTGTTCCTTTCAACAGAGACTTGTAATCATAATTCAATATATCTGATAATTCAATCATTTGATCTTATCTTCTAATTCCATTGATAAACATTTTGAAACAGATACAATCATATAAAGTATTTAATCTAATATTTTGTTTACGTTTCAAGTTATAATATATATACACATATACATATATAATCATATTAGTTTAATGGTTCGTGAATCGTTGGAACTTGGTCGAGGTTGAATGAATGTATGAACATAGTTTAAAATTCTTGCAATTTAACTTAACAAATATTACAAATATTGCTTATCGTGTCGGAAACATATAAAGATTAAAGTTTAAATTTGGTTGGAAATTTTCGGGTTGTCACAGTACCTAACCGTTAAAGAAATATCGTCCCAAAATTTGAGTGGAAAGGTCGTGAATGATAATAAGTATGTTTTCATGATGCATACGGGCTGAAAATTAGAGTTTTATCATCAGCGAATAATTTGAATAAACAATCCATTTATATGAAGAGTACGAATGAAGCTAACATAGAAGATTGAAATGAGTAAGTGTAGATTCATCTTAACATTTGACGTAGATATGATTGATTCCCAGATTTCAAGGGATTTGAAGAAAATCTTCTTAATAAGATTTGACGCTCCGGTAATCAAGGGAATTAGGATCCGCTTTAAATGCGATCGTCCATTTTAATTGTTCTGTCGGAGATTTCTTATAAATTCACCTCCTCCGTTTCCTTACAACTCATACCTTCTGTTGATGCATTTTATGCAAGTCTCTAGACATCTATTCACGTCCATTGCAGGTACAACAGTTTACAGGCCACCATGATTGCTCGTTATTATCCTATCCGTGTTTGTATGTGGTTACAGGAACTGCAGGAATGAGATTTAGATGTTTAACTATGTTAGACTTAGTCAGACGTACGAGTGAAGCCTCACTAGTACGGATGACAGGCTCATACGCACGGTTGATGATGAGCTAAGTCACAATTACAACCCAAATGAGAAGACACGAGTGAGTGATCACCCGTACGGCTGATGAAGCCAACTCGTACGTGTGATGAATGAATCGTATGGGTGAGTTAACAGCAGGGGTATATAAAGTCTTATGTTCTTCATTTTAGGTTAAGCCTCTCATTTGTTACACACACTCAGATCTAGTGAGCTCCTCCAATTCTCTCTCAGTCCAAATCACCCAGGTGGTGAATAATAGCTCTAGGTGTTGATCTAATTACACTTGATTTAGTTGTGGGTTGACTAAATTAATCAAAAAAAAACTTAACCTATTCACTAGAGGGTTTGATTCACTTATTCCGTCATTGTGTGAGTTAAATCTGTTGATTTCTATGTTCCTAGTCATGTTTCATCACCTTCTATTCTTTCACCCTCAACTCATATTTTAAAGTATTCATCAATATGCTCCATCCAGTTCTTATTCTCTATATACTTCTAACTTTCATATCGGTCATTCTTCTTTTTCATCTACCGCCGGAAGAATCTATTTAATTCTACTATACTCTTGGATTTATAGTGTTTCTAGTTCTCCCGTATCTTTATGTTGCTATATGCATCGATATATATGGTTTATAATTTCTGGTTTGTCGTTGGGATTTATATGTTCCCTTATATTTCAAAGTCTCTGCTTCTGTCTTCTATAATCATTATCATTCACAGTTAATGCTCTCTTTTATTTGCTGCAATTTATACCCCAATTTCTATTTCGGAGTTTTGTCCTTTCGTTTCTTCTTCTTGCGATTAAGCACCGCTTGTAATGGTCCAGAATTCACAGATATGAATTTCGGAATGAACATTGTTAATGTTCTAGGAAGGAAATTGTGATGGCACGATCTTGACTTGTCAAATTACTAGAATACCTTGGAAAAGGCCGAATCATCAAGAAATATTTTCTTGATATTTTAGAGGTTAAATAGAATACAAGAGTCGTATAACATGGCACATGATGATGTTATGATCTGTGAATCATCACGTTCCATTTAGAAACTCAGCATGACTTACTGTAATATAATCACATTGATCAAGTGTCATTATATTATACTAATTCATGCTTCAGTTTCCAACAATACTTCAAAATATTCCTATTTTAAACTTGAATGTTTTAGAATTTAGAAACTAAAATAGTTTCTTTTATGATGTAATACAGATAGCGCGAAGAGGTAAATGATTTCAAATAAGAAAAATTAAGAAAATATCTTCAGAAATATGGAGGATATTTATAATGAAAGATATGATGATATTTTAGAATTTCTAATATCAAAGGATGATGAAGAATATTGTTCGCAGGGGTTTAGAGTCAGGAGCAAGGTATTCGTTAATAACTTCAGCAGGTACTGAATCATTTGGATCCTTTGAAGTCAGGTTCAGTCTTTGTAATTTGTCCACAGCCTCCTTCCTACTTTGCTCAATCCGTTTTCCAGTTCCAAAACTTCTCTTTTTATGCGCTTTGCCAGCACACTTCATCATTATCATCCAACTTTTACTGTTTAAAGTCGTTTATAGTTTTTGCTGCTTCATTAGCATTTTTTTTCCATTTTCAGAGAACCAATTTGTAGTTCGGAGTGTTTTACAGAATCTTCACATTCAAATTAAGTCCAGAAGATAGACGTTATATATACACATATAACTGTTGGCGTAGACATCCTGCGAGATTTCAAAATACTGATTGCTAATTCCCAATGATTCGTATGGAAATTCTCATTACAAGATGCGATTGAGTAAATGATGGGGTTTCAATGAATAATTATAATGACTTTTTGGAGAGGCTAAAGTCAAAGGGTAATGAAGTTGTTGGTACATCTGCTAATAATGTGGTGGAATGTAAAAGGTTTCCTGGTAACGATGGTGTATATCTCAAGGTTATAATAAGGTTAGTCTGACTGAAAAGTCGAAGTTGACTTGCTGGAGCTGTGACAAAACTGGCTACTTTGAATAGGAGTCACAAAGTTATTTTTGCTAATAAATGCCAAAGAATCTGACGCGGATACGTTGTTTAAACTTTTACTTTGGTTTCAAGAGTTTTTCGGGTACATAACTGTGGGTAATATGTGGTTGGATCATCATCTCGATTGCTCATCATTCGAAGTGTCTTCAGAAATTTTTGAAGGGTTTGAACACAGGTTGTAATCGTTAACATACATTTGATGTTCTAACACAGTTTTGAAGTCAAAATATAGCTTGTGAAAGATGTAAGGATCTAAGAGTGATGATTTTGGTCATATCTCAAGTTGAATTTTGAGATTTCAAAATCAGAATATGTAATTAAATTTTAAATGAGTATGGTTGTTTTGATTGCTATAAAAGAATGTATATTGTTGTGAAAGTAGGGAGTATAATGGATGATTTGCTGAATCAGATTCGAATAATGTAACATATTAATTGTGAATTTATATATCTCTCGGGTATTACCTACCCGTTAAAAAAAATTTCACAATTAATATTTTGTACAAAAGAATTTTATTACAGTCTTTATGAAAATATATATATGTATATTTTCTTCAGATGTAGCATAGATTTAATGAGTTAATGTTAATTTAAACTCATTTGATTTACGGTTGAAACTAGAATTGAATAATCCCTAAAGGCTTTAAAAAGTACATAACTTTTACGCAGTATTTCTTTAATGACATTGAAATTATGAATCAATACTTCGTTATTTGTTGATGTATGATGTTCGGTTCGTGGAATTCTTGTGAATTTCGCAAAGTACGAATGATGTTATATGAAAAGTTTCGGGTACATCGATGATGAAATTGTAAAATCAAATATATACTTGATTTATTATGAATTGGAATTTGTTGAATTGCGACAGAGATTGTAGTTAACGATGGTTAAGTTGCGGCCGAAGGACGTACATTATTGCATATTTGTAATATGAATTAACCGAATAGTTAAGATTCACACACAATAGCTTAGCACGGAAAGATTTATTTCAATATATATATATATATATATATATATATATATATATATATATATATATATATATATATATATATATATATATATATATATATATATATATATAATATACATATAATTTCTTCAGAGGGAATGAGTTAATTCTTCATAACTCGTTGATACAATATACACGTTATTGATTCGTAATGATGTCCACAGTGATTCTTGAACTGACGGAGTTTGTGATGTTATCGGTGTTATTGATTAGGATGTTGACTGTACTGACGATGCTGGTACTGTTGATGCTGTTGGTAAAGCAAGTTTAGCTTGTTAATCACACACCATTTTTGTCAGTGTTTCTACTCTTCCTTCTATCATTTTGGTTCGTTTAACTGATTTATGGTTAGGGCTAGATTAGATAATCTCTAAGACTTTAGAGATTACATAATCGCCGCAGAATGTTTCTCCAATGAAGTTATGAATTAACACTTCGTCAGTTATTGTTGTTGGTACTCCTTGGTATCTATGATGCGTATGACGTTGATGCTCGTGGGACAGATTGTGAAGTTGAGGTTTACGACGCGGTTGTGGTTGGAGGTGGTAATGGTACCGTTGGCATTGATGATGGTGGTACTGGTTATGCTGCTGGTGCTGCTGCTGGTGTTTGTAATCTTTGCACCATATTCTCCAAAGCCACTACCCGAGCGCGAAGCTCGTTGACTTCTTCTATTATACCGGGGTGATTGTCGGTTCGGACGAGCGGATAAATATAATCTAGAATTTGATGTAGTATATAATCGTGATGAGATACTCTAGAAATGAGAGAGAAAATGGTGTTTAGGATTGGTTCGCCGGTAAGTGCTTCAGGTTCTTCGTTAAGAGGGCAATGGGGTGGATGGAAGGGATCACCTTCTTCTTATCTCCAATGATTTAGGAGGCTACGAACCCATCCACAATTCATCCAGAATAGATGATGGCTGATTGGTTGATCCATTCCGGTCACACTGCTTTCAGTGCTGGAGTGGGATTCCATTTCGGAATCCAAGGAACTTGAATTAATGATGAATTTCATTTCGTACGATTGAATAAGGATTTTTCAATATGAAATGATTTTCGGTTATCGGATGGTATTCTAATTACATAGAATATTCATAGATATAGAACAAAAGATTTCGTAGATTACGGAGGAATTTGCGGGATATGTCAGGTAAAGTTTAAAGTAACAGATACGATAAGATATGATTTAGCAGATACGCTAAGATATGAATTTTGTCTATACACTACTCATGCAATTAATGTAGCAAGACGTGTCTAGACTAGTAATGATTCTGATAATTTGACGAATCAAATCGTACTATTACGTTCTTCCTTGATTATAACATTAAATTCATTCAAAACTCCATACTTACAAACTCTAGACCATTACTCGTTTTACTAGAGATCGAGAGGAGATTAAAAGAACGAAGAGCTCCGAAACATAAAGGAAGATATAAAACACGACAACAACACTAAAATTACAATAATTAAAAAAAATTAAAATATCACGACAATTAAAATTTTAAAAGATTACAATCAAACTACTCGTCTTCGTCAATTGTCATCTGCAAAGTAGCGTTCACCAGTCATTTCTCCATCCGTGAGATACTCTGGAGACATCGGTATTTCTCTTGATGCCTCAACTACTGCTTCAGCTGATTCATCGAGGTAACGATAACCCAACGTCTCTTCATCTTCAAGAACCGCATACAAAGAAATGCGTTTACCGCAATCTTCAATAGTATCTTTTATAAAGTACCATTGATCATCGGTACACAGAAAACTTGCCCTACAATCCGCATCATAATCGTCTTTATAAAAGAACACAGACGTGAATTCACACGGAACTTTCTCCTTCAGAAAGGATAGCAAGTCTTGTAAACCAACATCACGAATGTCGATATCTTCAAACGAAATACTGTCTCCCCACTTATATTCCTTCATTTGATTACGGAAATCACCTTCGTAATGAACATTGAATGAAACAATCATTGGGGGAAGTGTTAACATTTTGCAGTATGGGAGTGTTTGATTTTAATTTTGAGAAAGGTGGAAATATAAAAGAAATATATGTTTGAGTGTATAAAATGAAGTATATGGTTGGTGTTTTTATAGAGTAAAAGTGACCGTTGGGATAGCCGTTGGAAATTTTTTATTTTAACGGCTAAAAAAAAAAAGAAAAAAAACACCAATTTATTTGGGCAAGTTTTTGGGCGAAGTTGGACGATGCCCGTTGGGACCTCTCTCATGATAGTTTCATTCGTGCTCTTCGAATAATCGAATTATTTTATCTGTATTATTCAATAATTATAAAATTCTATCTATCCGCTCATATTCGTCAGGAAAACATATTTATTGTTAACCATGACGACCTCACTCAATTTTCGGGACGAAATTTTTTTAACGGGTAGGTACTGTGATGACCCGGGAATCTCCGACTAAATTTAAACTTAATCTTAATATGATTTCGATATGATAAGCAAAGTATGTAATGTTGAGTCCTAAAATGCTTGAACTATTTTATGAAATCATCTAACCTTTGACTATTCCCGACGATTCACGAACAATTGTTTGTAAATAAATATGTATACATATATGTATATAAATGTAAGTATATATATAATATATTGAAACTATATAAAAAATATATATATATATATAAATTTAACATTTTAATTAAATATTTAAAATAGGATGCAAGATAAGTAAGTGTAATAAAAAAATGAATATATATATATATATATATATATATATATATATATATATATATATATATATATATATATATATATATATAATATAAGTTATAAGCATAATTATTACTATATGTATATCATGATATATAAAATTTATAAACAATAAATATTCAATAAAAGTTATTATATAATATATTGGATGATTATTAAATATTACTTAGTTAATAATATATAACTACAAATTTAGATATAGTATTATATCAATATTATTATTATTACTCTCACTATTATTTATATTAATATTAATATTATTGTTTGTACTAATTTAATAGATATGTTATAGATATGAAGTTTGAAATATATGAATTTCTATAGCATTATTATTACTATCAGTAATAATATTAGTATTATTATAATCAGTAGTATTATTATTAATATTATTATAAGCTGTTGATTGAATGATACAAGGTTATGGCTACTACCTAATCATATACTGTTGGTGATTGAATTATGAATATGAATTATGAAGAGTCACTATATTCGTTTAAGCATCTTTACATTGATTATTATATACATTCGGATAAATGCACACTATCTATCACACTTTTAAAACACGATTAATTATTACACTTGATCACATAATTTCCTTCCACTTTCAATATTATATATACCTATCATTATCTACTATGATTATGAGAATATATTTGAGGTGATACATATACTGGAAAACAAGGGGAATCAAGACAAAACTCAAAAAGCCTTTTGGAGACTTCTGTCTTTCTCTTCACTTTTGGGAATCACCTACATCACACAAATTAAAAATCAGTTAACTAAATTAAATTTAATATTATGCATTATTGTTTTGCTTTATCACAAATTAAATTATATACATGCACCTAGGAGATACAGAGCTCTAGCTCGAGTCATCACCAACTCAAAACAATCACTAACTATTGTTGCTAACCATTAATCTACCCATTATATTTCTGTTTTATTTCGGTTATGACCTCTTCAAACTTTTCAGCTGCAATTGCTACTATAACCTGCTGATTCTTTTTCCAACGAGATCAAAAACCAGGTTTTCTTCCTTGATTAAGTCCATAACAATCTCTTGCTCCAACTGCCATTCACTTCGAGACCCAACACACAATCACCATTTCCTACAGTCACCTTGACTGTCTCTCCTACTTCTCTTATTCAGAATACAACAACAATCATCACCATCGAAAAATTTTACCACTTTCATTACTACCATTCTATCTATCCCTGCCCATTCTATTTCTGTTCTATATAAATATCACAGTAAACAAAAGAATGCTACATGCTATGGTGTCAGTTGACTAATACCATAATTCATCATCAAACATTGCCTGCTATTCATTCAATCAATACACACCATCACTATATGAACATCACCACACACACAAACAATTAAATTCATACGACTCCTACATTTACTGAATTATTTACAAATCATAATCCATAAACCATACCTTTTTCATAACACACTCTATCAAACCGTCACTTAAAACTTTCATAATCAAACAACCTCAAGATGACTGCTACTGCTGCTGCATACCAGGTTTCATATGACCATTTCAATTGAAAAAGCTGCTAATACAGTTATACTATCCGGTACCCTTGTACTTCGAGATCAAACAAAAACTAAACACCATCGTTATGCCATTAACATGCTGATGCTACACCTGCAAACCATCAAATTAATTGTTAATGTTAAGGCATGAATCAAACCATAAAACCATTGAATATTATTACATGAACCGAACATGTTGGTAATTTTATACTCAAATCCTTCATACCCTTATCAACCCTGTAACCCTTCAATTACTCAAATTCGTGTTCACTATTACCCTTCCATTTCAACACAACCCTATTATCATCGACACATATCCTACGTCTAATATGCTACTGCTGCTATTCAAATTTTTTTATAAAATAAATAATTAATTAAATATATAAATGAAAGAAAGAAATCGAACCGGGCTGCAAATCGCATCTGTTCCTGTGAATTATTGCTATTATGGTGTCTCTGCTTTCAATTCGAATCAATAACCATCATCAGACTTGCAACTATTTCTCGTTTTCTGTTTTGGCCGGTTAAAGAACCATCGGGGGTCATTTCTGCTGCCGTGTTTAATTGCTTCTGTTTACAACCGGTAATAAGGATTGATGATGATGTTAGTGATGGCGGTGATGATGATAAAAGATGATATGAAATGAGGATATAATTGAGAAAGATGAAGATGATCTCTGATCTACAATCGGGACCTCTCCTTTTAACAACTGGATCCCACTTATTTTTTTAGGGTATAAATTTCTTTTTTGTTATTATTATTATTATTATTATTATTATTATTATTATTATTATTATTATTATTATTATTATTATTATTATTACTATTATTATTATTATTATTATTATTATTATTATTATTATTATTATTATTATTATTATTATTATTATTATTATTGTTGTTGTTGTTGTTATTGTAATATTATTTATTATTATCATTGTTATTATTAATTATTTTTATTATTAGTAGTATTATTATTATTAATAACATAAGCTTTTAAAATGATTATTAGTTATTGTATTATTATCAATATAAAGATATTACAAATTATCATTTATTATTATCAACATTATCTTATCATACAAATATTAATTACATAAAAAATACATTTAATATAACATAACTATATTAATAGTTCTATAATAAATATTAAGTATTCATTTAAAGTATATATAAAATAAATATACTTAAGTAATAAATAAAAGCTATAGATTATTAAATATAACAATTATATCACTAAAATATATATATATATATATATATATATATTTATATATATATATATATATATATATATATATATATATATATATATATATATATATATATATATATATATATATATAATGAATTCGACTACGATTACATGTTTTAATATATATATATAACATGATATAGGTTCGTGAATCCGAGGTCAACCCTGCATTGTTCAGTTGTTTAATGTCGTCATATGTATTTTTACTACAAAATACATTAGGTGAGTTTCATTTGCTCCCTTTTTACTCATTACATTTTTGGGCTGAGAATACATGCAAATGCTTTATTAACTGTTTTACAATATTTATGTGTGTGAGTTTCATTATCCCCTTTTTATATATATTTTTGGGCTGAGAATACATGCAATGTTTTAATAACTATTTTACAATATTTATATGTGTGAGTTTCATTAATCCCTTTTTAAATGCTTTTGCAATATATATTTTTGGGACTGAGAATGCATGCGCTTTTATAAATGTTTTACGAAATAGACACAAGTAATCGAAACTACATTATATGGTTGAATGATCGAGATCGAATATGCGCCTTTCTATTTAGTCTGGTAATCTAAGAATTAGGGAACAGACACCCTAATTGACGCGAACTCTAAAGATAGATCTATTGGGCCCAACAAGCCCCATCTAAAGTACCGGATGCTTTAGTACTTCGAAATTTATATCATGTCCGAAGGAGGATCCCGGAATGATGGGGATATTCTTATATGCATATTGTGAATGTCGGTTACTAGGTGTTCTATCCATATGAATGATATTTTTGTCTCTATGCATGGGACGTATGTTTATGAGAAATGGAAATATGAAATCTTGTGGTCTATTAAAATGATGGAAATGATTGTTTATGTTAAACTAATGAACTCACCAACCTTTTGGTTGACACTTTAAAGCATGTTTATTCTCAGGTACGAAAGAAATCTTCCGCTGTGCATTTGTTCATTATAAGAACATTACTTGGAGTCATTCATGGCATATTTCAAAAGATGTTGCATTCGAGTCGTCGAGTTCATCAAGATTATTATTAAGTCAATTATAGTTGAATATATTATGAAATGGTATGCATGTCTTCAACTTTTGTTGTAATGAAAGATTGTCTTTTCAAAAACGAATGCAATGTTTGTAAAATGTATCATATAGAGGTCAAGTACCTCGCGATGTAAACAACTGTTGTGAATCATTTATAATCGATATGGACTTCATCCGAATGGATTAGGACGGGTCTCTACAGTTGGTATCAGAGCAGAGGTCTTAGTGAACCAGGTCTGCATTAGTGTGTCTAACTGATAAGTCGTTAGGATGCATCAGTGAGTCTGGACTTCGACCGTGTCTGCATGTCAAAAGTTTTGCTTATCATTTCGTGTCAAAAATTACCTGTTTATCATTCTTAGAGAATCACTTGCTTATCACTCTTAGTCTAGTCACATTTTACTGCATTGACTACATGAATAGTGTATAGATAAAATTCATATCTTAGCGTATCTGCTACTTCATATCTTAGCGTATCTGTTACTGTAACTTTGCCTATTGTATTCCGTAGATTCCTCCGTAACTTATGGGATTTTAGTATTATATATGCATATGTAAATTATGTATTGCAGGGTACTAATCTACATCTTATAATCTATTTCTTATCGAAAATAATTCATCTGATCGCACGAGATGAATCCCACAACCAGTTCGAGTTCCTCAGATTCCGATAGCTATTCCGATAGTTATTCCGACAGCTATTCCGACATAGATGTTCACCTAAGCTCCGAAAACAGCATCATCAGCATGAATCAACCAATCAGCCATTATCAATTCATCTGATGGGTTCGTAGTCGACTTAATCAATGGAAACACGCAGAAGACAATCCCTTCCATCAACCGAATTCACCTCTTGACAATGAACCTGAAATGTTTACCGGCGAACCTGTTCGAGACACCATTTTCAGTCTCATTTCCAGGGTAACTCGACAAGATTATATTCTATCCACAATTCTGAACCTTATTCATCCGCTCGTTCTGACCGACAATCATCCTGGAGTAATAAGTCAACGAACTTCAAGCTCGAATAATCAATTCGGAGAATATGGTGCAAAATGTACCAGCTTCAGCAACATCACCGGCACCAACGGTACCATCAATAACAGCACCAGTACCATCAACAATCCATGCTTCAATATCATCATCTGTACTTTAAGTATGATCTTCGTTCTACGTATTGTTCTACATCATTTATCTTCATTCGACATGACGAATATGTAATCTCTAAAGTTTTAGAGACTATTTATTCTAGTTTCAACCGAAAAGCAAATGAGTTTGATATCATATTAACTCATTAAATCCATGAATACATCTGAAGAAAATATATATGTATATATGTTTTCATAAAGATTGTAATTAAAAATTCTCTTGTACGAACTGTTAATGGTGAAAATATTTTAACGGGTAGGTAATACTCGAGGAATATTCAGATTTCACGTTAATAAGTCGCAATGTACATTTTTCGAAGCTGATTCAACAGTCGTTTACTTTTCTATTTACATCCACTGATATACAAATCCGTTCACCACAGAATAACCATATTCATTCAATTTCATATTTTGATTTTGATTTATCAGAATCCACCAAGTGGCATAATGAAGAAAACATTTGACAAAAATAAAATTTGTTAGAAACAAACAAATTAACTACGAGAAATTTTGTTAAGAATCCACGCTAATCCTAGCTAACTGTTCCTAGCTAACTGTGGACTAATCAATTGAGGACTACCAACAGTGGACAATTAAAATGAATTAAAATAATAATTATAACATATGAAACTAATTATTCTTCAAGCTTGCTACTTTATTTCGTCTTAAACCTCATTTGTATCTTCACAATTACATTCTACGTTCAAACCTTTCATGATTCTTAAAAACACCTCAATCGATAGGATGAATCAACCGCACTTCATCTACAGAAGAAAAGAGTTATGCATATAGTTATGCACCTGAGAAACTCTCGGCAACTGAGTAAAAGTTTAACACGTAGCCGCGTCAGATCCTTTGGCATTTATTAGCAAAAATAACTTTGCGATTTTTTTTAAGTAGTCAATTTTGTCACAGCTCCAGCAAGCCAACTTCGACTTTTCATTCGAAGTAACCTTACTATAATCCTGATATATACAATTACCCTTTTGATACCGGAGAATTCTTTTATATTCCACCATATTACCAGCAGACGTACCAGCAACCTCGTTACTTATTGGCTTAAATCTCTCTGACAAATCATTTTATTTATTCATTGAAACCCTATCATATACTCATCCGCATCTTATAACGAGAACTGCCATAACAATTACTGGGAATCAGCAATCAGTATTTTGAAAACTCACAGCATATCTACATCAACAGTTATATATATGACATTTATCTCTTAGAATTATGATCTCTCATTCTGAAATTCTGAAAAGCACTCAGTCACAAATCAATACTCTGAATGTTGAAAAAGCTAAATGAAGCAGCAGAAACCATAGACAACCGTAAACGACCTTAATCATCGGAAGTTTGATGATAAAGAATAGTATGTTAGAAAAGCTCAGAAAAGTTGGAACTGGAAAACGGATTGAGCTAATCACGAAGGAGACCAAGGACAAATACAAGGACCATACCCTATATTCAAAGAATCCAGATAATTCTGGATCCGTTGAAATCTTTAGAGAATATATTGCTCCGAAATCATGTTAAAATCTTGCGGAAAAATCTTTCTCCATCAACCATCGAACTTAGAAATTCCAAAATATCATCATCAATATTTTCAATATTTCTGAGGATATTTTCATAAATATTCTCGTCCAAAAATTATATACCTCTTCGTGCTTCCTGTGTATCATTATATTGGAAACATTCAATAGAAAATTTAGTACCGAAAAGCAGATTATACGAAACTATGAAGAAAGCCGTGGAAAAATCACAAAGAATAAGTTTGACTTCGAAGAATCCAAATGATTCAATATCTGCTAAAGTCTTTAGTGAATATCTTGCTCCTTACTTTAAACCCTTGCGGACAATAGTCTTCATCATCCTCTGATCTTAGATATTCAAAGATATTATCGTATCTTTCATTATAAATATCCTCGATATTTCTGAATATATTTTTATAACTAATACTATCTGAAATCATTTATCTCTTCGTGCTATCAGTGTTACATCATATAGAAACTGTTAGTTTCTATATTCTATAAACTTTCGAGCTTAAAATATGAATGTTATTGAAATAATGTTGGGAACTGATGCATGAGTTAGTATAATATAATGACACTTGATCAACGTGATTATATTACAGTAAGTCATGCTGAGTTCTAATGAGACATGATGGTTCACAGTAGATCATACCACCATCATGTGTCATGTTACATAACTCTTTCATTCTAATTAACTTCTGAACATATCAAGAAAGTATATTCTTGATAGCTCTATTCTCAATGATTCTGATAATTTGACGAATCAAATCGTACTATTACGTTCTTCCTTGATTATAACATTAAATTCATTCAAAACTCCATACTTACAAACTCTAGACCATTACTCGTTTCACTAGAGATCGAGAGGAGATTAAAAGAACGAAGAGCTCCGAAACATAAAGGAAGATATAAAACACGACAACAACACTGAAATTACAATAATTAAAAAAAATTAAAATATCACGACAATTAAAAATTTAAAAGATTACAATCAAACTACTCGTCTTCGTCAATTGTCATCTGCAAAGTAGCGTTCACCAGTCATTTCTCCATCTGTGAGATACTCTGGAGACATCGGTATTTCTCTTGATGCCTCAACTACTGCTTCAGCTGATTCATCGAGGTAACGATAACCCAACGTCTCTTCATCTTCAAGAACCGCATTCAAAGAAATGCGTTTACCGCAATCTTCAATAGTATCTTTTATAAAGTACCATTGATCATCGGTACACAGAAAACTTGCCCTACAATCCGCATCATAATCGTCTTTATAAAAGAACACAGACGTGAATTCACACGGAACTTTCTCCTTCAGAAAGGATAGCAAGTCTTGTAAACCAACATCACGAATGTCGATATCTTCAAACGAAATACTGTCGCCCCACTTATATTCCTTCATTTGATTACGGAAATCACCTTCGTAATGAACATTGAATGAAACAATCATTGGGGGAAGTGTTAACATTTTGCAGTATGGGAGTGTTTGATTTTGATTTTGAGAAAGGTGGAAATATAAAAGAAATATTTTTTTGAGTGTATAAAATGAAGTATATGTTTGGTGTTTTTATAGAGTAAAAGTGACCGTTGGGATAGCCGTTGGAAATTTTTTATTTTAACGGCTAAAAAAAAAAAGAAAAAAAAACACCAATTTATTTGGGCAAGTTTTTGGGTGAAGTTAGACGATGCCCGTTGGGACCTCTCTCATGATAGTTTCATTCGCGCTCTTCGAATAATCGAATTATTTTATCTGTATTATTCAATAATGATAAAATTCTATCTATCCGCTCATATTCGTCAGGAAAACATATTTATTGTTAACCATTACGACCTCACTCAAATTTCGGGACGAAATTTCTTTAACGGGTAGGTACTGTGATGACCCGGGAATCTCCAACTAAATTTAAACTTAATCTTAATATGATTTCGATATGATAAGCAAAGTATGTAATGTTGAGTCCTAAAATGCTTGAACTATTTTATGAAATCATCTGACCTTTGACTATTCCCGACGATTCACGAACAATTGTTTGTAAATAAATATGTATACATATATGTATATAAATGTAAGTATATATATAATATATTGAAACTATATAAAAAATATATATATATATAAATTTAACATTTGAATTAAATATTTAAAATAGGATGCAAGATAAGTAAGTGTAATAAAAAAAATGAATATATATATATATATATATATATATATATATATATATATATATATATATATATATATATATACATAAAATATAAGTTATAAGCATAATTATTACTATATGTATATCATGATATATAAAATTTATAAACAATAAATATTCAATAAAAGTTATTATATAATATATTGGATGATTATTAAATATTACTTAGTTAATAATATATAACTACAAATTTAGATATAGTATTATATCAATATTATTATTATTACTCTCACTATTATTTATATTAATATTAATATTATTGTTTGTACTAATTTAATAGATATGTTATAGATATTGTAGTGACCCGAACTTTTCCATGTTTATATATATTAATTGAGATTGATATTTACATGATTAAATGTTTCCAACATGTTAAGCAATCAAACTTGTTAAGACTTGATTAATTGAAATATGTTTCATATAGACAATTGACCACCCAAGTTGACCGGTGATTCACGAACGTTAAAACTTGTAAAAACTATATGATGACATATATATGGATATATATATATATAGTTAACATGATACTATGATAAGTAAACATATCATTAAGTATATTAACAATGAACTACATATGTAAAAACAAGACTACTAACTTAATGATTTTTAAACGAGACATATATGTAACGATTATCGTTGTAAAGACATTTAATGTATATATATCATATTAAGAGATATTCATACATGATAATATCATGATAATATAATAATTTAAAATCTCATTTGATATTATAAACATTAGGTTAACAACATTTAACAAGATCGTTAACCTAAAGGTTTCAAAACAACACTTACATGTAACGACTAACGATGACTTAACGACTCAGTTAAAATGTATATACATGTAGTGTTTTAATATGTATTTATACACTTTTTAAAGACTTCAATACACTTATCAAAATACTTCTACTTAACAAAAATGCTTACAATTACATCCTCGTTCAGTTTCATCAACAATTCTACTCGTATGCACCCGTATTCGTACTCGTACAATACACAGCTTTTAGATGTATGTACTATTAGTATATACACTCCAATGATCATCTCTTAGAAGCCCATTTGAGTCACCTAACACATGTGGGAACCATCATTTGGCAACTAGCATGAAATATCTCATAAAATTACAAAAATATGACTAATCATTCATGACTTATTTACATGAAAACAAAATTACATATCCTTTATATCTAATCCATACACCAACGACCAAAAACATCTACAAACACTTTCATTCTTCAATTTTCTTCATCTAATTGATCTCTCTCAAGTTCTATCTTCAAGTTCTAAGTGTTCTTCATAAATTCCAAAAGTTCTAGTTTCATAAAATCAAGAATACTTTCAAGTTTGCTAGCTCACTTCCAATCTTGTAAGGTGATCATCCAACCTCAAGAAATCTTTGTTTCTTACAGTAGGTTATCATTCTAATACAAGGTAATAATCATATTCAAACTTTGGTTCAATTTCTATAACTATAACAATCTTATTTCAAGTGATGATCTTACTTGAACTTGTTTTCATGTCATGATTCTGCTTCAAGAACTTCGAGCCATCCAAGGATCCATTGAAGCTAGATCCATTTTTCTATTTTCCAGTAGGTTTATCCAAGGAAATTAAGGTAGTAATGATGTTCATAACATCATTCGATTCATACATATAAAGCTATCTTATTCGAAGGTTTAAACTTGTAATCACTAGAACATAGTTTAGTTAATTCTAAACTTGTTCGCAAACAAAAGTTAATCCTTCTAACTTGACTTTTAAAATCAACTAAACACATGTTCTATATCTATATGATATGCTAACTTAATGATTTAAAACCTGGAAACACGAAAAACACCGTAAAACCGGATTTACGCCGTCGTAGTAACACTGCGGGCTGTTTTGGGTTAGTTAATTAAAAAATATGATAAACTTTGATTTAAAAGTTGTTATTCTGAGAAAATGATTTTTATTATGAACATGAAACTATATCCAAAAATTATGGTTAAACTCAAAGTGGAAGTATGTTTTCTAAAATGGTCATCTAGACGTCGTTCTTTCGACTGAAATGACTACCTTTACAAAAACGACTTGTAACTTATTTTTTCGACTATAAACCTATACTTTTTCTGTTTACATTCATAAAATAGAGTTCAATATGAAACCATAGCAATTTGATTCACTCAAAACGGATTTAAAATGAAGAAGTTATAGGTAAAACAAGATTGGATAATTTTTCTCATTTTAGCTACGTGAAAATTGGTAACAAATCTATTCCAACCAAAACTCAATCAACTTGTATTGTATATTATGTAATCTTGAGATACCATAGACACGTATACAATGTTTCGACCTATCATGTCGACACATCTATATATATTTCGGAATAACCATAGACACTCTATATGTGAATGTTGGAGTTAGCTATACAGGGTTGAGGTTGATTCCAAAATATATATAGTTTGAGTTGTGATCAATACTGAGATACGTATACACTGGGTCATGGATTGATTCAAGATAATATTTATCGATTTATTTCTGTACATCTAACTGTGGACAACTAGTTGTAGGTTACTAACGAGGACAGCTGACTTAATAAACTTAAAACATCAAAATATATTAAAAGTGTTGTAAATATATTTTGAACATACTTTGATATATATGTATATATTGTTATAGGTTCGTGAATCAACCAGTGGCCAAGTCTTACTTCCCGACGAAGTAAAAATCTGTGAAAGTGAGTTATAGTCCCACTTTTAAAATCTAATATTTTTGGGATGAGAATACATGCAGGTTTTATAAATGATTTACAAAATAGACACAAGTACGTGAAACTACATTCTATGGTTGAATTATCGAAATCGAATATGCCCCTTTTTATTAAGTCTGGTAATCTAAGAATTAGGGAACAGACACCCTAATTGACGCGAAACTTAAAGATAGATCTATTGGGCCTAACAAGCCCCATCCAAAGTACCGAATGCTTTAGTACTTCGAAATTTATATCATATCCGAAGGGTGTCCCGGAATGATGGGGATATTCTTATATATGCATCTTGTTATTGTCGGTTACCAGGTGTTCACCATATGAATGATTTTTATCTCTATGTATGGGATGTGTATTGAAATATGAAATCTTGTGGTCTATTGTTACGATTTGATATATATAGGTTAAACCTATAACTCACCAACATTTTTGTTGACGTTTAAAGCATGTTTATTCTCAGGTGAATACTAAGAACTTCCGCTATTGCATACTAAAATAAGGACAAGATTTGGAGTCCATGTTTGTATGATATTGTGTAAAAACTGCATTCAAGAAACTGATTTCGATGTAACATATTTGTATTGTAAACCATTATGTAATGGTCGTATGTAAACAGGATATTTTAGATTATCATTATTTGATAATCTACGTAAAGCTTTTTAAACCTTTATTTATGAAATAAAGGTTATGGTTTGTTTTAAAAATGAATGCAGTCTTTGAAAAACGTCTCATATAGAGGTCAAAACCTCGCAACGAAATCAATTAATATGGAACGTTTTTAATCAATAAGAACGGGACATTTCAGTTGGTATCCGAGCGTTGGTCTTAGAGAACCAGAATTTTGCATTAGTGTGTCTTATCGAGTTTGTTAGGATGCATTAGTGAGTCTGGACTTCGACCGTGTTTACTTGAAAAATGATTGCTTAACAAATTTTGTTGGAAACTATATATTTTTAACATGTGAATATTATGTGATATATTAATCTCTTAACGCGTTTGATATTATGTGATAGATGTCTACCTCTAGAACAAGTCCCATTGACTCACCTAATAATAATGAAGAGTTAAATGTAAATTGGAATGATTCGTGGACTGATTCACACGTTCTCGAAGAGGAACCAGAAGAAGAGTCGGAACCGGAAGAAGAATCGGAACCGGAAGAAGAATCGGAACCGGATGAAGAAATAGAACCGGTGGGGGAAATAATAAAACGGTTAAGTAAAAGAAAATCCTCAACCAACCGACCAAGGTTAATTATGGTCAATGGTGTTTCCGCTAAGGAAGCAAAATATTGGGAGGATTACCAATTCTCCGATGAATCGGATTCTGACGAGAATTCCAATGATGTTATTGAAATTACCCCAACTGAATTTAAAAAGGCAAAAGAAAATAATAAGGGGAAAGGGCATAAAAATAGAGAAATCTAATTCCAACCCCGATGAACTTTATATGTATCGTCAACCCCCGAAGTCCTTAAGTTGTAACAATGACCCGGGAACCTCTAAACCACCAGGTTTTTCTAAACCAATGTGGATAACGACGGCTCGTATTAGGGGAACATCATATATCCCTAGAAACTTGGCAAAACGAACCAAAACCGAAGAAGAAGAAACAAGCGAGTCGGAATAAGATAGTTGTATTCGTGTGGTGTAATATATGTAATATAGTGTGCTTATGCTTTATGATATATGTAAAAATTGCTTGTTTGAATAAGTATTTTTTTTATGAATCTAACTCTTGTCTATTTTACAGTATAAAAACACAAAATGGATAGACAACCCAATATTTTAAGAGACCTACCCGGAGACATGATTGATGAAATCTTGTCTAAAGTCGGTCAGAATTCTTCGGCACAACTATTTAAGGCGAGATCAGTTTGTGAGACATTCGAAGAACGTTCCAAGAATGTCTTGGTTTATAAGAGACTTTCATTTGAAAGATGGGGGATATCACATTGGGAAACCCATAAGTTACGATGTGTTTACTTTGACGCATATATTGCGGGGAACCCAAGTGCTATTTTACGCAACGGGTTAAGAAATTATTTTGACTCAATATATCCGAATATTGGACTTCGTGATTTAGAAAAAGCGGCTAACATGCAACATAAAGAAGCATGTTATGCTTATGGATTAGTAATGTTCGCTTCTCACCAAAGTGAGAACAAGAACATCGGGCTACAACTATTAAACAAAACGTTTCCACAAGTGACAGAGTCGGTAATTGGGGTAAGAAATGAGGTTTTTAGATTGTTACGGGACTGTTGGACATTACGTAACCCTCGTCCCTTTGACGACGTTACAACATGCTGTCTTATTAACGGCCATAACGGTTATGTTCCGCAAGACCAAGGATGGGAAGTAGTCCTAGTAAAACCAGAATGCATGACTTGTTTCTGGACGTATGAATTACGTGTCTTTATTGCCTTTGCTGAACGACTTGTGTACTAGTTAGAATTATCTTCACAACTATCTTGTATCAAAGTTATTGTGTGCTATATTTCATGCTTTATGTAAAATAAGCAGTATTGTAAGTTTGTAAAATATTGTATAAAAGTTTGAACGCGAAATATTATTATAATCAGTTTTTCATATAGAATTGTAGTAGTTGAATTGTATATTAGCTACTAAGTATGAACTTAACGGGTAGGTACTACCCGAATTTAAACTTATAAAACGCTAATATGAAGAAAAAGCTTTTATAAATGAGTTCATATTATGCTACGAAATACTATTAACTACTCTTAATATTCTGTATGATTAACTTGTTCCATTTGACTATTTTGAAGGAAATGGCACCGACTACTCGACACACCGTGAATATGAATGAAGAGGAATTCCGTACTTTTCTAGCTTCAAACATAGCCGCAGTACAGGATGCGCTACATACCAACAATAACCTTGGATCTAGCAGTACAGTAAATCGTGTAGGATGCACCTACAAAGAATTCACTGCCTGCAATCCTTTGGAATTTGATGGAACCGAAGGACCGATCGGATTGAAACGGTGGACCGAGAAGGTCGAATCGGTGTTTACCATAAGTAAGTGTACTGAAGAGGATAAAGTGAAGTACGCTACGCATACCTTCACAGGTTCTGCGTTAACATGGTGGAATACCTATCTAGAGCAAGTGGGACAAGACGATGCGTACGCACTACCGTGGTCAGCATTCAAGCACTTGATGAACGAGAAGTACCGTCCCAGAACCGAGGTCAATAAGCTCAAGACAGAACTTAGAGGGTTACGAACCCAAGGATTTGATATTACCACGTACGAAAGACGATTCAAAGAATTGTGCCTATTGTGTCCGGGAGCATTCGAAGATGAGGAAGAGAATATCGACGCGTTTGTGAAAGGATTACCGGAAAGAATCCAAGAAGATATAAGTTCACACGAGCCCGCCTCCATACAACAGGCATGTAGAATGGCTCACAAATTAGTGAACCAGATTGAAGAAAGAATTAAAGAACAGACTGCTGAAGAGGCCAATGTGAAGCAAGTCAAAAGAAAGTGGGAGGAAAACGGTGATAAGAATCACCAATACAACAACAACAGCAATTACAACAATAATCGCAACAATTATCCCAACAATCGCAACATCAATCACAACATCAATCGCAACTACAACAAAAGGCCCAACAACAACAACAACAACAACAACAACAACAACAGCTACAACAATCATCCCAACAACAATAATAACCGCAACAACAACAACAATCAGAAGCAGCTATGCCAAAGGTGTGAAAAGTATCACTCGGGGTTCTGCACCAAATTTTGCAACAAGTGTAAAAGAAATGGTCATAGCGCAGCGAAGTGTGAGGTCTACGGACCAGGGGTTAATAGAACGAAAGGAACAAATGGTGTCGGAACGAGTAATGGCGGAGCAAGTAGTGTCGGAGCAAGTTATGCCAATGTAGTTTGTTATAAATGTGGAAAACCGGGCCACATTATTAGAAATTGCCCGAACCAGGAGAACACGAATGGACAAGGTCGCGGAAGAGTTTTCAATATTAATGCGGCAGAGGCACAGGAAGACCCGGAGCTTGTTACGGGTACGTTTCTTATTGACAATAAATCTGCTTACGTTTTATTTGATTCGGGTGCGGATAGAAGCTATATGAGTAGAGATTTTTGTGCTAAATTAAGTTGTCCATTGACGCCTTTGGATAGTAAATTTTTACTCGAATTAGCAAATGGTAAATTAATTTCAGCAGATAATATATGTCGGAATCGAGAAATTAAACTGGTTAGCGAAACATTTAAGATTGATTTGATACCAGTAGAGTTAGGGAGTTTTGATGTGATAATCGGTATGGACTGGTTGAAAGAAGTGAAAGCAGAGATCGTTTGTTACAAAAATGCAATTCGCATTATACGAGAAAAAGGAAAACCCTTAATGGTGTACGAAGAAAAGGGCAACACGAAGCTACATCTTATTAGTAATTTGAAGGCACAAAAACTAATAAGAAAAGGTTGCTATGCTGTTCTAGCACACGTCGAGAAAGTACAAACTGAAGAAAAGAGCATCAATGATGTTCCCATTGCAAAAGAATTTCCCGATGTATTTCCGAAAGAATTACCGGGATTACCCCCACATCGATCCGTTGAATTTCAAATAGATCTTGTACCAGGAGCTGCACCAATAGCTCGTGCTCCTTACAGACTCGCACCCAGCGAGATGAAAGAACTGCAAAGCCAATTACAAGAACTTTTAGAGAGTGGTTTCATTCGACCAAGCACATCACCGTGGGGAGCTCCTGTTTTGTTTGTCAAGAAGAAAGATGGTACATTCAGGTTGTGTATCGACTACCGAGAGTTGAACAAACTTACCATCAAGAACCGCTACCCACTACTGAGAATCGACGACTTATTTGATCAACTACAAGGCTCGTCTGTTTATTCAAAGATTGACTTACGTTCCGGGTATCATCAAATGCGGGTGAAAGAAGATGATATTCCAAAGACTGCTTTCAGAACACGTTACGGTCATTACGAGTTTATGGTCATGCCGTTTGGTTTAACTAATGCACCAGCTGTGTTCATGGACCTTATGAACCGAGTGTGTGGACCATACCTTGACAAGTTTGTCATTGTTTTCATTGATGACATACTTATTTACTCAAAGAATGACCAAGAACACGGTGAACATTTGAGAAAGGTGTTAGAAGTATTGATGAAGGAAGAATTGTACGCTAAGTTTTCAAAGTGTGCATTTTGGTTGGAAGAAGTTCAATTCCTCGGTCACATAGTGAACAAAGAAGGTATTAAGGTGGATCCGGCAAAGATAGAAACTGTTGAAAAGTGGGAAACCCCGAAAACTCCGAAACACATACGCCAGTTTTTAGGACTAGCTGGTTACTACAGAAGGTTCATCTAAGACTTTTCCAGAATAGCAAAACCCTTGACTGCATTAACGCATAAAGGGAAGAAATTTGAATGGAATGATGAACAAGAGAAAGCGTTTCAGTTATTGAAGAAAAAGCTAACTACGGCACCTATATTGTCATTGCCTGAAGGGAATGATGATTTTGTGATTTATTGTGACGCATCAAAGCAAGGTCTCGGTTGTGTATTAATGCAACGAACGAAGGTGATTGCTTATGCGTCTAGACAATTGAAGATTCACGAACAAAATTATACGACGCATGATTTGGAATTAGGCGCGGTTGTTTTTGCATTAAAGACTTGGGGGCACTACTTATATGGGGTCAAAAGTATTATATATACCGACCACAAAAGTCTTCAACACATATTTAATCAGAAACAACTGAATATGAGGCAGCGTAGGTGGATTGAATTATTGAATGATTACGACTTTGAGATTTGTTACCACCCGGGGAAGGCAAATGTGGTAGCCGATGCCTTGAGCAGGAAGGACAGAGAACCCATTCGAGTAAAATCTATGAATATAATGATTCATAATAACCTTACTACTCAAATAAAGGAGGTGCAACAAGGAGTTTTAAAAGAGGGAAATTTAAAGGTTGAAATACCCAAAGGATCGGAGAAGCATCTTAATATTCGGGAAGACGGAACCCGGTATAGGGCTGAAAGGATTTGGGTACCAAAATTTGGAGATATGAGAGAAATGGTACTTAGAGAAGCTCATAAAACCAGATACTCAATACATCCTGGAACGGGGAAGATGTACAAGGATCTCAAGAAACATTTTTGGTGGCCGGGTATGAAAGTCGATGTTGCTAAATATGTGGGAGAATGTTTGACGTGTTCTAAGGTCAAAGCTGAGCATCAGAAACCATCAGGTCTACTTCAACAACCCGAAATCCTGGAATGGAAATGGGAAAACATTACCATGGATTTCATCACTAAATTGCCAAGGACTGCAAGTGGTTTTGATACTATTTGGGTAATAGTTGATCGTCTCACTAAATCAGCACACTTCCTGCCAATAAGAGAAGATGACAAGATGGAGAAGTTAGCACGACTGTATTTGAAGAAAGTCGTCTCCAGACATGGAATACCAATCTCTATTATCTCTGATAGGGATGGCAGATTTATTTCAAGATTCTGGCAGACATTACAGCAAGCATTAGGAACTCGTCTAGACATGAGTACTGCCTATCATCCACAAACTGATGGGCAGAGTGAAAGGACGATACAAACGCTTGAAGATATGCTACGAGCATGTGTTATTGATTTCGGAAACAGTTGGGATCGACATCTACCATTAGCAGAATTTTCCAACAACAACAGCTACCATTCAAGCATTGAGATGGCGCCGTTTGAAGAACTTTATGGTAGAAAGTGCAGGTCTCCGATTTGTTGGAGTGAAGTGGGGGATAGATAGATTACGGGTCCGGAGATTATACAAGAAACTACCGAGAAGATCATCCAAATTCAACAACGGTTGAAAACCGCCCAAAGTCGACAAAAGAGCTACGCTGACATTAAAAGAAAAGATATAGAATTTGAAATTGGAGAGATGGTCATGCTTAAAGTTGCACCTTGGAAAGGCGTTGTTCGATTTGGTAAACGAGGGAAATTAAATCCAAGATATATTGGACCATTCAAGATTATTGATCGTGTCGGACCAGTAGCTTACCGACTTGAGTTACCTCAACAACTCGCGGCTGTACATAACACTTTCCACGTCTCGAATTTGAAGAAATGTTTTGCTAAAGAAGATCTCACTATTCCGTTAGATGAAATCCAAATCAACGAAAAACTCCAATTCATCGAAGAACCCGTCGAAATAATGGATCGTGAGGTTAAAAGACTTAAGCAAACAAGATACCAATTGTTAAGGTTCGATGGAATGCTCGTAGAGGACCCGAGTTCACCTGGGAGCATGAAGATCAGATGAAGAAGAAATACCCGCATCTATTTCCAGAAGATTCGTCAACACCTTCAACAGCTTAAAATTTCAGGACGAAATTTATTTAACGGGTAGGTACTGTAGTGACCCGAACTTTTCCATGTTTATATATATTAATTGAGATTGATATTTACATGATTAAATGTTTCCAACATATTAAGCAATCAAACTTGTTAAGACTTGATTAATTGAAATATGTTTCATATAGACAATTGACCACCCAAGTTGACCGGTGATTCACGAACGTTAAAACTTGTAAAAACTATATGATGACATATATATGGATATATATATATAGTTAACATGATACTATGATAAGTAAACATATCATTAAGTATATTAACAATGAACTACATATGTAAAAACAAGACTACTAACTTAATGATTTTTAAACGAGACATATATGTAACGATTATCGTTGTAAAGACATTTAATGTATATATATCATATTAAGAGATATTCATACATGATAATATCATGATAATATAATAATTTAAAATCTCATTTGATATTATAAACATTGGGTTAACAACATTTAACAAGATCGTTAACCTAAAGGTTTCAAAACAACACTTACATGTAACGACTAACGATGACTTAACGACTCAGTTAAAATGTATATACATGTAGTGTTTTAATATGTATTTATACACTTTTAAAAGACTTCAATACACTTATCAAAATACTTCTACTTAACAAAAATGCTTACAATTACATCCTCGTTCAGTTTCATCAACAATTCTACTCATATGCACCCGTATTCGTACTCGTACAATACACAGCTTTTAGATGTATGTACTATTAGTATATACACTCTAATGATCAGCTCTAAGCAGCCCATGTGAGTCACCTAACACATGTGGGAACCATCATTTGGCAACTAGCATGAAATATCTCATAAAATTACAAAAATATGAGTAATCATTCATGACTTATTTACATGAAAACAAAATTACATATCCTTTATATCTAATCCATACACCAACGACCAAAAACATCTACAAACACTTTCATTCTTCAATTTTATTCATCTAATTGATCTCTCTCAAGTTCTATCTTCAAGTTCTAAGTGTTCTTCATAAATTCCAAAAGTTCTAGTTTCATAAAATCAAGAATACTTTCAAGTTTGCTAGCTCACTTCCAATCTTGTAAGGTGATCATACAACCTCAAGAAATCTTTGTTTCTTACAGTAGGTTATCATTCTAATACAAGGTAATAATCATATTCAAACTTTGGTTCAATTTCTATAACTATAACAATCTTATTTCAAGTGATGATCTTACTTGAACTTGTTTTCGTGTCATGATTCTGCTTCAAGAACTTCGAGCCATCCAAGGATCCATTGAAGCTAGATCCATTTTTCTATTTTCCAGTAGGTTTATCCAAGGAAATTAAGGTAGTAATGATGTTCATAACATCATTCGATTCATACATATAGAGCTATCTTATTCGAAGGTTTAAACTTGTAATCACTAGAACATAGTTTAGTTAATTCTAAACTTGTTCGCAAACAAAAGTTAATCCTTCTAACTTGACTTTTAAAATCAACTAAACACATGTTCTATATCTATATGATATGCTAACTTAATGATTTAAAACCTGGAAACACGAAAAACACCGTAAAATCGGATTTACGCCGTCGTAGTAACACCGCAAGCTGTTTTGGGTTAGTTAATTAAAAAATATGATAAACTTTGATTTAAAAGTTGTTATTCTGAGAAAATGATTTTTATTATGAACATGAAACTATATCCAAAAATTATAGTTAAACTCAAAGTGGAAGTATGTTTTCTAAAATGGTCATCTAGACGTCGTTCTTTCGACTGAAATGACTACCTTTACAAAAATGACTTGTAACTTATTTTTTCGACTATAAACCTATACTTTTTCTGTTTAGATTCATAAAATAGAGTTCAATATGAAACCATAGCAATTTTATTCACTCAAAACGGATTTAAAATGAAGAAGTTATGGGTAAAACAAGATTGGATAATTTTTCTCATTTTAGCTACGTGAAAATTGGTAACAAATCTATTCCAACCAAAACTCAATCAACTTGTATTGTATATTATGTAATCTTGAGATACCATAGACACGTATACAATGTTTCGACCTATCATGTCGACACATCTATATATATTTCGGAACAACCATAGACACTCTATATGTGAATGTTGGAGTTAGCTATACAGGGTTGAGGTTGATTCCAAAATATATATAGTTTGAGTTGTGATCAATACTGAGATACGTATACACTGGGTCGTGGATTGATTCAAGATAATATTTATCGATTTATTTCTGTACATCTAACTGTGGACAACTAGTTGTAGGTTACTAACGAGGACAGCTGACTTAATAAACTTAAAACATCAAAATATATTAAAAGTGTTGTAAATATATTTTGAACATACTTTGATATATATGTATATATTGTTATAGGTTCGTGAATCAACCAGTGGCCAAGTCTTACTTCCCGACAAAGTAAAAATCTGTGAAAGTGAGTTATAGTCCCACTTTTAAAATCTAATATTTTTGGGATGAGAATACATGCAGGTTTTATAAATGATTTACAAAATAGACACAAGTACGTGAAACTACATTCTATGGTTGAATTATCGAAATCGAATATGCCCCTTTTTATTAAGTCTGGTAATCTAAGAATTAGGGAACAGACACCCTAATTGATGCGAATCCTAAAGATAAATCTATTGGGCCTAACAAGCCCCATCCAAAGTACCGGATGCTTTAGTACTTCGAAATTTATATCATATCCGAAGGGTGTCCCGGAATGATGGGGATATTCTTATATATGCATCTTGTTATTGTCGGTTACCAGGTGTTCACCATATGAATGAGTTTTATCTCTATGTATGGGATGTGTATTGAAATATGAAATCTTGTGGTCTATTGTTACGATTTGATATATATAGGTTAAACCTATAACTCACCAACACTTTGTTGACGTTTAAAGCATGTTTATTCTCAGGTGAATACTAAGAGCTTCCGCTGTTGCATACTAAAATAAGGACAAGATTTGGAGTCCATGTTTGTATGATATTGTGTAAAAACTGCATTCAAGAAACTGATTTCGATGTAACATATTTGTATTGTAAACCATTATGTAATGGTCGTGTGTAAACAGGATATTTTAGATTATCATTATTTGATAATCTACGTAAAGCTTTTTAAACCTTTATTTATGAAATAAAGGTTATGGTTTGTTTTAAAAATGAATGCAGTCTTTGAAAAACGTCTCATATAGAGGTCAAAACCTCGCAACGAAATCAATTAATATGGAACGTTTTTAATCAATAAGAACGGGACATTTCAGATATGAAGTTTGAAATATATGAATTTCTATAGCATTATTATTACTATCAGTAATAATATTAGTATTATTATAATCAGTAGTATTATTATTAATATTATATTATTATAAGCTGTTGATAGAATGATACAAGGTTATGGCTGCTACCTAATCATATACTGTTAGTGATTGAATTATGAATATGAATTATGAAGAGTCACTATATTCGTTTAAGCATCTTTACATTGATTATTATATACATTCGGATAAATGCACACTATCTATCACACTTTTAAAACACGATTAACTATTACACTTGATCACATAATTTCCTTCCACTTGCAATATTATATATACCTATCATTATCTACTATGATTATGAGAATATATTTGAGGTGATACATATACTGGAAAACAAGGGGAATCAAGACAAAACTCAAAAAGCCTTTTGGAGACTTCTGTCTTCCTCTTCACTTTTGGGAATCACCTACATCACACAAATTAAAAATCAGTGAACTAAATTAAATTTAATATTATGCATTATTGTTTTGCTTTATCACAAATTAAATTATATACATGCACCTAGGAGATACATAGCTCTAGCTCGAGTCATCACCAACTCAAAACAATCACTAACTATTGTTGCTAACCATTAATCTACCCATTATATTTCTGTTTTATTTCGGTTATGACCTCTTCAAACTTTTCAGCTGCAATTGCTACTATAACCTGCTGATTCTTTTTCCAACGAGATCAAAAACCAGGTTTTCTTCCTTGATTAAGTCCATAACAATCTCTTGCTCCAACTGCCATTCACTTCGAGACCCAACACACAATCACCATTTCCTACAGTCACCTTGACTATCTCTCCTACTTCTCTTATTCAGAATACAACAACAATCATCACCATCGAAAAATTTTACCACTTTCATTACTACCATTCTATCTATCCATGCCCATTCTATTTCTGTTCTATACAAATATCACAGTAAACAAAAGAATGCTACATGCTATGGTGTCAGTTGACTAATACCATAATTCATCATCAAACATTGCCTGCTATTCATTCAATCAATACACACCATCACTATATGAACATCACCACACACACAAACAATTAAATTCATACGACTCCTACATTTACTGAATTATTTACAAATCATAATCCATAAACCATACCTTTTTCATAACACACTCTATCAAACCGTCACTTGAAACCTTCATAATCAAACGACCTCAAGATGACTGCTACTGCTGCTGCATACCAGGTTTCATATGACCATTTCAATTGAAAAAGCTGCTAATACAGTTATACTATCCGGTACCCTTGTACTTCGAGATCAAACAAAAACCAAACACCATCATTATGCCATTAACATGCTGCTGCTACACCTGCAAACCATCAAACTAATTGTTAATGTTAAGGCATGAATCAAACCATAAAACCATTGAATATTATTACATGAACCGAACCTGTTGGTAATTTTATACTCAAATCCTTCATACCCTTATCTAACCTGTAACCCTTCGATTACTCAAATTTGTGTTCACTATTACCCTTCCATTTCAACACAACCCTATTATCATCAACACATATCCTGCGTCTAATATGCTACTACTGCTATTCAATTTTTTTTTATAAAATAAATAATTAATTAAATATATAAATGAAAGAAAGAAATCGAACCGGGCTGCAAATAGCATCTGTTCCTGTGAATTATTGCTATTATGGTGTCTCTGCTTTCAATTCGAATCAATAACCATCATCAGACTTGCAACTATTTCTCGTTTTCTGTTTTGGCCGGTTAAAGAACCATCGGGGGTCGTTTCTGCTGCCGTGTTTAATTGCTTCTGTTTACAACCGGTAATAAGGATTGATGATGATGTTAGTGATGGCGGTGATGATGATAAAAGATGATATGAGATGAGGATATAATTGAGAAAGATGAAGATGATCTCTGATCTACAATCGGGACCTCTCCTTTTAACAACCGGATCCCACTTATTTGTTTAGGGTATAAATTTCTTTTTTGTTATTATTATTATTATTATTATTACTATTATTATTATTATTATTATTATTATTATTATTATTATTGTTGTTGTTGTTGTTATTGTAATATTATTTATTATTATCATTGTTATTATTAATTATTGTTATTATTAGTCGTATTATTATTATTAATAACATAAGTTTTTAAAATGATTATTAGTTATTGTATTATTATCAATATAAAGATATTACAACTTTTCATTTATTATTATCAACATTATCTTATCATACAAATATTAGTGACATAAAAAATACATTTAATATAACATAACTATATTAATAGTTCTATAATAAATATTAAGTATTCATTTAAAGTATATATAAAATAAATATACTTACGTAATAAATAAAAACTATAGATTATTAAATATAACAATTATATCACTAAAATATATATATATATATATATATATATATATATATATATATATATATATATATATATATATATATATATAAACGAATTCGACTACGATTACATGTTTTAATATATATATATATATATATATATATATATATATATATATATATATATATATATATATATATATATATATATATATATCATGATATAGGTTCGTGAATCCGAGGTCAACCCTGCATTGTTCAGTTGTTTAATGTCGTCATATGTATTTTTACTACAAAATACATTAGGTGAGTTTCATTTGCTCCCTTTTTACTCATTACATTTTTGGGCTGAGAATACATGCAAATGCTTTATTAACTGTTTTACAATATTTATGTGTGTGAGTTTCATTATCCCCTTTTTATATATATTTTTGGGCTGAGAATACATGCAATGTTTTAATAACTATTTTGCAATATTTATATGTGTGAGTTTCATTAATCCCTTTTAAATGCTTTTGCAATATATATTTTTGGGACTGAGAATGCATGCGCTTTTATAAATGTTTTACGAAATAGACACAAGTAATCGAAACTACATTATATGGTTGAATGATCGAGATCGAATATGCCCTTTTCTATTTAGTCTGGTAATCTAAGAATTAGGGAACAGACACCCTAATTGACGCGAACTCTAAAGATAGATCTATTGGGCCCAACAAGCCCCATCCAAAGTACCGGATGCTTTAGTACTTCGAAATTTATATCATGTCCGAAGGAGGATCCCGGAATGATGGGGATATTCTTATATGCATATTGTGAATGTCGGTTACCAGGTGTTCAATCCATATGAATGATATTTTTGTCTCTATGCATGGGACGTATGTTTATGAGAAATGGAAATATGAAATCTTGTGGTCTATTAAAATGATGGAAACGATTGTTTATGTTAAACTAATGAACTCACCAACCTTTCGGTTGACACTTTAAAGCATGTTTATTCTCAGGTACGAAAGAAATCTTCCGCTGTGCATTTGTTCATTATAAGAACATTACTTGGAGTCATTCATGGCATATTTCAAAAGACGTTGCATTCGAGTCGTCGAGTTCATCAGGATTATTATTAAGTCAATTATAGTTGAATATATTATGAAATGGTATGCATGTCTTCAACTTTTGTTGTAATGAAAGATTGTCTTTTCAAAAACGAATGCAATGTTTGTAAAATGTATCATATAGAGGTCAAGTACCTCGCGATGTAAACAACTTTTGTGAATCGTTTATAATTGATATGGACTTCGTCCATGATGGATTAGGACGGGTCTCTACAGTCTCTTCCCTAATTCTTAGATTACCAGACTTTAATAAAAAGGGGCATATTCGATTTCGATAATTCAACCATAGAATGTAGTTTCAATTACTTGTGTCTATTTCGTCAAACATTTATAAAAGCGCATGTATTCTCAGTCCCAAAAATATAAAGGGTAAAAAGGCAAATGAAACTCACCATACTGTATTTCGTAGTAAAAATACATATAACGTCATTGAACAAGTGCAAGGTTGGTCTCGGATTCACGAACCTAAATTAATTATATATAATTATGTGTTGGTCAATATTTGTCTAATAAATTAGATCAAGTCATAGTGTATCACAATCCTAATGCTCGAGACTAATATGCAAAAGTCAACAAAAGTAAATTTGACTCAAAATAATTTCCAAAAATCTATACATGATTAATATATAGTTTAAATATCATCATTTTATATTTTTAAATATTTTTAAAAGATTTATTAGAGTAATAATATAATTTATTTATTAATAAATAAAATTTTATATTAAATTTATGTAATAAAATATACTTATATATATATATTAAGTAATAAAATTTATAGGGTTCATTTAATATCATAAAGATAATATGATAGGTATTATTAAAGTAAGTTATTACACGTAGTAAAATATGTTTATATCACATATTTATTTGATAAAATAATATCTATAATGATAGTAAGTAAAAGTTGTATTATTTTGTAATAATAATTATTATTATAAAAATATCAATATTTATAATTACTAAGATGACATTATGATAAAACGATAATTCTAATTATGATAACTTTAATATTTACGATAATTTTTAATATTATCTTTAAAATAATAATTCTATTTAAAATAATAATAATAATGATATTTTATAGTAACAATGACATTTCTATTAAAATGATAATTTTTGTTAAAATGATAGTTTTAATACTAACGATACTTTTAATAATAATAGTAATGATAAAAATAATAAGAACGATAATTTTATCTAAATCAATATCTTATAATATTTAATTTCATCATGATACTCTTACTCGTTATTTCCTAATCGTTTCGTTTAATAGCTTTTAATCGTCTTTTATATAGTGTTCATAATAATGATAATAATAGTAATCAAAATAATTAGATGTTACAAATATTTGTTTTAATTACACTAATATTAATAATGATAGTTACTATAACATTATTAACGATAATACTAATAATTATCTTAATGATAATATAGTAATAATAATAATAACAATAACAATAACCATTTTTAAATAATGATATATATATTAATAATGATAATAATAATAATAATAATAATGATAATAATAAACATAATAATAATAATAATAATTGGATAATAATAATAATACTAATTATAACTTTAACGATAATAACGATAGTAATAATAAAAAAATAACAGTTTTTAATGATAAATCCCTTTTATTGATAAAGATAATAAAAATGATAATAATAAGATAAAACTAGAACGACGATAAAAACGATGATAATAATAATCATTTTTAATAAAAATATCGAAAATTCAATTGATTATAACTTCTAATCCGTTCATCGAAACCATTCGATATCTAAAGGAAAAGTTCTTAATTTTTCGCTAGCTTTCCAAGGACATGCATATCTTATACCTTATCTCAACCGCAAGTGTAACTAATTCAATATTCAACCTAACCTGTCTAAGGGCAATATCAAAAGTACAAGCATGCATAATCCTAAATACTCGAGCACTAGTCAGGGATACACTATTAGTATGTAAAAGTTAAATTATGAGTACTCACATATCAATATTGAGATTCAATATTGCAGGAAAGGTACGTAGACGAAACGGAAATGATAAACACTATATTGACCTCACGAGCATACCCATGAACCATACTCAATCACCTCCAAAGCTATAACCCATAATTTCCTTAATCCTATCCTACTCGAAAAACAATTTTGAAATTACTCGAACATCACTCCGTCGTAATATTTTATGTATACTAATAATATCTTGAAATAATACGGAGTAAATATATATATGTAAATCGATTGAGATAGTTTTGAGAAAAATATTTTCAAGTTTCTATGAAATAATGAAACCTATTGAATTCTATTTATAATAGATTTTTGAATTATTAAAGTAAATTATTAAAGTATGAATTATTAAAGTGAATTATTAAAGTATGAATTATTAAAGTGAATTATTAAAGTATGAATTATTAAAGTCATTTATAGTTTGGATATATTATGAAAGGTATGCATGCCGTCAACTTTCGATGTAATGAAAGTTTGTCTTTTAAAAACGAATGCAATGTTTGTAAAATGTATCATATAGAGGTCAAATACCTCGCAATGAAATCAATTATTATGTAACGTTTATAATCGATATGAACGGGGCATTTCATTAATGAGTCCATTGACTATTAATCCATCCCCATGTCCGGTCAAATGAACAATTATTAGTATTTATAGATATCCCACCCACCGTACCCGATCAAGCGTATGTGGTTATATATAAATACGTCAAGTTGTAAATCCTTATATTAAATTAACAAGATATCATTAAGTTAATCAAATTTAAAGCTCATTAATAGCCCATAGTCCAATTTCCACAAGTGTCGGTCTTTTGTCCAAACCCCAATTATGGTCCAAAGCCTAATAACCCCGTCTTAATATTTAGTCCAACATCACAATTACTTCGGCTTAAATAAGCATAATAATAACTTAGCTACGAGACATTAATTTAAAAAGGCTGAAGATAACTTACAATGAGTATTAATCGCGTAGTGTTACACTGACAGAGTTTCGACTTACAAACCTTAAAACATTCGCTACAATAACCTTATTATTATTAACTTAATATTAGAATTATAATTATAAAATATAAATATATTGAGAGAGAGAGTAAGATATCAGTGATGATATATGGTGTTTAAAACTCGTCGAATTCGTTCCAATTTATAGACCTGACCAGCCATCAGGGCTCATGCGATCGCATGAGTTTTGGTCTTCCTGGCCATACGATCGCATGGCCGCCTTCCACTGGTCACAAAGCAAATAAAACGTGGGCTGCTCATTTTAAATATAATATATAATATAATTTTATATAATTATATATATATATATATATATATATATATATATATATATATATATATATATTATATTCTAGTGCTTAGTTGACTTGTAATTTTAGGTCCGTTGAGTCGCGCGTTGATAGTGGGTTCATGTCTCGGTTTCGGATTTTCGAACGTCCTTCTGTACGCTTCGATATTTTGTACTTTGCGTTCGTCGGCTTGTACTCTTGTAATTTTTAGATGTTTCTTATCAATAAATTGAACCACTTGAATTGTATCTTGTACATTTGAGCATTCTGGTCATTTGCGTCTTCAAATCGTCGAATCTGTCTTTTGTCTTCACCTTTTATTATTTAAACGAATATTACTTGTAAATAGAATAATTGCAACTAAAAGCTTATCTTCTTGGAGGGATAATGCTATGAAATATATGTTCGTTTTTAGCATTATCAAATATTCCCACACTTGAGTGTTGCGTGTCCTCAAGCAATATAGAACTTGAATATAACTTTACTAGAATCACTTCTTTATTCTTCACACTATGTACATCAGTGATTTTAATACGGCGGTATGAATAATGATAGTAACGATGTGGTTTACAGTCCCACATGACTATAAAAATTTAGATCCTTTGGGAAATTGGATCTTTATGAAAACATTTGATCTTTTGAAAATTCATTCTAGCTTTTACCCTAGATAAGTTTTCTGATTTGAGCCACCATCGGTGTTGCAAAATATTTTTCTGGATTAATATTTTGGCTAAAACTTTTAGGTTCATGTTGTAGCGATCCGAAAAAATCGTCATTGACGGCGCCGTCTACTTAGGTCCCGTTACGTGGTCATAAGTCTTTAAAACAACGTTTGACCAAAAGTATGTCGCATTCATTTCAAAAGTAAAGATGTTTCAAGGTTTATAAAGTAGTTCGACAACTAGTTACATTACAAAGTTTAAAGTATAATTGAAACATATGCGACACAATTTAAAAGTAGCCAAAAGACGCTCCACGTATGCATGTATACTCGACATCCAAGCAAGTATCAAAACTAATGAGCGGAAGCATGTAGTGACCCGAACTTTTCCATGTTTATATATATATTAAATGAAATTGTTATTTACGTGATTAAGTGTTTCCAACATGTTAAGCAATCAAACTTGTTAAGACTTGATTAATTGAAATAGGTTTCATATAGACAATTGACCACCCAAGTTGACCGGTGATTCACGAACGTTAAAACTTGTAAAAACTATATGATGACATATATATGGTTATATATATAGTTAACATGATATTATGATAAGTAAACATATCATTAAGTATATTAACAATGAACTACATATGTAAAAACAAGACTACTAACTTAATGATTTTGAAACGAGACATATATGTAACGATTATCGTTGTAACGACATTTAATGTATATATATCATATTAAGAGATATTCGTACATCATAATATCATGATAATATAATAATTTAAAATCTCATTTGATATTATAAACATTGGGTTAACAACATTTAACAAGATCGTTAACCTAAAGGTTTCAAAACAACACTTACATGTAACGACTAACGATGACTTAACGACTCAGTTAAAATGTATATACATGTAGTGTTTTAATATGTATTCTTACACTTTTGAAAGACTTCAAGACACTTATCAAAATACTTCTACTTAACAAAAATGCTTACAATTACATCCTCGTTCAGTTTCATCAACAATTCTACTCATATGCACCCGTATTCGTACTCGAACAATACACAGCTTTTAGATGTATGTACTATTGGTATATACACTCCAATGATTAGCTTTTAGCAGCATATGTGAGTCACCTAACACCTGTGGGAACCATCATTTGGCAACTAGCATGAAATATCTCATAAAATTACAAAAATATGAGTAATCATTCATGACTTATTTACATGAAAACAAAATTACATATCCTTTATATCTAATCCATACACCAACGACCAAAAACACCTACAAACACTTTCATTCTTCAATTTTCTTCATCTAATTGATCTCTCTCAAGTTCTATCTTAAAGTTCTAAGTGTTCTTCATAAATTCCAAAAGTTCTAGTTTCATAAAATCAAGAATACTTTCAAGATTGCAAGTTTACTTCCAAGTTTTATAAATCCATTCCAAGTAATCATCCAAGATCAAGAAACCTTTGTTACTTACAGTAGGTTATCTTTCTAATATAAGGTATTAATCATATTCAAACTTTAATTCAATTTCTATAACTATAACAATCTTATTTCGAGTGAAAATCTTACTTGAACTGTTTTCGTGTCATGATTCTGCTTCAAGAACTTTCAAGCCATCCAAGGATCCTTTGAAGCTAGATCCATTTTTCTCATTTCCAGTAGCTTTATCCAGAAAACTTGAGGTAGTAATGATGTTCGTAACATCATTCGATTCATACATATAAAGCTATCTTATTCGAAGGTTTAAACTTGTAATCACTAGAACATAGTTTAGTTAATTCTAAACTAGTTCGCAAACAAAAGTTAATCCTTCTAACTTTACTTTTAAAATTAACTAAACACATGTTCTATATCTATATGATATGCTAACTTAATGATTTAAAACCTGGAAACACAAAAAATACCATAAAACTGGATATACGCCGTCGTAGTAAAATCGGGGGCTGTTTTGGTTGGGATAATTAAAAGCTAAGAAGCACTTTGATTTAAAAGCTATACTTCTGGAAAAATAATTTTTATTATAAAAATGAAACTATATCCAAAAATCATGGTTAAACTCAAAGTGAAAGTATGTTTTCCAAAATGGTCATCAAGATGTCGTTTTTTCGACGAAAATGACTACCTCTTTAGTAATTGATATGTAACTTAATTTTCCGACTATAAACCTATACTTTTCTGTTTAGATTCTTAAATTAGAGTTCGATATGAAATCATAGCAATTTGATTCACTCAAAACGGATTTAAAATGAAGAAGTTATGGGTAAAACAAGATTGGATAATTTTTCTCATTTTAGCTACGTGAAAATTGGTAACAAATCTATTCCAACCATAACTTAATCAACTTGTATTGTATATTATGTAATCTTGAGATAACATAGACACGTATACAATGTTTTGACCTATCATGTCGACACATCTATATATATTTCGGAACAACCATAGACACTCTATATGTGAATGTTGGAGTTAGCTATACAGGGTTGAGGTTGATTCCAAAATATATATAGTTTGAGTTGTGATCAATACTGGGATATGTATACACTGGGTCGTGGATTGATTCAAGATAATATATATATCGATTTATTTCTGTACATCTAACTGTGGACAACTAGTTGTAGGTTACTAACGAGGACAGCTGACTTAATAAACTTAAAACATCAAAATGTATTAAAAGTGTTGTAAATATATTTTGAACATACTTTGATATATATGTACATATTTGTTATAGGTTCGTGAAGCGACCAGTGGCGAAGTCTTACTTCCCGATGAATTAAAAAAATTTGTGAAAGTGAGTTATAGTCCCACTTTTAAAATCTAATATTTTTGGGTTGAGAATACATGCAGGTTTTATAAATGATTTACAAAAGAGACACAAGTACGTGAAACTACATTCTATGGTTGAATTATCGAAATCGAATATGCCCCTTTTTATTAAGTCTGGTAATCTAAGAATTAGGGAACAGATACCCTAATTGACGCGAATCCTAAAGATAGATCTATTGGGCCTAACAAACCCCATCCAAAGTACCGGATGCTTTAGTACTTCGAAATTTATATCATATCCGAAGGGTGTCCCGGAATGATGGGGATATTCTTAAATATGCATCTTGTTAATGTCGGTTACCAGGTGTTCACCATATGAATGATTTTTATCTCTATGTATGGGATGTGTATTGAAATATGAAATCTTGTGGTCTATTATTATGATTTGATAATATATAGGTTAAACCTATAACTCACCAACATTTTTGTTGACGTTTTAAGCATGTTTATTCTCAGGTGATTATTAAGAGCTTCCGCTGTTACATACTTAAATAAGGACGAGATTTGGAGTCCATGCTTGTATGATATTGTGTAAAAACTGCATTCAAGAAACTTATTTCGTTGTAACATATTTGTATTGTAAACCATTATGTAATGGTCGTGTGTAAACAGGATATTTTAGATTATCATTATTTGATAATCTACGTAAAGCTTTTTAAACCTTTATTGATGAAATAAAGGTTATTGTTTGTTTTAAAATGAATGCAGTCTTTGAAAACGTCTCATATAGAGGTCAAAACCTCGCAACAAAATCAATTAAGATGGAACGTTTTTAATCAATAAGAACGGGACATTTCAGTTGGTATCCGAGCATTGGTCTTAGAGAACCAGAATTTTGCATTAGTGTGTCTTATCGAGTTTGTTAGGATGCATTAGTGAGTCTGGACTTCGACCGTGTTTACTTGAAAAATGATTACTTAACAAATTTTGTTGGAAACTATATATTATTAACATGTATATATTTTGTAATATATTAATCTCTTAACATGTTTGATATTGTGTGATAGATGTCTACCTCTAGCACAAATCCCATTGACTCACCTAATAATAACGAAGAGTCGAATATATATTGGACTGATTCACAAGTTCCTGAAGAGGAACCGGAAGAAGAATCAGAACCGGAAGAAGAATCAGAACCGGAAGAAGAATCAGAACCGGAAGAGGAGGAACCGGATGAGGAAATAGAACCGGTGGGGGAAATAATAAAACGGTTAAGTAAAAGAAAATCCTCAACCAACCGACTAAGGTTAATTATGGTCAATGGTGTTTCCGCCAAGGAAGCAAAATATTGGGAGGATTACCAATTCTCCAATGAATCGGATTCCGACGAGAATTCTGATGATGTTATAGAAATTACCCCAACTGAATTTAAAAAGGTAAAAGAAAATAATAAGGGAAAGGGCATAAAAATAGAGAAATCTAATTCCAACCCCGATGAACTTTATATGCATCGTCAACCCCCGAAGTCCTTAAGTTGTAACAATGACCCGAGAACCTCTAAACCACCAGGTTTTTCTAAACCGTTGTGGAAAACGACAGTTAGTATTAGGGGAACATCATATATCCCTAGAAACTTGGTAAAATGAACCAAAACCGAAGAAGAAGAAACGAGCTAGTCGGAATAAGATAGTTGTATTCGTGTGGTGTAATATATGTAATATAGTGTGCTTATGCTTTATGATATATGTAAAAATTGCTTGTATTAATAAGTATTTTTTTTTATGAATCTAACTCTTGTCTATTTTACAATATAAAAACACAAAATGGATAGACAACCCAATATTTTAAGAGACCTACCCGGAGACATGATTGATGAAATCTTGTTTAGAGTCGGTCAGAATTCTTCGGTACAACTATTTTAGGCGAGATCAGTTTGTAAGACATTCGAAGAATGTTCCAAGAATGCCTTGGTTTATAAAAGGCTTTCGTTCGAAAGATGGGGGATATCACATTGGGAAATCTATAAGTTACGATGTGCTTTCTTCAGCCCTTTTTCTATGTGTTGGTGTTCTATATGACCGACATAAGACTCGACTTACTTTGACGCATATATTGCGGGGAACCCAAATGCTATTTTACGCAACGGGTTAAGAAATTATTTTGACTCAATATATCCGAATATAGGACTTCGTGATTTAGAAAAAGCGGCTAACATGCAACATAAAGAAGCATGTTATGCTTACGGGTTATTAATGTTCGCTTCTCACCAAAGTGAGAACAAGAACATTGGGCTACAACTATTAAACAAAACGTTCCCACAAGTGATGGAGTCGGTAATTGGGGTAAGAAATGAGGTTTTTAGGTTATTACGAGACTGTTGGTCATTACGTAACCTTCGTCCCTTTGACGACGTTACAACACGCTGTCTTATCAACGGCCATAATGGTTATGTTCCACAAGACCAAGGATGGGAAGTAGTCTTAGTAAAACCAGAATGCATGACTTGTTTCTGGACGTATGAATTACGTGTCTTTATTGCCTTTGCTGAACGACTTGTGTACTAGCTAGAATTATCTTCACAACTATCTTGTATCAAAGTTATTGTGTGCTATATTTCATGCTTTATGTAAAATAAGCGGTATTGTAAGTTTGTAAAATATTGTATAAAAGTTTGAACGCAAAATATTATTATAATCAGTTTTTCATATAGAATTGTAGTAGTTGAATTGTATATTACCTACTAAGTATGAACTTAACGGGTAGGTACTACCCGAATTTAAACTTATAAAACGCTAATATGAAGAAAAAGCTTTTATAAATGAGTTCATATTATGCTACGAAATACTATTAACTACTCTTAATATTCTGTATGATTAACTTGTTCCATTTGACTATTTTGAAGGAAATGGCACCGACTACTCGACACACCGTGAATATGAATGAAGAGGAATTCCGTAATTTTCTAGCTTCAAACATAGCCGCAGTACAGGCTGTGCTACATACCAACAATAACCTTGGATCTAGCAGTACAGGAAATCGTGTAGGATGCACCTACAAAGAATTCACTGCCTGCAAACCTTTGGAATTTGATGGAACCGAAGGACCGATCGGATTGAAACGGTGGACCGAGAAGGTCGAATCGGTGTTTGCCATAAGTGAGTGTACTGAAGAGGACAAAGTGAAGTACGCTACGCATACCTTCACAGGTTCTGCGTTAACATGGTGGAATACCTATCTAGAGCAAGTGGGACAAGATGATGCGTACGCACTACTGTGGTCAGCATTCAAGCACTTGATGAACGAGAAGTACCGTCCCAGAACCGAGGTCAATAAGCTCAAGACAGAACTTAGAGGGTTACGAACCCAAGGATTTGATATTACCACGTACAAAATACGATTCACAGAATTGTGCCTATTGTGTCCGGGAGCGTTCGAAGATGAGGAAGAGAAGATCGACGCGTTTGTGAAAGGATTACCGGAAAGAATCCAAGAAGATATAAGTTCACACGAGCCCACCTCCATACAACAGGCATGTAGAATGGCTCACAAACTAGGGAACCAGATTGAAGAAAGAATTAAATAACAGACTGCTGAAGAGGCCAATGTGAAGCAAGTCAAAAGAAAGTGGGAGGAAAACGGTGATAAGAATCACCAATACAACAACAACAGCAATTACAATAATAATCGCAACAACTATCCCAACAATCGCAACATCAATCGCAACTACAACAAATGGCCCAACAACAACAACAACAACAACAACAACAATCATCCCAATAACAATAACAACCGCAACAACAACAACAATCAGAAGCAGCTATGCCAAAGGTGTGAAAAGTATCACTCGGGGTTCTGCACCAAATTTTGCAACAAGTGTAAAATAAATGGTCATAGCGCGGTGAAGTGTGAGGTCTACGGACTAGGGGTTAATAGAACGAAAGGAACAAATGGTGTCGGAACGAGTAATGGTGGAGCAAGTAGTGTCGGAGTAAGTTATGCCAATGTAGTTTGTTATAAATGTGGAAAACTGGGCCACATTATTAGAAATTGCCCGAACCAGGAGAACACGAATGGACAAGGCCGCGGAAGAGTTTTCAATATTAATGCGGCAGAGGCACAGGAAGACCCGGAGCTTGTTACGGGTACGTTTCTTATTGACAATAAATCTGCTTACGTTTTATTTGATTCAGGTGCGGATAGAAGCTATATGAGTAGAGTTTTTTGTGCTAAATTAAGTTGTCCATTGACGCCGTTGGATAGTAAATTTTTACTCGAATTAGCAAACGGTAAATTAATTTCAGCAGATAATATATGCCGGAAACGAGAAATTAAACTGGGTAGCGAAATATTTAAGATTGATTTGATACCAGTAGAGTTAGGGAGTTTTGATGTAATAGTGGGCATGGACTGGCTGAAGAAGATGAAAGCAGAGATTGTATGTTACGAAAATGCAATTCGCATTGTACGAGAAGAAGGAAAACCCTTAATGGTGTACGGAGAAAAGGGCAACACGAAGCTACATCTTATTAGTAATTTGAAGGCACAAAAACTAATAAGAAAAGGTTGCTATGCTGTTCTAGAACATGTCGAGAAAGTACAAACTGAAGAAAAGAGCATCATTGATGTTTTTGTCGCAAAAGAATTTCCTGATGTATTTCCGAAAGAATTACCGGGACTACCTCTACATCGATCTGTTGATTTTCAAATAGATCTTGTACCAGGAGCTGCACCAATAGCTCGTGCTCCTTACAGACTCACACCCAGCGAGATGAAAGAACTGTAAAGCTAACTGCAAGAACTATTAGAACGTGGTTTCATTCGATCAAGCACGTCACCATGGGGAGCTCCTGTTTTGTTTGTCAAGAAGAAAGATGGTACATTTAGGTTGTGTATTGACTACAGAGAGTTGAACAAACTTACCATCAAAAACCGTTATCCACTGCCGAGAATTGAAGACTTATTTGATCAACTACAAGGCTCGTCGGTTTATTCGAAGATTGATTTATGTTCTGGATATCATCAAATGCGAGTAAAGGAGGATGATATTCCAAAAACTGCTTTTAGGACGCGTTATGGTCATTACGAGTTTATGGTTATGCCGTTTGGATTGACTAACGCACCAGCTGTGTGCTCATGGGCCTTATGAACCGAGTGTGTGGGCCATATCTTGACAAGTTTGTCATTGTTTTCATCGATGACATACTTATTTACTCAAAGAATGATCAAGAGCACGAAGAACATTTGAGAAAAGTGATAGAAGTATTGAGGAAAGAAAAACTGTACGCTAAGTTTTCAAAGTGTGCATTTTGGTTGGAAGAAGTTCAATTCCTCGGTCACATAGTGAACAAAGAAGGTATCCAGGTAGACCCGGCAAAGATCGAAACCGTTGAAAATTGGGAAACCCCGAAAACTCCAAAACACATACGCCAGTTTTTAAGACTAGCTGGTTACTACAGAAGTTCATCCAAGACTTTTCCAGAATAGCAAAACCCTTGACTGCATTAACGCATAAAGGGAAGAAATTTGAATGGAAGGATGAACAAGAGAAAGCGTTTCAGTTATTGAAGAAAAAGTTAACTACGGCACCTATATTGTCATTACCTGAAGGGAATGATGATTTTGTGATATATTGTGACGCCTCAAAGCAAGGTCTCGGTTGTGTATTAATTCAACGAACAAAAGTAATTGCTTATGCGTCTAGACAATTGAAGATTCACGAACAAAATTATACGACGCATGATTTGGAATTAGGCGCGGTTGTTTTTGCATTAAAGACTTGGAGGCACTACTTATATGGGGTCAAAAGTATTATATATACCGACCACAAAAGTCTTCAACACATATTTAATCAAAAACAACTGAATATGAGGCAGCGTAGGTGGATTGAATTGTTGAATGATTACAACTTTAAAATTCGTTCCCACCCGGGGAAGGAAAATGTGGTAGCCGACGCCTTGAGCAAGAAGGACAGATAACTCATTCGAGTAAAATCTATGAATATAATGATTCACAATAACATTACTACTCAAATAAAGGAGGCGCAACAAGGAGTTTTGAAAGAGGGAAATTTAAAGGATGAAATACCCAAAGGATCGGAGAAGCATCTTAATATTCGGGGAGACGGAACCCGGTATAGGGCTGAAAGGATTTGGGTACCAAAATTTGGAGATATGAGAGAAATGGTACTTAGAGAAGCTCATAAAACCAGATATTCAATACATCCTGGAACGGGGAAGATGTACAAGGATCTCAAGAAACATTTTTGGTGGCCGGGTATGAAATCCGATGTTGCTAAATACGTAGGAGAATGTTTGACCTGTTCTAAGGTCAAAGCTGAGCATCAGAAACCATCAGGTCTACTTCAACAACCCGAAATCCAGGAATGGAAATGGGAAAATATTACCATGGATTTCATCACTAAATTGCCAAGGACTGCAAGTGGTTTTGATACTATTTGGGTAATAGTTGATCGTCTCACCAAATCAGCACACTTCCTGCCAAAAATAGAAGATGACAAGATGGAGAAGTTAGCACGACTGTATTTGAAGGAAGTCGTCTCCAGACATGGAATACCAATCTCTATTATATCTGATAGGGATGGCAGATTTATTTCAAGATTCTGGCAGACATTACAGCAAGCATTAGGAACTCGTCTAGACATGAGTACTGCCTATCATCCACAAACTGATGGGCAGAGTGAAAGGATGATACAAACGCTTGAAGACATGCTATGAGCATGTGTTATTGATTTCGGAAGCAGTTGGGATCGACATCTACCGTTAGCAGAATTTTCCTACAACAACAGCTACCATTCAAGCATTGAGATGGCGCCGTTTGAAGCATTTTATGGTAAAAAGTGCAGGTCTTCGATTTGTTGGAGTGAAGTGGGGGATAGATAGATTACGGGTCCGGAGATAATACAAGAAACTACCGAGAAGATCATCCAAATTCAACAACGGTTGAAAACCGCCCAAAGTCGATAAAAGAGCTACGCTGATATTAAAAGAAAAGATATAGAATTTGAAATTGGAGAGATGGTCATGCTTAAAGTTGCACCTTGGAAAGGCGTTGTTCGATTTGGTAAACGAGGGAAATTAAATTCAAGGTATATTGGACCATTCAAGATTACTGATCGTGTCAGACCAGTAGCTTACCGACTTAAGTTACCTCAATAACTCGCGGCTGTACATAACACTTTCCACGTCTCGAATTTGAAGAAATGTTTTGCTAAAGAAGATCTCACTATTCCATTAGATGAAATCCAAATCAACGAAAAACTTCAATTAATCGAAGAACCTGTCGAAATAATGGATCGTGAGGTTAAAAGACTTAAGAAAAAAAAGATACCAATTGTTAAGGTTCGATGGAATGCTCGTAGAGGACCTGAGTTCACCTGGGAACGAGAAGATCAGATGAAGAAGAAATACCCGCATTTATTTCCAGAAGATACGTCAACATCTCCAACTGCTTAAAATTTCGGGACGAAATTTATTTAACGGGTAGGTACTGTAGTGACCCGAACTTTTCCATGTTTATATATATATTAAATGAAATTGATATTTACATGATTAAGTGTTTCCAACATGTTAAGCAATCAAACTTGTTAAGACTTGATTAATTGAAATAAGTTTCATATAGACAATTGACCACCCAAGTTGACCGGTGATTCACGAACGTTAAAACTTGTAAAAACTATATGATGACATATATATGGTTATATATATAGTTAACATGATATTATGATAAGTAAACATATAACATGATATTATGATAAGTAAACATATCATTAAGTATATTAACAATGAACTACATATGTAAAAACAAGACTACTAACTTAATGATTTTGAAACGAGACATATATGTAACGATTATCGTTGTAACGACATTTAATGTATATATATCATATTAAGAGATATTCGTACATCATAATATCATGATAATATAATAATTTAAAATATCATTTGATATTATGAACATTGAGTTAACAACATTTAACAAGATCGTTAACCTAAAGGTTTCAAAACAACACTTACATGTAACGACTAACGATGACTTAACGACTCAGTTAAAATGTATATACATGTAGTGTTTTAATATGTATTCTTAAACTTTTGAAAGACTTCAAGACACTTATCAAAATACTTCTACTTAACAAAAATGCTTACAATTACATCCTCGTTCAGTTTCATCAACAATTCTACTCGTATGCACCCGTATTCATACTTGTACAATACACAACTTTTAGATGTATGTACTATTGGTATATACACTCTAATGATCAGCTCTTAGCAGCCCATGTGAGTCACCTAACACATGTGGGAACCATCATTTGGAAACTAGCATGAAATATCTCATAAAATTACAAAAATATGAGTAATCATTCATGACTTATTTACATGAAAACAAAATTACATATCCTTTATATCTAATCCATACACCAACGACCAAAAACACCTACAAACACTTTCGTTCTTCAATTTTCTTCATCTAATTGATCTCTCTCAAATTCTATCTTCAAGTTCTAAGTGTTCTTCATAAATTCCAAAAGTTCTAGTTTCATAAAATCAAGAATACTTCCAAGATTGCAAGTTTACTTCCAAGTTTTATAAATCCATTCCAAGTAATCATCCAAGATCAAGAAACCTTTATTACTTACAGTAGGTTATCTTTCTAATATAAGGTATTAATCATATTCAAACTTTAATTCAATTTCTATAACTATAACAATCTTATTTCGAGTGAAAATTTTACTTGAACTGTTTTCGTGTCATGATTCTGCTTCAAGAACTTTCAATCCATCCAAGGATCCTTTGAAGCTAGATCCATTTTTCTCATTTCTAGTAGCTTTATCCAGAAAACTTGAGGTAGTAATGATGTTCATAAAATCATTCGATTCATACATATAAAGCTATCTTATTCGAAGGTTTAAACTTGTAATCACTAGAACATAGTTTAGTTAATTCTAAACTTGTTCGCAAACAAAAGTTAATCCTTCTAACTTGACTTTTAAAATTAACTAAACACATGTTCTATATCTATATGATATGATAACTTAATGATTTAAAACCTGGAAACACGAAAAACACCATAAAACTGGATATACGCCGTCGTAGTAAAACCGGGGGCTGTTTTGGTTGGGATAATTAAAAGCTAAGAAGCACTTTGATTTAAAAGCTATACTTCTGGAAAAATTATTTTTATTATAAACATGAAACTATATCCAAAAATCATGGTTAAACTCAAAGTGAAAGTATGTTTTCCAAAATGGTCATCAAGATGTCGTTTTTTCGACAGAAATGACTACCTCTTTAGTAATTGACATGTAACTTAATTTTCCGACTATAAACCTATACTTTTCTGTTTAGATTCTTAAATTAGAGTTCAATATGAAACCATATCAATTTGATTCACTCAAAACGGATTTAAAATGGAGAAGTTATGGGTAAAACAAGATTGGATAATTTTTCTCATTTTAGCTACGTGAAAATTGGTAACAAATCTATTCCAACCATAACTTAATCAACTTGTATTGTATATTATGTTATCTTGAGATACCATAGACACGTATACAATGTTTCGACCTATCATGTCGACACATCTATATATATTTTGGAACAACCATAGACACTCTATATGTGAATGTTGGAGTTAGCTATACAGGGTTGAGGTTGATTCCAAAATATATATAGTTTGAGTTGTGATCAATACTGAGATATGTATACACTGGGTCGTGGATTGATTCAAGATAATATATATTGATTTATTTCTGTATATCTAACTGTGGACAACTAGTTGTAGGTTACTAACGAGGACAACTGACTTAATAAACTTAAAACATCAAAATGTATTAAAAGTGTTGTAAATATATTTTGAACATACTTTGATATATATGTACATATTTGTTATAGGTTCGTGAATCGACCAGTGGCCAAGTCTTACTTCCCAACGAAGTAAAAAAATCTGTGAAAGTGAGTTATAGTCCCACTTTTAAAATCTAATATTTTTGGGATGAAAATACATGCAGGTTTTATAAATGATTTACAAAATAGACACAAGTACGTGAAACTACATTCTATGGTTGAATTATCGAAATCGAATATGCCCCTTTTTATTAAGTCTGGTAATCTAAGAATTAGGGAACAGACACCCTAATTGACGCGAATCCTAAAGATAGATCTATTGGGACTAACAAACCCCATCCAAAGTACCGGATGCTTTAGTACTTCGAAATTTATATCATATCCGAAGGGTGTCCCGGAATGATAGGGATATTCGTAAATATGCATCTTGTTAATGTCGGTTACCAGGTGTTCACCATATGAATGATTTTTATCTCTATGTATGGGATGTGTATTGAAATATGAAATCTTGTGGTCTATTATTATGATTTGATAATATATAGGTTAAACCTATAACTCACCAACATTTTTGTTGACGTTTTAAACATGTTTATTCTCAGGTGATTATTAAGAGCTTCCGCTGTCACATACTTAAATAAGGACGTGATTTGGAGTCCATGCTTGTATGATATTGTATAAAAACTGCATCCAAGAAACTTATTTCGTTGTAACATATTTGTATTGTAAACCATTATGTAATGGTCGTGTGTAAATAGGATATTTTAGATTATCATTATTTGATAATCTACGTAAAGCTTTTTAAACCTTTATTGATGAAATAAAGGTTATGGTTTGTTTTAAAATGAATGCAGTCTTTGAAAAACATCTCATATAGAGGTCAAAACCTCGCAACGAAATCAATTAAGATGGAACGTTTTTAATCAATAAGAACGGGACATTTCAAAGCATGTATCACAAAACGTTCAAGGACCTGAGAAAAATATAGAAATCTGTCAATGAAAACGTTGGTAAAATCATAGGTTTAAGTAAGTAAGTAAGTAAAAAGGTAAGTTGAACCACAAGATTTGCAACATTGAAAAATAATAGTAATACATTCTAAAAGTTAATATTCACGAGCACCCAATTATCAATGCTTAACATTCTTTCCATAGAACCCCATCACAATAGTGTTAGAACATACACTGTTTCTCGAAAATATATTTCATTCGTAAACGGTAGCGAACCGTCTGAATGAGGGTTTGTCAAACCCATATGGATCCATACAACATAAGTTCTCGCTTACACCCGGCAAGTGTAACTAATGATAATCGAATTGAGGATTTTGTTCTAAACTCGTATGTAGAATGTTTGTTTTCCTGTACTTGTGTTCACTTAGTAAAAAGAAACGTTTATGTTTTCTCATCCCAAATGTAAGTTCAAAAGAGTAAAAGTGGGACTATGATCTCATCTTGAGTGCACGTATGTAAAAGTACTTCAAAAAGTAAACGTGCGCAAGAACGAATGCTAGTCTTAACCTAAACAAATAGGTTTGTATCAATATCGGTAAACACGGTCGGTCAGAGTGTTCAATTAGTCCTATCGCTCGTTACGACTCGATTACTATAGCATGTGAGTCAAGTTGTCACATTTCATGCAAGATACAAGTATAAAAGTATGTTAGAACGATTGCACGAACATTTAGTTAAGTTTGATTAAAAGTCAACTTTGGTCGGGTCAAAGTCAACGAAAAGTCAACACGTTCGGGTCGGGTCCCGAACTATTTTTCTGAGATTTTTAATCATATATGAGCATGTTAGAGCAAGTTACATATGAAATGGAGGTCCATAGCATGGCAAACATTTTTCGTAAAATGACCAAACCAAACAGATTCTGATAGTGCATCTGGACGGCGTCTAGAATTGCTGAACGGCGTCCAGCATTGAAGGCCTGGACGGCGTCCAATAATCTGGATGGCGTCCAGATTAGTAATCAGATCCTGTTTTGCTGCAACACACAAATGCACGAACCAAACTTCAAACATTCACAATTTATGACCTGCAAACAACCAAAACATGTATCTTATATCATCGGAAAGGTATTTTGACAAGGAAAACAACTAAGCATATTTCATCAATCACTCTACCACTTACAACAACTAAAATCACATTGAATGCTCAACATTTATTACATTCAAGTTCATAAATGCGGTTTGGTGATTCGGGAACTTACTACCTACATACAATACGCCATTTCGTAGGTAATCAAGCATACAATCCAACTAAACACTTACCAACTACAATTCATGGCATTCAATGCATCAAATGTTCACATTTAGTTCTATCAAACCCTAACCAACATCACCAAAATCAATAATCAAGTTTATGAAGTTTTCTAAAGCAACCTACACATCAAATTGAAGCTAGTGATACTAGTAACACAATTAAAACATGAACTTTTAACATCTAACAACTTTTAAGCAACTAAATCTCAAGAACAAAATACTAAAATTCAAGTTCATGCTAGTTACTTCAAAACAACAAGATCGAGCATACCAGTCATATATTCATGTTAGACTTGAGCCATAGACACTAATTAACACTTTTATAAGTTAAAAAACATAAAGAACACAAAATCTAGTGATTTTAGAAAGTTACCCAAATATAATGAAATCGGTATGGAATCGAAGAGGAAGATACAAGGATTCCAAATATGTAATTTGTTTTGCAAAACACTTGCTAGATCGGATTTGGATGATGATTCTTTGGTTTTAATTTTGAGAGAAAAAGTTGAAGTAGTAAAATAGAAAGAGATGGATGAATGGATGAGAGTGAATGTTGACTCTTTGACCTAGTCAAAGGTTTGGTCCATTGGCAAGTTTAGTCCCTCAAGTTTTATTCGGGTGCGTGAATTACCTAAACGAGATAATTTAAAACGCGTATTAACGAAAAGTGTTATAAATATATAACGGACTTTAAAATAGTTAAACGGAAAGTAAATGGAAAAAGGCGGGATGTTACACGTGTAATCCACTGCTATCCTAGTATCGAAAAAAACACATCCAGTTTACTTGTTCCGTAGATTACCTTTCGGTAAACTACCGTCCGGTTATAAAGGAAAGCGATGAACAAGAAACTGTTAACGCAATGTCTAATGAGATGTAGTTAATCATGGTCCACAACATGTCGGATGCAATTACTATCATTTGTAGGAGCAATAGCAAAGATCACCCTATAATTTTTCGGTCTGGCATAAGGTCCTGTCTTTAACGCCCCATCCTAATCCATCCGGACGAAGTCCATATCGATTATAAATGATTCACTATAGTTGATTACATCGCGAGGTACTTGACCTCTAAATGATACATTTTACAAACATTGCATTCGTTTTTAAAAGGCAAACTTTCATTTCATCGAAACTTGACAGGTATGCATACCATTTCATAATATCCAAACTATAAATGACCTAATCCGTCATTTACTTAATAATAATCTCTAATGAACTTCAACGACTCGAATGCAACGTCTTTTGAAATATGTCATGAATGACTCCTAGTAATATCCTTAACATGAGATAATAAACATGCTTTCAAGTGTCACCCAAAAGGTTGGTGAGTTCATCAGTTTATAGTAATCATTTCATTTTCATCATTTTAATAGACCACACGATTTTTAAATATTATAAAACGTGCAGAAGTCCCATTCCAACTGCATAAAAAATATCTTTCATATGAAGAATACCTGGTGAGGATTCAAAATATAATAGTAACCATCTGTGCCGGTCTTTCACCCTACGGCTGAATACATGTGCCTTCAAAATATAGAACCTCTGTGCCGGTCTTTACACCCCACGGCTGAACACATGTTTATAAAATATAGGCCAACCGGTGCCAAAATGTCATAAATAATAAATCATCCACCGGCTCGGGAGCTCATACGCTCTAACGAAAACTGGGGACTAATACGTGTCATAATAATCAACCCCAATACCAGATAATTCTATCATAGAATGCAGTTAAGGTACTTGTGTCTATTGCGTCAAACAATTATAAAAGCGCATGTATTCTCAGTCCCAAAAATATATATTGCAAAAGCATTTAAAAAGGGATCAAATGAAACTCACCTAATGTATTTCGTAGTAAAAATACATATAACATCATTGAACAAGTGTAAGGTTGGCCCCGGATTCACGAACCTATATCGAATATATATATTAATACATATAACTATAATCGAATAAATTTATTTATTGTTAATTCTATAATTGTTATTTTAATTATGTGTTTCATTAGTAACCTAATTAATTACATTTATTTTATATACATTAAATAAATAATTATAATATAGTTTTATTAAGTATGTTTTTATATGTTTAATTATTATTATGAATACAATAATGATAATAATATATTAAAAATAATGATACTTATAATAATGATAATAAAAATGATGATAATAATAATAAAAATAATATTATTAAATATAATAACAAAATCATGTTTAATGATAACAATAATGATAATGATAAAAGTAATAATAATCATGATACTTTCAATTATAATAATAATGATAAGTTTAATAAAAATGATAATTTTATTTAATCACGACTTGATCGTATTTATATTCATCTTTACTCATAAACGTACTTATAACTATACTTCTCGGTAATAATTACCTTAACAATATTCATGATCACAACCTTATTCGTTTTTAACTTAACATTCGTAATCTTAATTATATTAGTATTAATGATAATATTATGATATCTAGATTGGTAATAGTATAATAATAATAATAATAATAATAATAATAATAATAATAATAATAATAATAATAATAATAATAATAATAATAATAATAATAATAATAATAATAATAATAATAATAATAATAATAATAATAATAATCATAGTTATAATAATAAAAATGATGATATTACTAATAATAATAATGTTAATAACATTAATTGTATTAATGATAATGATAATAATAGTTATTTATAACACTAACCAATAATAATAATAATGATAATAATAATAACAATAATAATTAATAATAACAAATATATCATAACTACCTCAAAAGCTTTTCCCAAAAACAAAGTGCACCAGACAGGGCTTGAACCCATGAACACTCGCTTACACCCAACACCCACAACCACTCCACCATTCGTTTCTTTCTGGAAATAAACTCGCCGTTATTTATTTAACCCGACTTCCCGTTTTCCTCTATCGGCCCAAGTAAATAAATTCAAAAGCCCACGAAGCTAGTCCGATTTTTATTCCCACAGCCCAATCCAGTAATGGATTTAATCAAACTCAATAATCATCATTTAACAGAAACAATTTATTCGGTTTCTTTCTTTTTCTTTTTTTATACGCGAATAGGGTTTTTGTTTTGGCCTGGTGTTGCGAAATAGATACACAAACATATACGCCTGCTTTCATCATGATCCCTTCATCATCCATTAACTCTTATTATAATTGTATTAGGAAGATTACCGTCCAAATTGATACCCCTTTAATAATTTCCTCGACTTTACAGCTTGCTACCATATCCTCACCTTTATTCGCTTTTGTATATTTATTAATTGAATCAGAATATTGTAGCTACCATTGCAGCATAGAGAAACAGAAAGAAACCAGATGTAGAAGGTGGTGTTTGCTCTTCGAGTGAAACAGGAAAAGTAACATCATAATAGCAGTGAAGGTTTAAATAAAAAGAAAAACTGTCTAGCAGTAATCGTTTTGATTTGCAGCAGGTTGTGGTGTTTTGTTCTGACGATTTTACAGTGGTAATCATGCTGCATCCATGGTGGTTGATTGGTTTTGAAGCTAACAGTAAACAGAAACAATTGGGCTGCAAGTTTCGGTTTAAAATAAAAACAAAACAATGAGAGGGAGAGGAGAGAGAGAGAAGTGAGAGGTGATTCGATGGTTGTTGTGACAAAAAGAAACGAGCAGCTGCAGTGGTGGTTAAGTGGTCTTCTATGGTGGTTCTCGGTTACTCATAACATTAGCAGAATCACGACTAGTAGAACACAAGGTTGAAGGTGTTGAGGACAAATGGAGCAGATTTCGAATGATAGGGAAACAAAAGGAATCATGTTGGTGATGATTTATTCATGACAAAACAGAAAGACAAATGTAGTAGCCGTGGAGGTTATCATGGGCTCGATTATGGTATTAGATGATGTGGGTTTTGTGCAAGTTTGAAAGTGATGATTCAAGAGTTTCTTAAAACAAGGATGATGATTATAGGATGGTGGCTGTTTGAAGTAAAAAAAAAAATGCAGCAGCTTTAAATGCTTTGGTGTTGGTGATCGTTTAGAACAGAAACAAGTAAGCAGTCTTTTAATAAGGTTTTGATGATTATTGATGGTGTGTTTCAGTCATGTATGTGTATAGGTCCCAAATTACGCACATATATATATATATATATATATATATATATATATATATATATATATATATATATATATATATATATATATATATATATATATATATATATATATATATATATATATATATATATATATTTTACAGTATATATGTAAGTTAGATAGAAGAGATAAGGAATCATAATAAGGGATTTGTTTGAGTTACGCTGTAACAAAATTGATTGTTTATTGTATAGATTGGTTGCAGTCGACAATCTTATTCCAACCAAAGAGAAGACAACAAAAAAAATATAAGTAAGATAGGGACAGCTAACGGATTTGTACGAGTGATATGGATGTATAGGAAGTAATCAGACAGGAATATCAATCAAGAAGAAAGAAGAAAGAAGAAAAAATTTAACAGATTGTGATGTGTAACAATATTTGATTTTGTATCTGATTCTTTAAACATAATATTAGTATTTAATAAATGTATAGTTAATTATAATACTTGTAAATAAATTGGTAATAATAATAGAATTTATAATAAAGATACTAATAATGATAATAATATCAAAATAATACTAATATTATTAATACTTGTATTAATACTAAAATCATAATTTTTAATAATGATAATATTAGTAATAAAAATATAAATGATAGTTTTATAATAATACTTATTTTAATTTAATAATGATGATGAATAAATAATATTAATAACATGGATAATGATAATTATTAATAATGATATTAATAATGATATTTTTAATCATAATAACTAATGACATTTATATTACAACTAAATTATAATATTTATTCATTCTTATAATAATATTTATAACTATATATATATATATATATATATATATATATATATATATATATATATATATATATATATATATATACACACACACACACCTATTCATTTACAATTAATTGTTCGTGAATCATCGAGCATAGTCAAAGGGTGATTGATTACATGAATATAGATTTCAAAACTTTCGAGACTCAACATCACAGATTTTGCTTATCGTGTCGGAAACATATAAAGATTAAAGTTTAAATTTGATCGAAAATTTTCGGGTCATCACACTGTCTTCAGCCATGCTATGCAACCACCGTTCTTACGGTTGACACCCGATTTGGTTCAGGTGACCTAATGAATTTCGGTGAATTTTTAGGATTATACGTTCAATGGTAATGAATGCATTGAAAATGGGTTTTCAGAAAACAAATCGGTTTGTAATTTGATCAAAATATTTTCTCGTTCAACCTTGAGTTTAGATATCATCAAATTCCATGAGTTTGTAATTCTCAATCTGTAAGGTCAATCTCAAGGATTGAGTAATATCAGGCTTAAAAGCTAATTTTTAATCTTTTAAGGAGATTATCCTTCCTGGAGGTCTGATTCATTAGTCTTATCAAGCTAATTTGCACGGCGCCCTCCCCATTTTACGATATAAATCCATCTCATGGTTAGGATAAATCTGACCACTTGGCGACCCTATTTGATGCTGAGGTCCGTGGATTTCCTGCTGATTTTAGTGATGACTTTTCTAGATTTTTCGTCAACCTACAGCTGGTCTGGACGACAACTTCCTGACCTAAATCAAGAAGTGCTTGTCTTTTTCGGAAGACTTTACTTTTTTAATGATGGAATTGATTTATCGTGTAGATCCATCTTTATTTCAAATATATTACAGTAAATTAGGTAAAACTGATTATTATCGTCCAAAAAAATGTACCTGCAATAATCTTGTACAAAATATGTGATATATGTTTTAAAGAACTTGGTGCATTCTTCCCACACTTAGCTTTTATTATATTTCTTTCTTTGCCTTTAATTCTCCTTTATTCCATTTTAAATGAATTCAAGCGTTTTGGGTTGTTTCTCAATTTATGTCATTTCCGAGGTAACAATAATTTTAGTATTAACACCTAGTTTTATCGTTCATAAATATGTATAAACATGATTTTGAATTCATTTATTTGAAAAATTTTCAAATTTTCACAAAATTTGGCAATTGAACCAAGTGTACAAATTAATGTTTAAACCGAAAGAATTTAATCCCTTCCTATACTTAAGATCTTGCAATGCCCTCCTTTGCAAGAAATCAGTAAAAATTTAAATTCATGAGGGTGATTAGCGTAGAAAAATGATTAAAATTTTACCAAAGTTTCCAAACATATTGTTTTTTGTTTGAATGATGATAAATGGTGCACATCATTTGTTCATTCCGTCATTTGTTATTTCAGATATATTTTGCATCTTGCCGTCAAAATTAGTTGCTTTTGATGAACTTAATGTCAGTCTTTGAAAGTTCGCTGTTTTATCCTGTTATGTATAACTGACAATATACATGTAATACAAATATAAACATGCATGGTAATTTAAAATGGGACTTAATATCCCACTTTCAAATTATAAATATGAAATATTAGTAACAAAATAATAAAAATGTTAAAAATTACATAAAAGTATCAAAATATTAAATGTTTAAATATAAATAGATAAAAATGATAAAAGATAAGAAATCACCAATGGAACTGTATCAATCGGGATATGATTCCAGTTCATGTTATCGCTCGGGTTCCATGGCTGGTGATAGGTGTCCTGATAGGCTTGGTTGGGGTCGTATAGGTTAAAGGGTTGTTGCATGTCAGGCTGATGTGGTGGATAATAAGCAGGTTGAGTCAGAATGTAGTTTTGTGGTACCTGATATGATAGATGGCTCATGATCTGGTGCTGATGAACTTGCCATCTATCGTGTTGGCATTGCCTGGATTGCTCGTATTCATCTGCGGCTCTCCACTGCTCATACTGACGATGTCGAGCTTCGTTAATCATTTCCACCTCATCTATACGCTGATAAACATCAGTATAACTAAACCTAATGACATCCCTAATGTCATCTGCTTTCTCCATCTCCTCGTCTGAACCCCTCTCTACCTGTGGTCGGGTGCCTTGATATGGTACTACTCTATTATGTTTCATTAATAGTACATGTGCCCCATGATAAACCGATAGACCTATAGTCTCAGTTTGTTCCTGTATCACGATCATTGGACCCCCTTGTTCCCTATTTACACCTAAATACTCTCCAATGAGAGTAACAAAAATTCTACCTCCTATTATTCCCCCCTCCTGTATACCTTCCACCATTTTGGACAAATAATAATCAACACAGTAGCGGATGTTAACAAAACCTCTAGGGTCTCGAATATACTTAAGGTAGAATAAATCATTTAGGGTTATTTTCTCCTTGTTTCTACCTCGTTGTGTAATCGAGTTCGCTAAAAACCTTTGAATTAAGCGAAGCTCTGCTTTGTCAATATCTAAATAGGAGTGTTTTCCACCCCGCCTAAATACCTCATATTTTGGCATTCCCCTCCAAATGGCATTAGCGTCAAAATCTCTATCTACCCTATCACCTTCATAAATCAAAGCTGTACAATCAGGTGATAATAAATCAGCGGGGGTGTAAATCTGTAAGGCCTTAGCCATGTCCATCATGGACATCCTGTACATCCTACCTCCAAGTAAAAATCTAAGAAAAGTCCTATCTTCTAACATAGATACATCCTTATTAAATGCTATAGTACTCATTAATTCAACACACCATTCCTTATATACAGGACTACGGATGGTAAACAAACGTTCCCAGTCAGGAAAAGAAGAGTTTCCATATCTTTGGATTAGTAACTGCCTAACTGAGTTAGCTAGGTTAACTTCTTCCAAAGGTCTCCAATCTATCACCCTTGGTACTTCCACATTTTTGTTGTAAAGCTTAAATTTGTTACGTTAGTACTTCGGGTAATCTATCCAGTTTTGCTCAAATCTGAGATTGGGATGTAATTCCTGTTCATGAACTCTTGAGTGTACTATTAACTCATGAGGCGGAAATTGTATGTAGGCAGTAAAAAATTGTAGTTCCAGTTCATAATATGGCAGGTGTTGATCATAATGTTGCTGCTCTTGTTGTGGCTCAGGCTGCAGCTCAGGTTGTGGCTCTAGATCAGCTTGTCTAGATGATGATGCACTGTCAGTATCTGTATTTCTCTGCAAAACACATTAAAACACAAAATTTTGTGCATCCAAATAATGCATTAGTGTTAGCAAAATAACAAATTAAAACAATTACAATAACATGTTTAAACAAAATTAAACTTATACACATTTTCAAAAATTTAACAATTCTACACTTTTTTAATAAGAATATATGAAAATGTATACAATGTTCATAATTATTTAACTCAAATAACATGTCAAAATAATCATTATTAGCAATTAAACAAGTTTCAAATAGCATTCATATCAAATTCATCAAGTTCACAAATTTTAGACTTAAAAAGTCCACTTTGATGCTCAAAAATCATGTTTAGGATCAAAGTTTTGATCATTTAGCAACCTAAACATGTTACACTACTTAATTTAGCAATACTTCATAACAAAAATCGGCTATAACCTGTTTATATCAAAAAGTCCCAAATTGCTCAAGAACACAAATCCTAGATTTCTAAAAATTTTGAAGTTTAAGGCTTCAAATCATGACAAATAGCATCAATCTAGGTTATACAAGCATAATAAACTAACAATTTAACTCTAAATAAGCTAGAAATCATTAAAATTAAATTAGGTAAAAATTGTTCATAATTACTATAAATTCGAAATTAAAGAGTTTTAGTGTAGAAATTTACCGTTTTCGTTAAAAAGATTCTTGGTAGGAATCTCCTCATTGTGATTTTAATGAAGATTTGGTGAATTTTGATGAAAAATTGCGAATTATGTGTGTGTTTTTGGGTGTATTTTCGTGAATATTGTGTGTGTGGAGTGAGGAGGCAAAACAGCTCGCTGGGTTTTTGTTCCTGACCAGTTTTTGGCTTCCATTCGATCGCATGGATACCCAGCACAAACCACATACGATCGCATGGGGTCTAATATATATATATATATATATATATATATATATATATATATATATATATATATATATATATATATATATATATATATATATATATATATATATATATATATATATATATATATATATATATATATATATATATATATATATATATATATATATATATATATATTATATAAAACTTTTAACTTATAAAACAATTAATTAATTTAAAATTTTGTTTCTTTTAGATTGAGGTCGTTTCTGTACGTTTACGTAGTTCGTCCCTCTATAAAATTTAAAATTTTCCATTTCAAAGCGATCGTTTTAAAAGCAAAGATTTTTTAGTTTTTTTAATGTTTTTGGCAAACTTTAAATCAATAAGATTAAAAATAATAATAACAAAATTTGTCACCCCGCCCTCGGGTAAAGTAATTTCAGTTCAACGACCTAGTGTTTAACTCACGACGCATTTTAGAAATTAATTTTTAACTTAATGAAATAAAGTACATTTTTGTTTTTAAATTCACACCAAACTTAAATTTAAAATGCATAAAATTTCATATAAATATTAATAATATTTATGTACATTAATTTTACAATTTTACATTTAAAATAATATAGCAATTATATATTAATTTTAAAAACAAGGTAAAAATAAAATAAAAATATTTTTAGTCTTTTATCCCACTTTAATCAATCAAATATTAACAAAAATATACGTCCCTCTTTTGGGTAAAGTAATTTCGGCTATGTTACCTAGTTTTACTCCTGATGAATTTTTGAAATATTTTAAGTTGATTGATTAAAGATAATTTATACCTTATGAATAAACGGTAAATTTCGCTGTGATGCATTAAATTTTTGTATGATATCAATAATTTCGGTTTATTATAGCTAATTTTATTGAATATCAATTTAATACTTTATAGCGAACGATTCAGCGTTTATTAACAAAAGGTTAAAAGCAATAAAAAATATTGTACATAATTACCTATGAGGTATAATTCTCAGAGACCTACTTTAGTTAACTCATAAGAGAGTCGTTCGATTTGGCTTTCCATTGCTACATAAGCGTATCCACGAATTTTCAATAATTTTTCTTCTAAACATATGAACGGTCCTTCTCTGCATAGAGTAACGAACTCGATATTGGAATGTGTCTGATTGTTCGAGCATTTCCCTTCGTGTGACCATTTTTCACATTTATGACATTTTTCAAGATGTCTTGCTCTTCTTTTTGCTGCGGATTTTGATTTTCCTTTACCGAAATGTGTCTTATTATGATTGTTCCTGAGTTCTTTTCTCACTTCGTCCATTTTGCCTCTTATCTCCGACACCAGTTCACTCGGGAAGGTGTTATTATTACGTTTAGTAATCATAGAATGTAGTAGTAGACCATGGTTCAAATCAAAGGAATTCTTCATCTCATAAAACCTAAAAGAAATAAAAAATTCAGAATGGGAGGAGAAGACTAGTTCTTTAGTGTCTGCTAGGGAAAGACCAATCGGATTCCATTCTCGAGAACTACATGAAAATGGAAAATCTAACTCTAGACAGCATTATATTATTTCTTAGAACATTTGAATCTCCCCACACTTAGGTGGCTGTGGTGTTGAAATTGTAATTAACTTCATTGTTCACTTCCATCGGACCATGTATGTAATGTTTAATTCTGTGACCATTAACTTTAAATTCAATCTCGTTTGAATTTATCAATTCTATTATTCCGTACGAGAAAACTCTTTTGACTATGAATGGTCCAGACCATCTTGATTTTAATTTTCCAGGAAATAGCTTGAATCGTGAATTGAAAAGAAGAACTCTGTCTCCTTCCTTAAATTCTTTTGAACTTCTGATTCTTTTATCATGCCATTTCTTCATTCTTTCCTTATTGATTAACGAATTTTCATATGCATCATGTCTTAGTTCTTCTAATTCGTTTAGTTGACTTAACCGTAGACGTCCAGCTTCATGCAAATCAAGATTACACGTCTTCAAAGCCAAAAAATGCTTTGTGCTCAATTTCTACTGGAAGGTGACATGCTTTTCTGTAAATGAGTTTAAAAGGTGTGGTGCCAATTGGAGTTTTGTAGGCTGTTCTAAAAGCCCAGAGTGCATCCTCCAATTTCATGGACCATTCCTTCGGATTTGATCCTACAGTTTTCTCTAGAATACATTTTAATGCTCGGTTGATATTTTCAACTTGTCCACTTGTTTGTGGATGATAAGCGGTTAAGATTTTATGAGTTACTCCATATCTTTTGAGAACTTTCTCAAGTTGATTATTACAGAAATGAGTACCCTGATCACTTATTAAAGCTTTCGGTGTTCTAAACCTAGCAAAAAGACGTTTTAAGAAGTTTACTACAACTCGTGCATCATTATTTGGGAGAGCTTGTGCTTCCGCCCATTTAGATACATAATCAATGGCAACGAGAATGTATAGATTATTATGAGATTTTGGAAATGGATCCATAAAGTCAATACCCCAAACGTCGAATACTTTACATACTTGAATGACGTTTTGTGGCATTTCATCATGTTGACTTATTTTTCCAGCCCTTTGACATGCATTACAGGATTTACAAGAATGTTCGCGTCTTTGAAAATTGAAGGCCAATAGAATCCAGCGTCGTAGACCATCTTTGCAGTAATTTGAGGCCCATAATGCCATCTTGTTGGTCATGTGTGACAATGGTTTAAGATTTGACTAGCTTCATCTCGGACTATGCATCAGCGTATTATTCCGTCGGGACATCTCTTAAACAAATGTGGATCCTCCCAAAAATAGTATTTTATATCACTAAAGAATTTCTTTCGTTTTTGGTACGACAACCCTTTTTCAAGGAATCCACATACTAAGTAGTTTGCAAAGTCTGCAAACCATAGAATTTCACTATAATCGATTTGCAAGATATATTCATCTGGAAATTATCTTGTATGGTTGATTCATTTAGAACTTTTAATTCAGGGTTTTCAAGGCGAGAAAGATGATCAGCTGAGAGATTTTCTGCTCCCTTTTTATCTCGGATTTAAATATCGAACTCTTGTAAGAGTAAGATCCAAAGGATTAATTGTGGTTTGGCATCTTGTTTCGAAAATAGGTATCTAAGAGCAGAATGATTAGTATAGACCACCGTTTTAGCTAGAACGAGATATGAACAAAATTTGTCAAAAGCAAAGACGATAGCAAGTAGTTATTTTTCAGTAGTTGTGTAATTCGTTTGTGCTCCTTGTAACGTCTTACTAGAATAATAAATAGGTTGAAATCATTTTTTGATCCTTTGACCTAAAACGGCTCCCATTGCAAAATCACTTGCATCGCACATGAGTTCAAATGGTAGATTCCAATTTGGAGTTATCATGATCGGCGCATTAGTGAGTGTTTCTTTAAGAATATTAAAAGATTTGATGCATTCATCTGAAAAGATGAATGGAGCATCTTTTTCTAGGAGTTTATTCATAAGAGTGGCATTTTTAGAAAAATCTTTTATGAAACGTTGGTAAAAAATGGCATGCCCTAGAAAACTCCTAACTCCTCTAACATTGGTGGGATGTGGAAGTTTAGCAATTACATCTACTTTAGCTCTATCCACTTCAAATCCTTCACTTGAAATTTTATGACCAAGAACGATGCCTTCTTTAACCATGTAATGGCATTTCTCCCAATTAAATACAAGATTTGATTTCTCGCATCTAATAAGCATTCGTTCAAGATTAACTAGATATTTTCAAAAGTATTACCGAAGACTGAAAAGTCATCCATGAAAACTTCCATGCATTCTTCTATCATGTTGTGAAAAATCACCATCATGCATCTTTGAAAGGTTATAGGGGCGTTGCAAAGTCCAAATGGCATGCGTTTGTAAGCAAAAGTACCATAAGGGCAGGTGAAGTTGGTTTTCTCTTGGTCCTCGGGTGCGATTGGAATTTGAAGTATCCAGAGAAACCGTCAAGAAAACAATAGTAACTGTTCCCAGCTAACCTTTCCAACATTTGATCAATGAAAGGTAAAGGAAAGTGATATTTTCTGGTGGCGTCATTTAATTTTCTATAATCAATACAAACACGTCATCCTGTTACAGTCCTAGTAGGAATAAGCTCATCTTTTTCATTCGTGATAAAGTGATGCCACCCTTCTTAGGTACGCATTGAACTGGGCTTACACATGGACTATCAGAGATTGGATAAATTAAACCTGCTTCGAGCAGTTTAATAATTTCTTTCTTAACAACATCTTGCATATTAGGATTTAGTCTTCGTTGGCGTTGCACATATGTTTTATGACCTTCTTCCATAAGGATTTTTTGTGTGCAATACGAAGGACTTATACCTTTAATGTCATGAATCTTCCATGCAATAGCTAGTTTATGAGCTTTTAGCACCGAAATGAGTTGAGATTTTTCATTTTTCGTAAGAGAAGACGAGATTATTACAGGTAATTTAGATTCACCATTTAAATAAGCGTATTCCAAATAGTTTGGAAGTGGCTTTAACTCTAATATCGGTGGTTCTTCTATCGATGATTTGTATCGATATCTGTCTTCCTCTTTTAGCATTTGAAGTTCTTCTGTTGTTGGTTCGTATTCATTAGCCATGAGTGTTGCTAACATTTCAGCTTCATTAATTAGTTCAGTTCCTTCTCCTAAAGAACTTTCTCCTATTCCTTGTAATTCTGAAAATTCTTGTAATAATTCTTTTTGTGAATCTATAGTTTGAACATAAAAACATGTATCATCTGCAGATTGCGGTTGTTGTATGGCTCTATCAACAAAAAAAGTAACACTCTCGTCCTCTATACTTACGGTCAGTTTCTTACCAAACACGTCTATTATTGCTTTAGCCGTGTTTAAGAATGGTCTTTCTAATATAAGAGGAACTCGAGCATCTTCTTCCATGTCCAGAATAACAAAGTCTACTGGAAATACTAAAGTACCAACTTTAACTAGCATGTTCTCCATTATCCCTCTAGGATATTTTATTGATCGATCGGCTAGTTGTATGCTTATTCGTGCTGGTTTCAATTCTCTAAGGTCTAGTTTAGCGTATAATGAATACGACATTAAATTTATACTAGCACCTAAGTCTGCCAATACTTCTATTGAACTAAGACTACCTAGAAAACATAGAATTGTGAAACTTTCTGGATCTGATAATTTTTTTGGTATCTTATTCAACAACACTGCAGAATAATTAGCATTAATTATAACAGGCGAGAGTTCTTCCATTTTCTTTCTATTTGTGATTAGATCTTTTAGGAATTTAGCATATCTTGGCATTCCTGAAATCGCATCAATGAAAGGAAGATTGACATTTATTTGTTTAAACATATCCAAGAATTTGGATTGCTCGGCTTCAAGTCTTTCTTTTCTCATTTTACTCGGGTAAGGAAGCGGTGGTTGGTATGGTTTAACATAAGGCTTTGCCTTAACTGTGTTATCTTTATTAACCTTTTCAACTACCGGTTATGTTTCCTTTTCTTGCTCAGATTGTGGTGCATGTGTAGAAGGAATAGAGTCATCAGAAATTACAGGCATTTCAGGTGGTTTGAGTGTAATAACACTTCTTGTAGTAATGGCATTAGCTATTTCATTTCAGGGATTAGCATTTGTATCGCTAGATAGACTCCCCGATTTTCTTTCTCCAATTAACCTAACTAGGTTACTTACTTCTTGTTCCAGATTTTGGATTGAAGCTTGTTGATTTCTAAATGATTGAGCATTTTGTTCATTAGTTTGTTTCTGAGATGTAAATAACTGGTTTTGAGATTCTATTAACTTTGCCATCATTTCATCTAAATTTTTCTTTTTCTCATCGGTTTGTGGTGGTTTATTGAAATAACCAGGTCTTTGCTAATTGTAAGTATTGTTGGATGCTTGTTGATTGCTAAGACCTTGTTGGTTGTTGTTTTGGGCATTTTAATTGTACGGAATGTTTTGATTTCGATTGTAGTTTGGCCTTGGCGGTTGATAATTATTTTGATAATTATTTCCCAGCCTTTGGTTCATGTATGAAACATTCTCTCTGTGTTCCATTATTTGTTCAACACTGAGACAATCTTTTGTCAAATGTGGTCCTCCACACTGCTCACAACTAATGCGTATTGCGTGAATATCTTTAGTCATCTTTTCCATTCGTCTCTCGAAAGCATCTAACTTTACGGAAATGGAATCAAAGTCATGGCTAGAATCGGCTCTAGCCGTTTTAGATGAACGAAAAATATCTTTCTCTTGATGCCACTCATGTGAGTGGGAGGCTGTATTATTAATAATTTTGTGAGCTTCGGTTGCGGTTTTCTTCATAATGAAAACCATCAGCTGCTGTGTCGATGTCTTTTCGTGTAGCGACGTCGACTCCTTTGTAAAATATTTGAACTATTTGATAAGTATCTAGACCGTGTTGAGGACATCCTCTCAACATTTTTCAGAATCTTGTCCATGCCTCATATAACGTTTCATTTGGCTTTTGTGCGAATGTGGCAATTTCTCCTTGAAGTCTCACGACTTTAGATGCCGGAAAGAATCTTTTAAGAAATTTCTAAACTAAAACATCCCATGAATCAATCGCTCCTTCAGGTAACGATTCTAACCAATCTTTGGCTTCCCCATTTAAAGTCCAGGGGAACAACATGAGATAAATAGTTTCATCCTCAACTTCTCGAATTTTAAATAGATTACAAATTCTACTAAAAGTTTGAAGATGTTCATTTGGATCTTCTTTTATTGTACTACTAAATAGGCACTGATTAGTGATCATGTGTAGGATTTGTCCTTTGATTTCAAAATCTAGTGCATTAACATCTGGTTGATTAATGGTGTGACCTTGGCCCGTACGTGTGGCTCTCATTCGGTCTTCCATACTTTGAGGTTCCGTTTCTTCCATATCTGAATTTGCTGAATCTGAATCACTAGAGGATTCTGATTTTATGGTTTCTTCCTCGACAACCTCTGGTTGTATAATTTGTGGTTCAGGAGGAATGATTAGTGGTTCAGGATCCCTGAATTGTCCTTGAATATCCTCCGGGTTCTCAATTGTGAAGTCGGTTTCAAAAATTGAATTATCAGAAATTTGAGTTGGAGTACTTGTTCGACTTGATGATGATTCTAAAGAAAAATCAATGGTGACAATATTGGCTAGATGTCTTGATCGAGTTACAGGTGGTGAACGTATAAAAGGTGGTGAACGATTTTCTCTGTGCATTCACTGAATATCCTATTAGTTATAAAAATAAAAATTATATAAGTTATCAAATAAATAGACTTTTCTGATTTTGCCCACGTTTCGAATAGCCAATAGATGCACCAGGTAGCTAGGATCCTTTAAATCGGAAGCCCACAACTCGCCACTAACAAATCCAACTATTACTACGAACCAGAAAATTTTGGATGTCTATCAATTTAATTGCCTAAAATAATTTTTCGTCGAAATTTAAAGATAATAAAAAAATTCTATGTCCTAAAAAGTAGAGCGTAGAAATGAAAAAGAAAATGCGCGTCGAAAAATAAGAAGTCGAAAAATAAGAAGTCGAAAAATAATAAGCGAAAAACATTCTAAACTTAGAAATTAAAATTTTACGTCTAAAACTTAGCGTCTAAAAACTTAAAACTAAAAGTTGCGACTAAAGGTATTAAAGATTAAAGGAATTCTAAACGGAAAACGGCAATTACTTAAAAAGGTACTAAAATCTATAAACTGCGTCGCAAAATTCTAAAGTGCCTAAATCTTAATCTAAAGAAAAAGCACTTAAGGGATTTTACGGCAAAGCCTAAAAATCTAGAAATATAAAATAACTACGGAAAAATACTAAGTTTAAAACTAATTACGAACGATAAATATACAAATTACGAATTAAACGTTTAAAATATACAATTTATAAAAAGAGACAAAAAATGATAAAATTACTTATTTTTATAAAAATATTATTTTTATATTATTATTTTATAAAAGTATTAATCTATATAATTAATAATAATATTAAAACTTAAAAAACAAATAATATTAAAACTAAAACTAAATATTAAATAACTAAACCCTAATTTAAATAATTAATTATAAACCCTAATTCTGCATTTATGGCGTACCAGGTTCAGCTGTCAGAATGCCTCATGCGGTCGCATAGGATTAAAGCACTGTAGCCATGCGATCGCATGGCTTGCAGATTCAGAAATGATGCAGGCCAAAAATTCGCAGTTTCAGTTTTTTTTTTTTTTTTTTTTTTTTTTTTTTTACTTTGATTTTTATTTTTGATTTTAATTTATAGAAAATATAATTTAAATAAGACTTATATTTAAAAAAATTACTTATTAGTTTTTATAACTCTTAAAAAAATAAACTTTTTAATTTAAACACTTAAAATATATATATATATATATATATATATATATATATATATATATATATATATATATATATATATATATATATATATATATATATATATATATATATTTATATGTTTTTATATATTTATATGTTTTTATATATTTTTTTTAATATAGCGTTTTGCTGCGGCGTGATGTCCCCGGCAGCGACGCCAAAAATACTTGATGTGTGCGAGGTGTAGTACGAAATACTATTATAATTTTCTACAAAATACTATTAAATACGATACAATTTACACAAGTTATTTATTTATTTATAGAATGGATATACTTAAACCTTGCTACAACACTTATAAGCAGTGTTCCTAATCGTAGAGTAGTGTAGTTTTTAGTAAGTCCGGTTCGTTCCACAGGGAGCTAGCTGAGTTTACACTATATTTTTATTAACTATATTTGTATATAAATATATATATTTAAGTAGTATTATTATTATTATAAAAGGGGGTTTTACCGTGTGATGACCCGGGAATTTTCCGACCAAATTTAAACTTAATCTTCATATGTTTCCGACACGATAAGCAAAGTCTGTAATGTTGAGTCTCAAAAAAAAAAAAAAAAAAAAACTTTGAACTATGTTCATGTATACATTTGACCTTTGACTATTCCCGACGATTCACGAACAATTGCTTGTAATTGAATACGTACATATATATAAATGTAAATACATGCAATGATTTAAAATTATAAATTATAATTTAATCATTAGAATTAAATATGGAAAATAATTTATAAGATAATAATTTTGTAATTTAAAATGAATCCATGTAAATATATATATGATTTTTTGTACACAATTAATATACTAAGTATATTGAATTAAATATTCGAATATGTTATATGAATATTACAAAATTAATAAAAGGTAATGTTAATATATTAAATGCAAGTTGGAATTATAGTTGTTATTGTAATGTTATTAATACTTTTATTATTACTATAAATATTATTATTAATATTAGTATTCTTATTAAAATAAATGTTAATCACATTATTATCATTAAATACAATGGTATTTATTAATATTAGTTGAAATTTAATACACAGATAAAAACATTTATAGGTACATATAGATTACTGATATATACTTAAATATAGACAAATACATATGTAAGTATAAATATAATACTGATATATAAGGATATAGATACATTATACATATTTAAATACAACACAGTGTATTCTGTTTCCCATCTTTATCATTCTGCAGTAATTCTTGCTTTATAATTCTCATTCAGTACAAATCACGACTTTAATATGAAGAACGATCCAAAAATCTATCACAGCCTAATCAGCTTTTTATATTTTAACTTCTTTTGTTTGTCTGTGATAAATTCGATACCCACATCACCTTTAATTCTTTGTTAGATTCTAACCGAGACCAAACCCACATCATTTGTTATTCGCAAGCTATTACATTCATAATCGAACTCCATCTAATCACAAAGAACACCCACCATCTCCTAAGTTCATGTCCTGTTTCTATCTTCTCCATTTATTAACTCACTTCCACCACTCCAATCCGCCACCATCACCGGGAACCATTACCCTCCACCTGTTTCTGTATTAGAGTCGCCACCTTCTCCATCTCTCACCTCTCTCTTATTTTTTTCTGTTTTCTTTTCCACTTGCAACCATGATCGAACCATTTTAAAACTGCTGCTACTGGTTTGTTTGTGTGTCGAGAACCCTGCTGCAACTTAAAGATTTGTTTCTTTTCTTCTACTTCGAACCCTCACCATCACTACAACAACCTTGGTTGCCACTTTTACTAGTCGTGTCTGTTTCTTTTAGGGCTGCTATAAAATAAAACTGCTGCCACCACCACTGTACGATGAAAAAGGATGAAGAGAATGTTGTGGTATATGATGAAGACGATTATGATAAAGTAATGTCATGATTTTATGTGGAAATGAGAAGTGCTCATGATGAGTGAAGATGTTGATACTCAAGACCATACTTAAAGATTTATTTGTTTATACAACCTTTATTTATAAAGTGTCGGCAACTATCTGTTTGATTATGAAAATGGAAAATGATGTATTGATGATGTCAAAAGTTGAAGAAGAAGAGGTAAAATCAAATAGGTTATAAGAGTTTTTTTGGAGGTAATCAAAACAGAAAAGTAAGTAGCAGACGAATGGTTAAGGAGGGGGCGTTTAACCGAGGGGTCCTGAGTTCGATTCCCACTTGGTGCAGTCATTTTTTTTTACAGCAAGAATTAATTTTTCAAGGCTGGTTCATGGGATTGAGTAATTGATTCTTGGGCTTATGAAATTACAGTTGGGCCTAGATCCAACTCACATTCTCTGGTGGGCCGTATACCATTTTGGGGATGTTAGGCCGAAATAAAAGAAATAAATAATACGGGTTAAGTACATTTGGTCGTGATAATAAAGCAGATAAGTTGAGATAGCGTAGTGGTTAAGGGAGTTGTTAGGGTGAGCGAGAGGTCTCAAGTTCGAGGCCGGGCGTGGGCATTTATTATTTTTGGAGCTTGTTTTGAAGGTAGCCTATTATTATTATTATTATTATTATTATTATTATTATTATTATTATTATTATTATTATTATTATTATTATTATTATTATTATTATTATTATTATTATTATTATTATTGTTATTATTATTATTATTATTATTATTATTATTATTATTATTATTATTATTATTATTATTATGTTAGTTATTATTATTAGCAAAAATGATTATTAATATAAACTATGATATCATTATTATTATTATCGTCACTAGTATTATTACTACTCGTTATTAGTATTAGATATTATTATCAATATTGTTGTAAAAATAAAATAACTTAACATTATTAAAGATTATCATTATCATTCTTATTGTTAGTATTATCATTATATAAATATAAGAATTATTATTATTATTATTAACAAAGGTATAATTATAAATACTATCAATATTGTTAATATGATCCCAATTATTAGTATTGTTATTATTAAAATTACTACTATCATTACTAACATTTTTGCTAAAATTATTATTTAGATATCACTAAAACTATTATTTTTATTGTTATCAATATTATTAGGTAGTTACTAAAATCATTATCATAACTATCATTTACAGTAAAATTAATTTTTACAAGTATTATTATTAATATCATGGTTATTACCAAAAATTAGAATTTTTTATTAACATAAGTGTATCATTAATGTTATTATCATTATTTTTACTAATATTAAATTAGTGTAATTAGAACTACTGTTTCGATAAACAAATGAAGTACATACATAAACATATATATATTTTACACACATAACATAACAAAATTAATACTTTATATACGAAATGAACATATAAAACATATATATATATATATATATATATATATATATATATATATATATATATATATATATATATATATATTATTAACCTAAAAATGATATAACTAATACATTTATATATATATGTGATCAATTACAACTATGAATATTAATAAATATACAAATGATATAGGTTCGTGAATCCGAGGCCAACCTTATACTTGTTCAATGTCATTCTATGTATTTTTACTACAAAATACATTAGGTGAGTTTCATTTGATTCCCTTTTTACTCTTTACATTTTTGGGACTGAGAATACATGCGCTTTTATAAACGTTTGACGCAATAGACACAAGTACCTTAACTGTATTCTATGAAAGAATTATCTGGGATTGGGGCTGATTATTATAACACGCATTAGCCCCGGTTTCCGTTAGAGCATATGAGCTCCCGAGCCGGGTGGATGGTTTATTATTTACGACATTTTGGCACCGGTTGTCCTATATTTTATAAACATGTGTTCAGCCGTGGGGTGTAAAGACCGGCACAGAGGTTCTATATTTTGAAGGCACATGTATTCAGCCGTGGGGTGAAAGACCGGCACAGATGGTTACTATTATATTTTGAATCCTCACCAGGTGTTCTTCATATGAAAGATATTTTTGTGCAGTTGGAATGGGACTTTTGCACGTTTTATAATATTTAAAATCTTGTGGTCTATTAAAATGATGAAAATGAAATGATTACTATAAACTAATGAACTCACCAACTTTTTGGTTGACACTTGAAAGCATTTTATTCTCAGGTTTGAAAGAAATCTTCCGCTGTGCATTAGCTCATTTTAAGGATATTACTTGGAGTCATTCATGACATATTTCAAAAGATGTTGCATTCGAGTCGTTGAAGTTCATTAGAGATTATTATTAAGTAAATGACAGATTAGGTCATTTATAGTTAGAATATTATGAAATGGTATGCATGCCTGTCAACTTTCGATGAAATGAAAGTTTGTCTTTAAAAAAAAAATGAATGCAATGTTTGTAAAATGTATCATATAGAGGTCAAGTACCTCGCGATGTAATCAACTATTATGAATCATTTATAATCAATATGAACTTCGTCCGGATGGATTAGGATGGGGGGTTAAAGTTGGTATCAGAGCGGTGGTCTTAGCGAACTAGGTCTTGCATTAGTATGTCTAACTGATAAGTCGATAGGATGCATTAGTGAGTCTGGACTTCGACCGTGTCTGCATGTCAAAAGTTTTGCTTATCATTTCTAGTCAGAAATCATCTACTTATCATCCTTAGAAAATTACCTGCTTATCATTATTAGCCTAGACACGTCTTGCTACATTAATTGCATGAGTAGTGTATAGACAAAAATTCATATCTTAGCGTATCTACTAAATCATATTTTATCGTATCTGTTACTTTAAACTTTGCCTGACATATCCCGTAAATTCCTCCGTAATCTACGAAATCTTTTGATCTATATATATAGATATCCTATGTAAATAGAATACCACCCGATAGCCGGAAAAATCATTTTATATCGAAAAATCCTTTATCCAATCGATGAAATGGAATTCGTCGTTAGTTCAAGTCACTCGGATTCCGAAATGGAATCTCACTCCAGCTCTGAAAACAGTGTGACCAGAATGGATCAACCAATCAGTCATCACCTATTCTGGAAAAATTGGGAATGGGTTCGTAGCCTCCTCAATCATTGGAGACAAGAAGAAGGTGATCCTTTCCATCCACCACATTGCCCTCTTAGCGAAGAACCTGAAGCACTTACCGACGAACCTGTCCGAAACACCATCTTCTCTCTTATTTCCAGAGTATCTCGCCACGATTATATTCTATCTAAAATTCTAGATCTTGTTCATCCGCTCGTCCGAACCGACAATCATCCCGGAATAATGGAAGAAGTCAACGAACTTCGCGCTCGAGTAATCAATTTGGAAAACGTGGTGCAAAACCTACCAGCTTCAACAACAGCACCGGCAACACCAGTATCACCAACAACCCAAGTTTCCACATCACACGCCTCAACATCTCATTTTGTACCTCGAGCATAATCATCATTCTACGAATCCTTCTACATCGTTTATCTTCGTTCTACATGACGATTATATAATTTCTAATGTTTTAGAGATTATGTACTATAGTTGTAACCGTAATCAAATGAGTTTAATATCATACTAACTCATTAAATCCATGATTACACCTGAAGAAAATATATATGTATATATATATATATTTTCATAATGACTGTAATTAAAAATTCTTTTGTACAAACTGTTAATGTTGAAAATATTTTAACGGGTAGGTAATACCCGAGGAATACTTAGATTTCGCATTAATAAGTTACACTGTACATTCTTCAAATCTGATTCAATAGTCATTTACTATTCTACTTACATCCACCGATATACGTATTCGTTCACCACCGAATAGCTATTTTCATTCAATTTCATATTTGGATTTAAACCTATCAGAATCCAACAAGTGGCATAATGAAGAAAACATATGACAAAATAAAATTTATTAGAAACAGACAAATTAATTATGTTAAGAATTTGTTAACATAATTTTGTTAAGAATCCACGCTAACAAAATCCTAGCTAACTGATTATATTTTATTTATCGCAGTTTATTTATCGCAATTTAATTATATCAATTTTATTTATCGTCATTTAATTCCTGTATTTATTTTACGCACTTTAAATATCGGGACACGTATACAAGGTTTTGACATATCATATCGACGCATCTATATATATTATTTGGAATAACCATAGACACTCTATATACAGTAATGATCGAGTTCTCTATACAGGGTTGAGGTTGATTCTATAATAATATATATAATTTGAGTTATGATCGAGTCTGAGACATGTACACGGGTCACGATACGTATTAATTAATTCGAATATTATATATTAAACTATATATGAGTTATTGAATTGCTAAATGTGGACTATCAACTGTGGACTACCAATATTGGACAATTAAAATGAATTAAAATATTGAATATAACATATGAAACTAAACAATTCTTCTAGTTTGCCACTTGATTTCATCTTAAACCTCATTTGTATCTTGACGATTCCAATCTGCGTTCAAACTTTCATGATTCTTAAAAACACCTCAATCGAGAGGATGAACCAACCGCACTTCATCTACAGAAAGAAAAGATTGATGCGTATAGTTATGCACCTGAAAACTCTCAAAAACTGAATAAACATTTAATGCGTAGCTGTGCTAATTCCTTTAGCATTATAATTACCGAAAATAACTTTGCAATCTCTTTCTAAATTAGCCAATTTTGTCACAACTCCAATAAGTCAACTTCGACTTTTCGTTCCAAACAACCTTATTATAACCTTGATATATATGTGTGCTCTTTTATTGATACCAGGAAATTTTTTATATTCCATCATATTATCAGCAGACGTACCAGCAACCTCATTGCTCCTTGGTTTAAATCTCTCCGACAAATCACTATATTTACCTATTGAAGTCTCATCATGTACTCATCCGCATCTTGTAACGAGAATTGCCATATCAATTACCGGGAATCAGCAATCAGTACTTTAAAAACTCACAGCATGTCTACATCAACAATTATATGTATACATATAACATTTATCTTTTAGAACTATGATCTTCCATTCTGAAATTCTGAAAAGCACCCAGTCTATGAATCAATACTCTGAATTCTGAAAAAGTTGAATGAAGCAGCAAAAACTTTAAATGAATTTAACCGTCGAAAGTTTGATGATACAGAATTGAACAAACCATGAAGGAGACTCTGAACAAATCACAAGGACTAAACTTGTACATAAAGAATCCAGATGATTCTGTTTCTGATGAAATCTTTAGCAAATGCCTTGTTCCGTAATTGTTCTAAATCATCGTGAATGAATTTCTTCATCACAATTTGATTCTGAAATCCTAAGATATCATCTTACCTTTCTTTATTAATATCCTCAATATTTCCGAAGATATCTTCATAAATATTCTCGTTCGATATTAATTATCTCTCTGCGCTATCCGTATTATATCATAAAAGGAAACTGTTTTAGTTTCTATATTCTCCGAGCCTTCGAATTTAAAATATGAATGTTTTTGAAGTAGTGTTGGAAACTGATGCATGAGTTAGTATAATATAATGACACTTGATCAACGTGATTATATTATAGTAATTCATGCTGAGTTTCTAATGAAACGTGATGATTCTCAGTACCATCATCGTGTGCCATGTTACACGACTCTTACATTCTACCTAATCTCTAAACATATCAAGAACATGTTTCATTGATAGTTCTATCTTTTCTCCTGAATTCTGGTAATTTACCAAATCAAGATCGTGCCATTACGATTTCCTTCTTAGAACATTAACTATGATCATTTCAAAATCCATACCTATGAATTCCGGACCATTATTCGCTTGACTTGTAGTCGGGAAGAGGAGACAAAAGTATGGAACGCTTGAATATAAAAGAAAATACAAAGCCCGACAACAACACATAAATTACAAACCATGCATATCATTACGTATTGCTATGTAAAGGCACGGGAAAATTAATAACACTATAACCCCAAGATAATAGTAGAAGTAAATAAAATCCTCTGGTGGTAGATGAAAGAGAAGAATGAAAGATACGAAGGTTAGAAGTATATCAAGGATCAAAATGGGATGGAGCAAATTGACGAATGCTTTAAAGTATTAATTGTGGAGAAAGAATAGAAGATGTGAGATATGGAAGATAAGGAAAAGAAGGGGGTGGATTTATAGTGAAAAATTCGACAGAGAAATCGAAACAGATTATTGCATTTAATCAAAGGAGATCCTGATTTCCATAATCGTCAAAGAACCAAATCCTATTACGAAGATTTTCTTTAAATCCCATGAATTCTGGAAATCAATCACAACTATGTCATCGGTTAAAACGAATATACATTTACTCATTTCACACTCTTATGATAGCTTCACTCGTACTCTTCGAGTAATCGAATTGTTTTATCTATATTAATCAATAATGATAAAACTCTATTCATCAACTCATATTCATCATGAAAATATTTTTTATTGTTAGCCATGACGACCACACTCAAATTTCGGGACGAAATTACTGTAACGGGTAGGTACTGTGATGACCCGGGAATTTTCGACCAAATTTAAACTTAATCTTCATATGTTTCCGACACGATAAGCAAAGTGTGTAATGTTGAGTCTCAAAAAAAAAAAAAAAAGAAGAAAAAAAAACTTTGAACTATGTTCATGTATACATTTGACCTTTGACTATTCCCGAAGATTCATGAACAATTACTTGTAATTGAATACGTACATATATATAAATGTAAATACATGCAATGATTTAAAATTATAAATTATAATTTAATCATTAGAATTAAATATGGAAAATAATTTATAAGATAATAATTTTGTAATTTAAAATGAATCTATGTAAATATATATATGATTTTTTTGTACACAATTAATATACTAAGTATATTGAATTAAATATTCGAATATGTTATATGAATATTACAAAATTAATAAAAGGTAATGTTAATATATTAAATGCAAGTTGGAATTATAGTTGTTATAGTAATGTTATTAATACTTTTATTATTATAATAAATATTATTATTAATATTAGTATTCTTATTAAAATAAATGTTAATCACATTATTATCATTAAATACAATGGTATTTATTAATATTAGTTGAAATTTAATACACAGATAAAAACATTTACAGGTACAAATAGATTACTGATATATACTTAAATATAGACAAATACATACGTAATTATATATATAATACTGATATATAAGGATATAGATACATTATACATATTTAAATATAGCACGGTGTATTCTGTTTCCCATCATTATCATTCTGCAGTAATTCTTGCTTTATGATTCTCATCCAGTACAAATCACGACTTTAATATGAAGAACGATCTAAAAATCTGTCACAGACTAATCAGCTTTTTATATTTTAACTTCTTTTGTTTGTCTATGATAAATTCGATACCCACATCACCTTTAATTCTTCGTTAGGTGCTAACCGAGACCAAACCCACATCATTTGTTATTCGCAAGCTATTACATTCATAATCGAACTCCATCTAATCACAAAGAACACCCACCATCTCCTAACTTCATGTCCTGTTTCTATCTTCTCCATTTATTAACTCACTTCCACCACTCCAATCCGCCACCATCACCGGGAACCACCACCCTCCACCTGTTTCTGTATTAGAGTCGCCACCTTCTCCATCTCTCACCTCTCTCTTATTTTTTTCTGTTTTCTTTTCCACCTGCAACCATGATCGAACCATTTTAAAACTGATGCTACTGGTTTGTTTGTGTGTCGAGAACCCTGCTGCAACTTAAAGATTTGTTTCTTTTCTTCTACTTCGAACCCTTACCGTCACTACAACAACCTTGGTTTCCACTTTTACTAGTCGTGTCTGTTTCTTTTACGGCTGCTATAAAAGAAAATTGCTGCCACCACCATGATATTACCACTGTACGACGAAAAAGGATGAAGAGAATGTTGTGGTATATGATGAAGACGATTATGATAAAGTAATGTCATGATTTTATGTGGAAATGAGAAGTGTTCATGATGAGTGAAGATGTTGATACTCAAGACCATACTTAAAGATTTTTTTGTTTATACAACCTTTATTTATAAAGTGTCGGCAACTATCTGTTTGATTATGAAAATGGAAAATGATGTATTGATGATGTCAAAAGTTGAAGAAGAAGAGGCGAAATCAAATAGGTTATAAGAGTTTTTTTGGAGGTAATCAAAACAGAAAAGTAAGTAGCGGACGAATGGTTAAGGGGGTGTGTTTAACCGAGGGGTCCTGAGTTTGATTCCCACTTGGTGCAGTCATTATTTTTTGTTTTTACAGCAAGAATTAATTTTTCAAGGCTGGTTCATGGGATTGAGTAATTGATTCTTGGGCTTACGAAATTACATTTGGGCCGACATCCAACTCACATTCTCTGGTGGGCCGTATACCATTTTGGGGATGTTGGGCCGAAATAAAAGAAATAAAAGAAATAAATAATACAGGTTAAGTACATTTGGTCGTGATAATAAAGCAGATAAGTTGAGATAGCGTAGTGGTTAAGGGAGTTGTAAGGGTGAGCGAGAGGTATCAAGTTCGAGGCCGGGCGTGGGCATTTATTATTTTTGGGGCTTGTTTTGAAGGTAGCCTATTATTATTATTATTATTATTATTATTATTATTATTATTATTATTATTATTATTATTATTATTATTATTATTATTATTATTATTATTATTATTATTATTATTATTATTATTATTATTATTATTATTATTATTATTATTATTATTATTATTATGTTAGTTATTATTATTAGCAAACATGATTATTAATATAAACTATGATATCATTATTATTATTATCGTCACTAGTATTATTACTACTCGTTATTAGTATTAGATATTATTATCAATATTGTTGTAAAAATAAAATAACTTAACTTTATTAAAGATTATCATTATCATTCTTATTATTAGTATTACATTATATAAATATAAGAATTATTATTATTATTATTATTAACAAAGGTATAATTATAAATACTATCAATATTGTTAATATGATCCCAATTATTAGTATTGTTATTATTAAAATTACTACTATCATTACTAACATTTTTGCTAAAATTATTATTTAGATATCACTAAAACTATTATTTTTATTGTTATCAATATTATTAGGTAGTTACTAAAATCATTATCATAACTATCATTTACAGTAAAATTAATTTTTACAAGTATTATTATTAATATCATGGTTATTATCAAAAATTGGAATTTTTTATTAACATAAGTGTATTATTAATGTTATTATCATTATTTTTACTAATATTAAATTAGTGTAATTAGAACTACTGTTTCGATAAACAAATGAAGTACATACATAAACATATATATATTTTACACACATAACATAACAAAATTAATACTTTATATATGAAATGAACATATAAAACATATATATATATATATATATATATATATATATATATATATATATATATATATATATATATATATATATATATATATATATATATATATATATATTATTAACCTAAAAATGATATAACTAATACATTTATATATATATGTGATCAATTACAACTATGAATATTAATAAATATACAAATGATATAGGTTCGTGAATCCGAGGCCAACCTTATACTTGTTCAATGTCATTCTATGTATTTTTACTACAAAATAATTAGGTGAGTTTCATTTGATTCCCTTTTTACTCTTTACATTTTTGGGACTGAGAATACATGCGCTTTTATAAATGTTTGACGCAATAGACACAAGTACCTTAACTGTATTCTATGAAAGAATTATCTGGGATTGGGGCTGATTATTATGACACACATTAGCCCCGGTTTCCATTAGAGTGTATGAGCTCCCGAGCCGGGTGGATGGTTTATTATTTACGACATTTTGGCACCGGTTGTCCTATATTTTATAAACATGTGTTCAGCCGTGGGGTGTAAAGACCGGCACAGAGGTTCTATATTTTGAAGGCACATGTATTCAGCCGTGGGGTGAAAGACCGGCACAGATGGTTACTATTATATTTTGAATCCTCACCAGGTGTTCTTCATATGAAAGATATTTTTGGGCAGTTGGAATGGGACTTCTGCACGTTTTATAATATTTAAAATCTTGTGGTCTATTAAAATGATGAAAATGAAATGATTACACTAAAGTAATGAACTCACCAACCTTTTGGTTGACACTTGAAAGCATTTTTATTCTCAGGTTTGAAAGAAATCTTCCGCTGTGCATTAGCTCATTTTAAGGATATTACTTGGAGTCATTCATGACATATTTCAAAAGACGTTGCATTCGAGTCGTTGAAGTTCGTTAGAGATTATTATTAAGTAAATGATAGATTAGGTTATTTATAGTTTGAATATTATGAAATGGTATGCATGCCTATCAACTTTCGATGAAATGAAAGTTTGTCTTTAAAAAAATGCAATATTTGTAAAATGTATCATATAGAGGTCAAGTACCTCGCGATGTAATCAACTATTATAAATCATTTATAATCAATATGGACTTCATCCGGATGGATTAGGACGGGGCGTTAAATACCGTTTAATGATCAGTTTGTCGATTTTAAATCTTATATCACAGTTAAAACCTAATGCAAAATATTAAATATAAATATGACTGAATTTAAAGCGTAAAGTAAATAACGATAATTAAAGTACAATAATTAGAAATACAAATAAAGCGTAAAAATAAATGACGATAAATAATAGTGCGATAAATAAAAGTGTGATAATTTAAAGTACGATGAGATATAAAATAAAGGAATTATGCTTTTTAAAACTTCCGTAATCATGATGTTTGACATTTTGATTTTAATTTATTACCATGGGTTAATTGTCCTTTGTAATGGATTATTTGATAAGTCCATCTGGTTTTGTCCATAATAGTCCATCGGTCATAATTATACCTTATACCTGAAGTCAAGTATTCCAACTAATTGGGGATTTAAACCATAATAAGGTTTTAATACTTTGTTAATGATTACACCAGGTTATCAACTGCGTGTAATCCAAGGTTTTAATACTTTATTAACAATTACACCAATTACTCTTGAATGTAATCCACCCCTGTTTTAATGAGTCCATTGACTATTAATCCATCCCCGTGTTAGGTCAAATGAACAATTATTAGTATTTATAGATATCCTGCCCACCGTACTCAATCAAGAATATGTGGTTATATATAAATTCGTCAAGTTGTAATTCTCTATATTAAATTGACAAGATATCATTTAGTTAATCAAATATAAAGCCCATAGTCCAATTTCCACAAGTGTCGGTCTTTTGTCCAAACCCCAATTATGGTCCAAAGCCCAATAACTCCGTCTTAATATTTAGTCCAACATCACAATTACTTCGGCTTAAATAAGCATAATATTAACTTAGCTACGAGACATTAATTTAAAAAGGTTGAACATAACTTACAATGAGTATTAATCGCGTAGTGTTACACTGACAGAGTTTCAACTTACAAACCTTAAAACATTCGCTACAATAACCTTATTATTATTAACTTAATATTAAAATTATAATTATAAAATATAAATATATTGAGAGAGAGTAAGATATCAGTGATGATATACGGTGTTTAAAACTTGTTGAATTCGTTCCAATTTATAGATCTGACCAGCCATTAGGGCTCATACGATCGCATGAGTTTTGGTCTTCTTGGCCATGCGATCGCATGGCCGCCTTCCACTGGTCACAAAGCAAATAAAACGTGGTCTGCTCGGTTTAAATATAATATATAATATAATATATATAATTTTATATAATTATATATATAGTATATTATATTCTTGTGCATAGTTAACTTGTAATTTTAGGTCCGCTGAGTCGCGCGTTGATAGTGGGTTCATGTCTCGGTTCTGAATTTTCGAACATCTTTTTGTACGCTTAGATATTTTGTACTTCGCGTTCCACGGCTTGTACTCATGTAATTTTTAGACGTTTTTTATCAATAAATTGAACCACTTGAATTGTATCTTGTACAATTGAACATTCTAGTCATTTGCTTCTTCAAATCGTCGAATCTGTCTTTTGTCTTCACCGTTTATTATTTAAACGAATATTACTTGTAAATAGAACAATTGAAACTAAAAGTTTATCTTCTTGGAGGGATAATGCTATGAAATATATGTTCGTTTTTAGCATTATCATTAACTAAGGAAGACTTATCCAAAATCCCGGTTTGGGTGAAGTTTCATGATGTTCCGTTAGCGGGTTTTACGGAAGTGGGATTGAGTGTTATAGCTTCAAAGATTGGACATCCTATGATGTTGGATTCGTACACAAGCACGTTGTGTTTAGAATCATGGGGTCGTCCTAATTTTTCAAGAGCCATGATTGAAGTTTCGGTTTCTGAGACGCTTTGGGATTCGATCAAAGTGGGTACTCCATAAGGGGATGGCTTAGGTAATACATTGGACGTTGTTCATGTTGAATACGAGTGGAAACCCCCACAATGTTCGTCTTGTAAGGTGTTCGGTCACAAGGACATTCAATGCCCAAAACTGAGTGTGGCAAATCCGGTTACTACCAAGTTGAACACGGACGAAGATGGGTTTACCAAAGTTACATATAAGAAGAAACAAAATGACCAGTTTGGTAAGAGTAAAAAAGTAGGTTTTCAAGTAGGCAAAGAGAAACAAAAGTTGGTTTATAGGCTCAAGTTACCTCAACCTAGTGCAAATACTAAAGGAACTAATATGCAAACTGTTAATGAGGTTGGTAATGTGTCGAGTTTAAATACTATGAATAAGTTTGATGCTCTAGCAAATTAGTTTGAAGATGAATTCAGACTTCTTGATGAAGAGAGTGACGTGGAAGAAAATATGGATGAGACATCATTGTTCATGGCCAGAACAAAAACTTCTGAGGGGCAAGCACTCCCGGTATCGAGGTGTTACAATGATTAGTTTCGCATCATGGAACATAAGGGGTTTGAACCGTACCCCAAAACAGAATGAGGTTCGTGATATGATTAGTTCTAATAAATTGTGTCTTTCTGCAATATTGGATTCCTGCACTTCGATTGCTAAATTAAATGATATTTGTAACTTGGTGTTTCACTCGTGGAGTTGGATATCTAATAATAGAGTGTGTACTAAAGGTACTAGAATCATAATTGGTTGGGATCCGGGGGAAGTCCAGTTGAGTTGTTTGAATTTAACCGATCAAGTGATTCATTGTATGGTTCGTGATAATAATAATACATGGCAATGTTTTATGTCATTTGTGTATGTGGATAACTATTATGTCCAACGTCGTCAGTTGTGGAGGAGCTTATCAATGCATAAACTGTATGTCCAGGATAAATCGTGGGTAATTCTTGGTGATTTTAATGTTTTTCTTGACATTGATGAGTCTACGGCTGGGTCTTCTATTTACACGCTTGCTATGTGTGAGTTTCGGGAGTGCGTTGAGGAGATTAACATGTCAGATGTAAATCAGTCTGGAAGGCACTTCACATGGAATCAAAAGCCTAGTTCGTGTACCGAGATTTTGAAAAAGATAGATAGAGTGTTGGGGAATGATGAATTTATTAATCGATTTACGAATGCTTATGTCATTTTTCAAGCGTATGGTTTGTCTGATCATTGCCCTGCAATTCTCAACTTGCCGATAAACAGTTCTAAAAATGTTAAACCGTTTAAACTAAGCAATTACATAGTGAAACATGAGAATTTTAAAGTAATTGTGCATGATGGTTGGCATCAGCAGGTCCATGGGCATGCCATGTTTCGAGTTGTCAAAAAACTTAAATTGTTAAAGAAGCCAATTCGTAAACTTATGTGGAGTAAAGGTAATGTGCACGAGAAGGTTGTTGAATGTAAACATCAATTAGAGAAAGCGCAAATGAACTTGGATGCTGATCCTTTTTCGACAACTGCTAGGAACTCGGTTACTACTGCTCTAAAAAATTATAATGATGCGATTTTAGAAGAGGAGAGTTTTTTAAAGCAGAAAGCAAAATTTGAGTGGTTACTAGTTGGTGACAACAACACGAGATTTTTTCATAAGGTTGTTAAAGGGCGTATGCATCGTAATCGTATTGAGGCAATTTACAATGCACAAGTATTGTTTGTTGAGGGTGCTGATGTCCCACGAGTTATTGTTGAGCATTTTGAAAAATTCTTGGGTTCTACGACTGGCTCGAATGAAATTAATGACCCGGGTTCGTTGTTTGTAAATCGGGTCAGCTCGATGCAAGCTCAAGTTATGGTCCGTCCAGTGTCTGACTTGGAAATAAAAAATGCTATATTCAGTATTGGGGAATGTAAATCACCCGGGCCTAATGGGTTTACGTCGGTATTTTTTAAAGAGGCATGGGATATTGTTGGCACTGATGTATGCTTAGCTGTAAGAGAATTTTTTCGTAACAGTCAAATGCTAAAAGAGGTTAATAGTACTATCATCGCTTTGTTACCAAAGGTTCCTTCACCTACAAAAGTGTCTGATTTCCTCCCGATCTCCTGCTGTAATGTGTTGTATAAATGTATTAGCAAGATTATTATAGACAGAATAAAGGATAGTTTGAAAGATGTTGCGAGTATCAACCAGTCAGCGTTTATTCGCGGGCGGCGCATTGCGGACAACATTCTTCTTACTCAAGAATTAGTTCGAGGCTATCATTTAAATCGGGGAACTCCTAGATGTGCGTTAAAGATTGATATTCAGATATGATATGGTGGATTGAAATTTTATGGAGGAAACTCTTATTTGTTTTGCTTATCCACGTATGATGATCAAATGGATTATGACGTGTGTCACTTCTACGTCTTTTTTCATATGTGTTAATGGTGAGGTCCACGGGTTCTTTAAAGGCAAGCGAGGTTTGAGGCAAGGAAATCCAATGTCTCCATATCTCTTTACTCTTGTAATGGAGGTGCTCACGTTGGTGTTAAAAAGGAATGTTTTTTTATCAGACAAGTTTCGATATCATCCTAAGTGTGATCACTTGAAACTAATCAATTTATGTTTTGCAGATAATCTCTTTATTTTTTCTCATGGTAGTGTTGATTCGGTTAAGGTTATTCGTGATTCTCTTGATGAATTCGAGAAATACTCGGGGTTGAAAGCAAGTCTCGAAAAAAGTATTTTTTTTTTCAAACGTGCGGCCATTGATCAAGAATATGATTTTGTCCACGCTTTAAATTGATGAAGGTTGCCTGCCTATTCGCTATCTAGGTGTTCCCTTGATCTCTTCTCGGTTACTTTATAGAGATTGTCGAGTTTTGGTTGATCGAATCCGTAACAAAATCAATGACTGGAAGAATAAATTCTTGTCATTTACGGGTAGAGTTCAACTTATTGTTTCTCTATTGTCAGCTATGCAACTTTATTAGTGTTCCGTCTTTGTTCTCCAGGAAAAAAATTATTAACGACATTGAGAAACTCATGCGGGGCTTCTTGTGGTGTCAAGGAGATTTTAAAAGAGGAAAGGCGAAAGTTAGATGGGAGAATGTGTGTAGGCCGAAGGATGAAGGTGGTCTTGGTATAAAACGTTTAAAGCTTTGGAACGTGGCTCTTATGACCTCACACTTATGGAGACTTTTGACTTGAAAAGAGTCTTTATAGGTTAAATGGGTACATGTATACAAGCTTGCAAATAATAATATTTGGGATATGAAGATCAATCCTAATGCATCGTGGAGTTGGCGTAAAATGTTACAAATAAGGCACTTGATTCGACCATTCTTTTATTATCAAATTGGCAATGGAAATAGTGTAAAAGCATGGTGTGATAATTGGTGCTCGTTGAGGCCTCTAATCAATTTCTTAGATCTATGTGACATTTTATCCGAGGGATTCGGTAAACAGGTTACTGTCTGTGAGTTCCTTCAGATCTCGGGCAGAGCTTGGCCACCTAGTTGGGTCCAAAAATATCCGGTATTCTCTTCTGTGAATGTGCATGTATTACACCCAAATAACAATGACCTAGTTTGGAAGGGCACCGATGGTTCGGCACATCCGTTTTCTGTTGCGCGTGTATGGGAATCTATACGTGCTCATGCAGCTTCAGTTGATTGGTTTAAATTGGTTTGGTTTTCGCAATGTGTGCCGAAACACGCGTTTATCATGTGGTTGTTGATGGGAGAAAGACTGAAGACACAAGATAAATTAAAACCATGGGATTTAAAAGCTCATCCGGTGCTAAAATGTATGTTATGTGATGATAACATGGACTCTCACTCGCACTTGTTTTTCAAATGCAAGTTCTCTTCGCATGTATGGTGTAAAGTGGTTAAGTTATGTCGGGTGCCGTTGGATGATATTATGACAACCAGGAAATTTTCGACTAAATTTAAACCTAACTGTTCTAAAATTCTGACGATTCACGAACAATCCTTCGTAAATAATTATGCATTAGTATCAATTCATTATATTAATATTATTATTAATATCATTTTTAATAATATATCACTCATCATTATCAAGTATTATTATTATTACAACTATTAATAATGTTATTATTATTAATAATTATTAATAACATTAATATTATTAGTATTATCACTTTTACTAAAAGTGATAAGATTATTAGTAATATCATTAACATAATATATATATAATTAACATTATTATTATTAGTATTATCGTTACTAATATTATTATTATTAGTATTATTATTATTGTTACTAATATTATTATTATTAACATTATATAGTTATCATTATTAATAATGATAATTAAACATTTTTATTAAAATTATTATTGCTATTGATATTAACATTTTATTATTAATATCATTATTAAACTTGATATTAATTATTATTATTATCATTATAATTATTATGATTAATATTTATTATTAATTCTATTATTATCATTATTAGTATTTTTTATTAATAGTATTATTATTAATTAAAAATAAATATAGAAGTCAAGAACAATACACGATATATATATTTTTGTATCTGCTCTCCATATTTTTTTATGGATTCAGTTAGGTTAGGAGATCTGCATATCTGCTTTTTATTTTTTAATTAATCGTGATTTCTTTTTATTATCTGTCGCCATTTTTTTAATCAAATCGTGATTATTTTTTTATTCTCTACTGGTTATGATCTTGTCTCTATCAAGTTCCATTGTTATAAATAAATCCATTCAAGTTAAGTGATATACCATACAAATTTACATTATCAATTATCAAATTCAATTAATCGATTTTTTTTAAATATGCTCGATATCTCTGTTATGGGTTCATTTTTCAAAAAGTTTGAATTCCAATCATTTTTTAAAATCTAAAAATGCAGTCTTGTTAGAAATCCTCTAATGAAACTTTCTGCAAAATCTCAAATTCCAATTCATCGTATCGAGTTGTAATTTTAGAGTCAAAGTTATTTTTTTAAAAGTCAAACGAAGTGTTCATAGGGAAATTCGAATTCGTTCTGATGTTTCATTTTCAACTAAGGATACACAAAGTTTCTAATAATGATTTAACATCTTTTTGATGTAGAAGTCATGACCCAAAATGTTCTAAAAACTCGAGATTGATTTCAAGTTCAAAACGGGTTTTTCAAGTATGTTATGATATTTTTTTTCGTATCTGTTAAGATTAAGTAATCACAACAGTGCGTTTCTGTTTCAATTAAACTTCCTAATTCAAACCCATTTTTACTCGCTGTTATATTTTTGACTGGTTCCCTGGTCGATCGAAATTAAGAAGAAAAAAGAAGGAAACAGAAACGAGTTAAAATGAATTTAAATTCTAATTAAAACAGAAAAGTATCAGCAGAGCAGATGTTTAAGTGTGTTTGCGGGAGAGCGAGAGGTCTGGGGTTCGAGCCCGGTTCGTGGCATTTTTTTTTAGAAGGCTTTTGGAGGTAGTTTTCAAAACCAAAAATTATTATTATTATTATTGTTATTATTATTATTAGTAGAATTATAATTATTATCATTATTATTATGATTTTAATTATTATTATTATTAGTATTATAACTATTATAATTATCATACCATGTATTATTATTAACATAATTAAAATTAAAATTATAATTACTATTATTGTTGTTACTACTAAAATTATTATTAGCACTAGTATTATTAGTAAGTATTATTATTAGTATCATTAAGATTATTAGTATTATTATTAAAACTATCATTATTATTATCATTTTATTAGAATTAATATTATTATTATTTTGAAAACAATACAAATTATTATTATTATTATCATTGTTATTAGTATTAGTACCATTTTATATTTATAAGTATTATTATTAATTTTATCATTATTATTAGTACTAATATGATTATCTTTATTAGTATTATTATTATTAAAAAGTATTATCATTATTATCATTTTTACAAAAATTATTATTTTTGCTATCACTAACACTATATTATTATTATTATTATTTTTCTTACTAGTATCATTATAAATATTACCATTATCATTATGAATATTATTATTATTGTTATTATAAAATAATATAACTCTTTATTCATTATCATTATTAAAATCATTTTATCAAACAAATACTTATACATAGAATATATATATAGAAATATATAACAAGTGAAATAATATATATAAACTTGTTCGATTACGAGTATATGTGTTAATATATATACTTGATATAGGTTCGTGAATCTGAGGTCAACTCTGTACTTGTTTAGTGCCATCCTATGCATATTTACTACAAACTATGGTATCGTATTGTGAGTTCATTTGCTCCATTTTTATCTATATTTTTGGGCTGAGAATACATGCACTATTTTATAATTGTTTGACAAAATAGACACAAGTACTAAACTTTGTTCTACGTGGGTTTGAATCAAAAATCCCTTAGCTTGGTAACTTTAAACATTGGTCATTGTACCGTGGCGCGAATCCTAAAGATAGACCTATTGAATTTAACACCCCCACCCAGTATGTTGTACTGGTCAAGGATTTATATTAGCTTAGAAGAATGGGTGTTTAGTACTTCGAGGTTAACTTCACGCACTTGATTCGGTGTGCTTATTATAACTCATGGGATAAAAACTTTGTTAAGGCTAGTTACCGGGTGCTCACAACATGGAATGCTTTTATACACTGTGGTGTATATATTTATTTATTGAAACTGAAATCTTGTGGTCTACTCTATCTATTACTGAAATCATTATTTATGACAAACCTATAAACTCACTCAACCTCGTGTTGACTTTTTAGCATGTTTATTCTCAGGTACTTAAATATTGCTTCCGCTGTATATTTGCTGCTTTAATGATGATTGCTTGCTATGCTTGGAGTCTTCATTACATATCATATTAATTAAATACATTTAATGCATTGTTCATTTAATACAATGCAAATGACTATTTATCTTCCGCTACAAAACTCAATAAAACTCAATAAAATGTCTCATATAGAGTCGTTCTCGTTTATACAACTGCGATTTTATATAATTAGTCACAAATACCCCATGCCCTATTTGGGGGTGTGACAAAAATGGTATCAGAGCAGGGTTGAAATAGAGAACCAGGATTGCATTTTATGTGTGCCTTATACAATTAGGTACCTTAGCAATGTAGGACTACAACTTTCCTTAACCGTAGTGCCTTTAATTGTTGCCTTTAATTGTTAAATGCTACACTATACTTTAGAAACATTACTTATCTTAGAATGCCGAGCTAATCTAAGAACTCTGCTCACTCTCCTAAGTACTATCCAATTCCACCACCACATTTAAATACGACACCATGATTTCTGAAATTCTTGACATTCCTATGTCATCTATCATGGTTTTGTGTATTACATATGTATTACATGAAATATTATCCATGATTTTTGAAACTCCTATAATTGTTACTACTCATACTCAAACGTATATAACCTACCTGTTATATCACGTACCTATATGCCTTATACCTTTATGCATCGGTTTACGAATCGGAAAATGTCATTGAGTTATCGAGAATCTCAAAGACATTATAATGTCATCACTATTCATATTCATTACTTTCAAAATCTTTGCTTTCTCGTTATTTTTGATCATTGAACTTTTTTTGACGGGTGGCGTCTACGAAACTCTAGAATGGAAGGGTTTGGATTACTGACTTAAAGGATCCTATAGCTCAAGCCCCTAGACCTGAATAGGCCATTACGAATTGAAAGTCTTTAATCGAAAGTTTATCTGATTATATACTTATCATTTTTTTTCCTCGACAAGTCATACTGCAATTATTGCATAAATGGAGTATAGACAAAATCATATCCCATCATATTTATTATAGTAGACTTTGTCTAACACTTTTCCTAAATTTCCTCCGTAAATTACGGAAATCTTTTTGCTATATATATACGTATTCAAGGAGACGAATATATCATTCTGTATCCAACACTCATTTCATATCAAACCCTATTCCAAACACATAATATGGATTTCTCATCTGATTCCTCGAGCTCCAATGGCAGCATAACCGGAATGAACCAACCAATTAGTCGTCATCTATTCTGGATGAATTGGGGATGGGTTCGTAGCTGACTTAATCAATGGAGGCGGGAAGAAGGAGATCCCTTCCACTCATCAAATTGCCCTATTGGCGAAGAACCTGAAGCACTTACAGGCGAACCAGTTCGGAACACCATTTTCACCCTCATTTCAAGGATATCCCATCACGATTATATAATATCTAGAATTCTAGATCTTATTCATCCACTCGTCCGAACCGCCAATCATCCTGGAGTAAGGGAAGAAGTCGATGAGCTTCGCGCTCGAGTGGTGGCTCTGAGAACATGGTGCAATATCTACAAGCATCAGTAGCACCAGCAGCATAACCAGCACCACCAGTACCATCAGTACCACCAACATCACCAACACCGCAAGCACTGTAAGCACCATCAGCATCACCACCAACCGCACCAGCACCACCAACAACAACAACCACATCGCAAGCCTCAACACCACAATCTGTACCTCAAGCATCAATATCATACACCCCATAGATACCAACGAATATTAGTAATAATGAGTTAAGATGTATTGACTCGTTCTTCCTGAAGAATTATATATGTATACTTTATATATATATATATTCTTTGGAACAATAATAAATCTTTTCGTACAAAGCTATTTTGTGTAAATCTTAACTAGTATGTCCTACTTGGTTAATTTATATCACTAATATGCTATGATGTACATCCTTCGTTAACAACATAATCATCGTTAACTACAATATCTGTTTCAACTCAATAAATTCCTTTTCATAGTAAACCAAGTGTATTATTCAAATACATGTTTGATTTTACACTTCTATTTTCGATGTACTCGAAACTTTCTAGAAAACATTATTCGTGCCTTGTGAATTACACAAGAATTTCACGAGCATCAACATCATATACCGAATTATATCAGTAACAATGAACGATGAAGTATTGATTCATAACTTAATTAGCGAAATATTTCGCGACAATTATGAAATCTCTAAGGTTTTGGAGATTATTTATTCTCGTTTCAACCGCAAATCAAATGAGTTTAATACTATATTACTCATTAAATCTATATTATATCTGAAGAATACATATATGAACGTATATCTTCATAAAGACTGTAATTAAACATTCTTTTGTACAAATTGTTGATTGTGAAAATATTTTAACGGGTAGGTAATACTCGAGAAATATTTATATTTCACATTAATATGTGACATTGTACATTCTTCAATTCTGATTCAACAATCATTAACTATACTACATACATTCACAAGATATATGTATCTGTTTACTAAAGAACAACCATTTTTATACAAATTCAATTACATATTCTAATTTTGGTATATCAGAATCCAAGTAAAGCTTTAGCAAGTGTTATCTTCCTAAAGATCACTACATTCATGAATTATATTCATTCGTATTCTGTGATGAATTATCACATCAAACTACCAAAATTATCATTCATTACTTTTGAAATCAACAACGTCTATTCATCAACCATTAGATCCACTGATGGATACACCCTACGCATAAACAGTTCAACTCCAAATTTTTGAAAACACTTCGGATTGATAACCAATGATTCAGATTCGTTAACCTTGATAATGCTGACAAAGCAGCAAAAGCTATAGATGGTCTTAATGGCCAAAAGCTTGATAATAAAAAATGGAGTGTTGGAAACGCTCAATAGAAAATTTGGTACTGGATACGGGTTGAGCAAACCATGAAGGAGACTGTGGATAAATCACAAGGACTAAACCTGTAATCAAAGAATCTGGATGATTCGATTTCTGATGAAAACCACAAAAGTTCTCTTTACGTATTCTAGATCCTTACAGAAGAATTTCTTCATTATCCTTCAATTTTAGGAATTCTAAGATATAATCGTATCTTTCGTTATAAATATCCTCGATATTTCTGAAGATATCTTCATAACTATTCTTCTCCAAGATTATTTATCTTTTCGTGCTATCTGTATTACATCATAAAGGAAACTATTTTAGTTTCTATATTCTGTAAAATTCAATTTTAAATTATAAATGTTTTGAAGTGGTGTTGGGAATTGAAGCATGAGTTAGTATAATATAATGACGTCAGGCCAACGTGGTTATATTACAGTAAGTCATGCAAAATTTTTAATGGAAGATGATGATTCATAGACTTTATAATCATCATTTTCCATGTTACACGACTCTTACATTCTACTTAAAATCTAAACATATCAAGAACATATTTTCTTGATAAATCTAACTTTCCAATGAATTCTGGTAATTTGACAAATCAAGATCATGCTATTACAATTGCTTTCTTAGAACATTTATTATGTTCATTTGAAACTTCATACCTACGAATTCTGGACCATTACTCGCTTTACTTAAAGTTGAGAAGAGAAAACAAGAGCATAGAGCTTCGACATATAAGGGAAAATACAAAGCCCAATAACAACACCGAAATTACAAACTGTGTATATCAATGCGTATAGCAATATAAAGACACGGGAGAACTAAAAACACTATAAATCCAAGAGCATAGTAGAAGTAAACTGACTCTTCCGGCGACAGATGAAAAAGGAGAACGATAGATATAAAAGTCAGGACTATATCCAGAACTAGAACTGGATGAAGCATATTAACAAATATTTTAGAAGTATGAATTAAGGAAGAAAGTATAGAAGTGGTGAAGATAATGAAACGGACGAAGCTAATTTATAGCGAAATTCCAGACACGATAATCAAGGCAATTCACCGCATTTAATCAAAGAAAATCCTAATTTCCTTAATTACCGGAGAATCAAATCTTATAAAGATTTTGAAGATTTCTTTAAATCCCTTGAATTTCGGAAATCAACTTTAGCTATGTCAAAAGTTAAGACGAACATTTAATTTCCTCATTTCACTCTTTTGTGATAGCTTCGTTTATACTCTTCCTATAATCGTATCGTTTTATCCATATTATTCAAAGGTGATAAAACTCTATTTTTCAACTCATATTCATCATTCTTGTTGTAAACAATGACGATCTCTATCAAATTTCATGACCGTGATTTTCTTGAACTCCTCTCTATTTTGTCTGCCCTAATATTGCGGCATAAACGACAATCAAGGTTTAAATAAGCTCAATATTATTCATAACATATTTCATGTATCTAATTTACTGAAATGCTTGTATAGCGTCATCACCTCTTCTGAGGAAACCTAATCAATGATACTCTTGTTAATCCTTTAGATAACCTCCGCATTAATGATAAAATGCACTTCATAGAAGAACATGTAGAAATTATGGTTCGTATGATTTAAACTCTTGAAACAAAACAATATTCTATTCGTTGGAATTCACGCAAGGCCCCGAGCATACCTGGGAACGTGAAGACCAAATAAAACGAAAATATCCTCATCTATTTATGAACAACGCCGATTGATGGAAACAACTAATTTTTTGATGAAATTTCTTTTAACGGGTAGGTAATATGACAACCCGGAAATTTTCGACTAAATTTAAACCTAACTGTTATAAAATTCCGACGATTCACGAACAATCCTTCGTAAATAATTATGCATTAGTATCAATTCGTTATATTAATATTATTATTAATATCATTTTTAATAATATATCACTCATCATTATCAAGTATTATTATTACAACTATTAATAATGTAATTATTATTAATAATTATTAATAACATTAATATTATTAGTATTATCACTTTTATTAAAAGTGATAAGATTATTAGTAATATCATTAACATAATATATATAATTAACATTATTATTATTAGTATTATCATTACTAATATTATTATTATTAGTATTATTATTATTGTTACTAATATTATTATTATTAACATTATATAGTTATCATTATTAATAATGATAATTAAACATTTTTATTAAAATTATTATTGTTATTGATATTAACATATTATTATTAATATCATTATTAAACTTGATATTAATTATTATTATTATCATTATAATTATTATGATTAATATTTATTATTAATTCTGTTATTATCATTATTAGTATTTTTTATTAATAGTATTATTATTATTAATTAAAAATAAATATAGAAGTCAAGAACAATACACGATATATATATTTTTGTATCTGCTCTCCTTATTTTTTTATGGATTCAGTTAGGTTAGGAGATCTGCATATCTGGTTTTTATTTTTTAATTAATCGTGATTTCTTTTTATTTTTTGTTGCCATTTTTGTAATCAAATCATGATTATTTTTTTTATTTTCTACGGGTTATGATCTTGTCTCTATCAAGTTCCATTGCTATAAATAAATCCATTCCAGTTAAGTGATATACCATACAAATTTACAGTATCAATTATCAAATTCAATTAATTGATTTTTTTAAATATGTTCGATATCTCTGTTATGGGTTCATTTTTCAAAAACTTCGAATTCCAATCGTTTTTCAAAATCTAAAAATGCAGTCTTGTTAGAAATCCTCTAATAAAACTTTCTGCAAAATCTCAAATTCCAATTCATCGTATTGAATTGTAATTTTAGAGTCAAAGTTATTTTTTAAAAGTCAAACGAAGTGTTCATAGGGAAATTTGAATTCGTTCTGATGTTTCAAGTTCAATTAAGGGTACACAAAGTTTCTAATAATGATTTAACATCTTTTTTCATGTGGAAGTCATGACCCAAAATGTTCTAAAAACTCGAGATTGATTTCAAGTTCAAAACGGGGTTTTCAAGTCTGTTATGATATTTTTTTTTCGTATCTGTTAAGATTAAGTAATCACAACAGTGCGTTTCTGTTTCAATTAAACTTCCTAATTCAAAACCATTTTTACTCGCTGTTATATTTTTGACTGGTTCCCTGGTCGATCGAAATTAAGAAGAAAAAGAAGGAAACAGAAAAGAGTTAAAATAAATTTAAATTCTAATTAAAACAGAAAATTATCAGCAAAGCAGATGGTTAGGTGTGTTTGCGGGTGAGCGTGAGGTCTCGGGTGAAATGTCACGTTCATATTGATTATAAACGTTCCATATTAATTGATTTCGTTGTGAGGTTTTTGACCTCTATATGAGACGTTTTTCAAAGACTGCATTCGTTTTTAAAAACAAACCATAACCTTTATTTTATCGACAAGGTTAAAAGGACACCACCTAGATTATCCAGAAATGATAATATGAAAATATCACACTTACACACTACCAATACATATTGGTTTACAATATTAATATGTTACAACAAAATAAATCTCGAATGCAGTTTTAAACAATATTATACAAACATGCTGACACCAAATTTTGTCCATATTTTAGCATGCAACAGCGGAAGCTCTTAATAATCACCTGAGAATAAACATGCTTTAAATGTCAACAAAAATGTTGGTGAGTTATAGGTTTAACCTATATATTTATCAAATTGTAATAATAGACCACAAGATTTCATATTTCAATATACATCCCATACATAGAGACAAAAATCATTCATATGGTGAACACCTGGTAACCGACATTAACAAAATGCATATAGAATATCTCCATCATTCCAGGACACCCATCGGACATGATAATTTCGAAGTACTAAAGCATTCCAAATTCCAGAATGGGGCTTGTTGGGCCCGATAGATCTATCTTTAGGATTCGCGTCAATTTTGGGGTCTGTTCCCAAATTCTTAGGCTACCAAGCTAAAAAGGGGCAAATTCGGCTTCGATCATTCACCCATATAATGTAGTTTCATTTATTTGTGTCTATTTCGTAAAACATTTATAAAATTTCATGTATTCTCATCCCAAAATATTAGATTTTAAAAGTGGGACTATAACTCACTTTCACAGATTTTTACTTCGTTGGGAAGTAAGACTTCGCCACTGGTCGATTCATGAACCTATAACAAATATGTACATATATATCAAAGTATGTTCAAAATATATTTACAATATTTTTAATAAGTTTTGCTGTTTTAAGTTTATTAAGTCAGCTGTCCTCGTTAGTAACCTACAACTAGTTGTCCACAGTTAGATGTACAGAAATAAAGCAATATATATTATCTCGAATCAATCCACGACCTCGTGTATACAAGTCTCAGGCTAGATCACAACTCAAAGTATATATAATATTTTGGAATCAACCTCAACCCTGTATAGCTAACTCCAACATTACTGCATATAGAGTGTCTATGGTTGTTCCGAAATATATATAGATGGGTCGATATGATATGTCAAAACATTGTATTCGTGTCTATGGTATCCAAAGATTACATAATATATTAGAATACATTTATAATACAATATGAGTTAGCTAGGATATGATTAATATAGATTTGTTACCAATTTTCACGTAGCTACAACAAGCAAAATTATCCAATCTTGTTTTACCCATAACTTCTTCGTTTTAAATCCGTTTTGAGTGATTCAAGTTGCTATGGTTTCATATTGAACTTAAGTTTATGAATTTAAACAAAAAAAAGCATAAGTTTATAGTTGGAAATACAGGTTACAAGTCGTTTTTGTAAAGGTAGTCATTTTAGTCGAAAGAACGACGTCTAGATGACCATTTTGGAAAACATACTTCCACTTTGAGTTTAACCATGATTTTTGGATATAGTTTCATGTTAATAAGAAAAATCATTTTCCCAGAAGAACAACTTTTAAATCTAAGTTTATCATAGTTTTTAATTAACTAACCCAAAACAGCCAGCGGTGTTACTACGACGGCGTATATCCAGTTTTACGGTTTTTTTAGTGTTTACAGGTTTTAAATTATTAAGTTAGCATATCATATAGATATAGAACATGTGTCTAGTTGATTTTAAAAGTCAAGTTAGAAGGATTAACTTTTGTTTGCGAACAAGTTTAGAATTAACTAAACTATGTTCTAGTGATTACAAGTTTAAACCTTCGAATCAGGTAGTTTTATATATACGAAACGAATGATGTTATGAACATCATTACTACCTCAGGTTTTGTGGATAAACCTACTAGAAATGAGAAAAATAGATCTAGCTTCAAAGGATCCTTGGATGGCTTGAGAGTTCTTGAAGCAAAAGCATGACACGAAAACAAGTTCATGTAAGATTTCCACTCGAAACTAGATTGTTATAGTTATAGAAATTGAATCAAAGTTTGAGTATGAGTATTACCTTGAATTAGAAAGATATCTTACTGTAAATAAGAAAGATTTATTGAGATTGGATGATCACTTGAAAAGGATTTGCAAGATTGAAAGCAAGCTAGCAAACTTGAAAGTGTTGTTGGTGTGTTCTTGAGTAGTTATTTTGTATGTTGATCTAGGTTACCTAGATTGAGCTAGATTATGAAGGAAATGATGAAGAACACTTAGAACACTAAGATAGTAATTTAGAGAGAGTAATTTTATGCATAAAAATGGAAATCAAATTGTGTTTGTGGTAGGTGTAAGGTGGCGTGAATATGGAGTCAAATATAGGCTCCATTACTTTGTTGTTTTGTTAGATATTTCATGCTAGTTGCCAAATAATGGTTCCCACATGTGTTAGGTGACTCACAAGGGCTGCTAATAGCTGATCATTGGAGTGTATATAACAATAGTAAATACATTAAGAAGCTGGGTATTGTACGAGTACGAATACGGGTGAATACGAGTAGAATTGTTGACGAAAATGAACGAGGATGTAATTGTACGCATTTTTGTTAAGTAGAAGTACTTTGATAAGTGTCTTGAAGTCTTTAAAAAGTGTATGAATACATATTAAAACACTACATTTGTATAAATTTTAACTTTATCGTTAAGTCATCGTTAGTCGTTACATGTAAGTGTTGTTTTGAAACCTTTAGGTTAACGATATTGTTAAATGTTGTTAACCCATTGTTTATTATATCTAAAGAGATGTTATATTATTACATTATCATGATATTATGATGTATTAATATATCTTAATATGATATATATACATTTAAATGTCGTTACAACGATAATCGTTACATATATGCCTCGTTTCGAAATCCTTAAGTTAGTAGTCTTGTTTTTACATATGTAGTTCATTGTCAATATACTTAATGATATGTTTACTTATCATAATATCATGTTAACTATATATATAACCATATATATGTCATCATATAGTTTTTACAAGTTTTAACGTTCGTGAATCACCGGTCAACTTGGGTGGTCAATTGTCTATATAAAACATATTTTAATTAATCAAGTCTTAACAAGTTTGATTGCTTAACATGTTGGAAACACTTATTCATGTAAATAAAAATTTCATTATATATATATATATATAAAAATGGAAAAGTTCGGGTCACTACAGTACCTACCCGTTAAATAAATTTCGTCCCGAAATTTTAAGCAGTTGGAGGTGTCGACGTATCTTCTGGAAATAAGTGCGGGTATTTCTTCTTCATCTGATCTTCTTGTTCCCAGGTGAACTCGGTTCCTCTACGAGCATTCCATCGAACCTTAACAATTGGTATTTTGTTTTGCTTAAGTCTTTTAACCTCACGATCCATTATTTCGACGGGTTCTTCGATGAATTGAAGTTTTTTGTTGATTTGAATTTCGTCTAATGGAATAGTGAGATCTTCTTTAGCAAAACATTTCTTCAAATTCGAGACGTGAAAAGTGTTATGTACAGCCGTGAGTTGTCGAGGTAACTCAAGTACATAAGCTACTGGTCCGACACGATCAATAATCTTGAAATGTCCAATATACCTTGGATTTAATTTCCCTCGTTTACCAAATCGAACAACGCCTTTCCAAGGTGCAACTTTAAGCATGACCATTTCTCCAATTTCAAATTCTATATCTTTTCTTTTAATGTCAGCGTAGCTCTTTTGTCGACTTTGGGCGGTTTTCAACCGTTGTTGAATTTGGATGATCTTCTCGGTAGTTTCTTGTATTATCTCCGGACCCGTAATCTGTCTATCCCCCACTTCACTCCAACAAATCAGAGACCTGCACTTTCTACCATAAAGTGCTTCAAACAGCGTCATCTCAATGCTTGAATGGTAGCTGTTGTTGTAGGAAAATTCTGCTAAAGGTAGGTGTCAATCCCAACTGTTTACGAAATCAATAACACATGCTCGTAGCATGTCTTCAAAAATTTGTATCGTCCTTTCGCTCTGCCCATCAGTTTGTGGATGATAGGCAGTACTCATGTCTAGACGAGTTCCTAACACTTGCTGTAAAGTCTGCCAGGATCTTGAAATAAATCTGCCATCCCTATCAGAGATAATAGAGATTGGTATTCCATGTTTGGAGACGACTTCCTTCAAATACAGTCGTGCTAACTTCTCCATCTTGTCATCTTCTCTTATTGGCAGGAAGTGTGCTGATTTGGTGAGACGATCAACTATTACCCAAATAGTATCAAAACCACTTGCAGTCCTTGGCAATTTAGTGATGAAATCCATGGTAATGTTTTCCCATTTTCATTCCGAGATTTTGGGTTGTTGAAGTAGACCTGATGGTTTCTGATGCTCTGTTTTAACCTTAGAACACGTCAAACATTCTCCTACGTATTTAGCAACCTTGGATTTCATACCCGACCACCAAAAATGTTTCTTAAGATCCTTGTACATCTTTCTCGTTCCAGGATGTATTGAGTATCTGGTTTTATGAGCCTCTCTAAGTACCATTTCTCTCATATCTCCAAATTTTGGTACCCAAATTCTTTCAGCCCTATACCGGGTTCCGTCTTCCCTAATATTAAGATGCTTCTCCGATCCTTTGGGTATTTCATCCCTTAAGTTTCCCTCTTTTAAAACTCCTTGTTGCGCCTCCTTTATTTGAGTAGTAAGGTTAGTGTGAATCATTATATTCATAGCTTTTACACGAATGGGTTCTCTGTCCTTTCTGCTCAAGGCGTCGGCTACCACATTTGCCTTCCCCGGGTGGTAACGAATCTCAAAGTCGTAATTATTCAACAATTCAATCCACCTGCGCTGCCTCATGTTCAGTTGTTTCTGATTAAATATGTGTTGAAGACTTTTGTGGTCGGTATATATAATACTTTTGACCCCATATAAGTAGTGCCTCCAAGTCTTTAATGCAAAAACAACCGCGCCTAATTCCAAATCATGAGTCGTATAATTCTGCTCGTGAATCTTCAATTGTCTAGACGCATAAGCAATTACTTTCGTTCGTTGCATTAATATACAACCGAGAACTTGCTTTGAGGCGTCACAATAAATCACAAAATCATCATTCCCTTCAGGTAATGACAATATAGGTGCTGTAGTTAACTTTTTATTTAACAATTGAAACGCTTTCTCTTGTTCATCTTTCCATTCAAATTTCTTCCCTTTATGCGTTAATGCAGTCAAGGATTTTGCTATTTTGAAAAAATCTTAGATGAATCTTCTGTAGTAACCAGCTAGTCATAAAAATTGGCGTATATGTTTCGGAGTTTTCGGGGTTTCCCACTTTTCAACGGTTTCAATCTTTGCTGGATCCACCTGAATACCTTCTTTGTTCACTATATGACCGAGGAATTGAACTTCTTCTAACCAAAATGCACACTTTGAAAACTTAGCGTAGAGTTTTTCTTTCCTTAACAACTCTAGCACTTTTCTCAAATGTTCTTCGTGCTCTTGGTCATTCTTTGAGTAAATAATTATGTCATCGATGAAAACAATGACAAACTTGTCAATGTATGGTCCACACACTCGGTTCATGAGGTCCATGAACACAGCTGGTGCGTTAGTCAACCCAAACGGCATAACCATAAACTCGTAATGACCGTAACACGTCCTAAAAGCAGTCTTTGGAATATCATCCTCCTTCACCCGCATTTGATGATACCCAGAATGTAAATCAATCTTCGAATAAACCGACGAGCCTTGTAGTTGATCAAATAAGTCATCAATTCTCGGTAGTGGGTAGCGGTTCTTGATGGTAAGTTTGTTCAACTCTCAGTAGTCGATACACAACCTAAATGTACCATCCTTCTTCTTGACAAACAAAACAGGAGCTACCCATGGTGATGTGCTTGGTCGAATGAAACCATGCTCTAAAAGTTCCTGTAACTGACTTTGTAATTCTTTCATTTCGCTGGGTGCGAGTCTATATGGAGCACGAGCTATTGGTGCAGCTCCTAGCACATGGTCTATTTGAAATTCAACGGATCGATGTGGGGGTAATCCCGGTAATTCTTTAGGAAATACATCGGGAAATTCTTTTGCGACGGGAACATCACTGATGTTCTTTTCTTCAGGTTTAACTTCTTCGATGTGTGCTAGAATGACGTAACAACCTTTTCTTATTAGTTTTTGCGCCTTCAAACTACTAATAAGATTTAACTTCTCGTTGTTCTTTTCTCCGTACACCATTAAAGGTTTTCCTCTTTCACGCATAATGTGAATCGCATTTTTGTAACAAACGACCTCTGCTCTCACCTTTTTCAACCAGTCCATGCCAATTATTACATCAAAACTCCCTAACTCGACTGGTATTAAATCAATTTTAAATGTCTCATCACCCAGTTTAATTTCTCTATTCTGACATATATTATCTGCTGAAATTAATTTACTGTTTGCTAATTCGAGTAAAAATTTACTATCCAAAGGCGTCAATGGGAAACTTAATTTAGCATAAAAATCTCTACTCATATAGCTTCTATTCGCACCCGAATCAAATAAAACATAAGCAGAATTATTGTCAATAAGAAACGTACCCGTAACAAGCTCCAGGTCTTCCTGCGCTTCTGCCGTATTAATATTGAAAACTCTTCCGCGACCCTGCCCAATAGTATTCCCCTGATTCGGGCAATTACTTCTAATGTGGCCCGGTTTTCCACATCCATAACAAACAAAGGCGGCATTACTTGTTTCGACACTATTTGTCCCTTTAGTTCTGTTAAACTTTGGTCCGTAGACCTCACACTTTTTCGCACCATGGCCAGTTCTTTTACACTTGGTGCAAAATGTCGTGCAGAACTCATTCTGGTGGTACTCTTCACACCTTTGGCATTTTTGGTTTTTGTTGCCGTTGTTGTTATTGAGGTTGTGGTTGAGATTGTTATTGTTGTTTTAACGGTTGTTGTAGTTGTTGTTGGGACGTTTGTTGTAGTTATTGTTAGGATTGCGGTTATTGTTGCGATTGTTGTTGCGGTTGTTGGGATAGTTGTTGTGATTGTGGTTGTAATTGTTATTATTGTTGTACTGGTGATTCTTGTCACCCTTTTCCTCCTACTTCCTCTTGAGTTGTTTCGTGTTGGCTTCTTCGGCCGCCTGCTCTTTAATTCTCTCCTCAATCTGATTTATGAGTTTATAAGCCATTCGACTTGCCTTTTGTATGGAAGAGGGCTTGTGTGAACTCACATATTCTTGAATCCTTACTGGTAACCCTTTTATAAACGCGTCGATCTTCTCTTCTTCATCTTCGAACGTTCCTGGACATAATAGGCACAACTCTGTGAATCGTCGTTCATATGTGGTAATGTCGAACCCTTGTGTTCGTAACTCTCTAAGCTCTACCTTGGGCTTATTAACTTCGTTTCTAGGACGGTACTGCTCGTTCATCAATTGATTGAATGCCGACCACGGTAGTGCGTAAGCAGCGTTTTGTCCTACCTGTTCAAGATAGGTTTTCCACCACGTTAACGCAGTACCTGTGAAGGTATGCATAGCGTATTTAACTTTGTCCTCTTCAGTACACTTACTTATGGCAAACACCGATTCGACCTTCTCGGTCCACCGTTTCAATCCAATTGGTCCTTCGGTTCCATCAAATTCCAAAGGTTTGCAGGCAGTGAATTCTTTGTAGGAGCATCCTATATGATTTCTTGTGAAATTAGTTCCACTGCTAGATCCAGAGTTATTGTTATTTTGCATTGCATCCTGTACTGCGGCTATGTTTGCTACAAGGAAAACACGGAAGTCTTCCTCGCTCATGTTCAAATTCTGACGAGTCGCCGGTGCCATTTCCTTCAAAAAATAGCCCAAAAGAATTAAGTTAATCATATAGAATTTTAAGAGTATTCAATAGTATTTCGTAGCATAGTATGAACTTATTTATAAAAGTTTTTTCTTCATATTAACATTTTATAGTTTTAATTCGGGTAGTACCTACCCGTTAAGTTCATACTAAGTAGCTAATATACAATTCAACTACTACAATTCTATATAAAAAACTGATTATAATAATATTTCACGTTCAAATTTTATACAATATTTTTCAAACTTACAATACTGTTATTATACATATAGGATGAAATATAGCACAAAATAACTTTGCTACTCAGCAGCTATAAAGGCAATTCTAGTTAATACGCAAGTCATTCAGCAAAAGAAATAAATACACGTAATTCATAAGTCCAGAAACAAGTCATGCATTCTGGTTTTACTAAGATGACTTCCCATCCTTGGTCTTGTGGAAAGTAACCGTTATGACCATTGGCTAGGTAGCATGTTGTAATGTCGTCAAAAGGACGAGGGTTTTGTAATGTCCAACAGCCCCGTAATAATCTAAAAACCTTGTTTCTCACCCCAACTACTGAATCCGTCACATGTGGGAAGGTTTTATTTAAAAGTTGTAACCCGATGTTCTTTTTCTCACTTTGGTAAGAAGCGAACATCACTAACCCGTAGGTATAACATACTTCTTTATGTTACATGTTAGAAGCTCTTTCTAACTCACAAAATCCTATGTTGGGATATGTTGAGTCAAAATAGGTTCTTAACCCGTAGCGTAAAATTGCATTTGGGTTACCCGCATTTAACGCTTTAAAGAAAACACGGCGTAACTTACTGTCTCCCCAATGTGTTATACCCCACCTATCAAAGGAAACCTTTTATAAACTAAGGCATTTCTGGAAAGTCTTTCAAATGTTTGACAAGTTAATTTTGCCATAACTAATTGTGCTGATGAATTCTGACCGACTCTAGACAAGATTTCCTCAATCATATTGAAGGTTTTTCGTATGCCCGAGAGACATATTTAATTAATGTGGCTAATATGTTATGATCCAAGTCGGGTCATACCCAATAACAAGCTTACCTACACCTTAATCGTATTTAATCTTAATGAATGGATCATTAAATGAATACACGACACTTGGATTTTAGAAAATGGGTTTTCTAAAATATTATTACTTGAGATGAATTATTTGGATAATTTATATGATGAGGATATAATTATTTATAATGGACTTAAAAGTTGTGGGATTATCTCGCAACTCACTCCTCCTGGAACACCCCAACTTAATGGAGTTTCCGAAAAGAGGAACCGAACCCTAATGGATATGGTTCGATCTATGATGGCTAGAAGCTCGTCACCTCTATCATTTTGGGGTTATTGTCTATGCTCCGCGGCTCGTATTCTAAATATGGCCTCGACCAAGAAAGTGGAACGAACTCCTCATGAGATGTGGTTTGGAAAACCTCCATCTCTATCATATTTAAAGGTATGGGGATGTGAAGCTTACCCTAAGCGTTACGTCCCTAATAAGTTGAATGCTCGATCCACAAAGTGTATCTTCATAAGATATCCCAAGGATAATATGGGATATTATTACTATGATCCATCCGAGCAGAATGTATTTGTTGCTCGAAAGGCCGAATTCCTTGAAACTAAGTTCCTAATGGAAGGAAACAGTGAAAGGAAGATAGATCTTGAAGAGGTTCAAGATCAAGTAGACGATACACAATTGGTTGACACTAGCACTCAACATGAAAATGTTGAGAGTGATCAAATGGATGATCAAAATACACAAGATGTTCGCAGATCTGGTAGGATTAGTAATCCTCCTGAGAGATATGGGTTTCTCATGGATGTTTGCTATGTGGTTGATTTGGATGAACCAACAAACTACCAAGATGCTGTATCAAGGATTGATAAAGATAAATGGCAGGAAGCCATGAACGCTGAGATGCAATCCATGTATGAAAACCAAGTTTGGGAACTTGTTGAACAACCTACTGGCTCAAGGATAGTTGATTGTAAATGGCTTTTCAAAATGAAAACCGACATACATGGAAACTTGGATACATATAAAGCTAGACTTGTAGCAAAAGGTTTCACTCAGACTCAAGGGGTTGACTATGATGAAACTTTTTCGCCTGTGGCGATGCTAAAGTCTATTAGGATATTACTTGCCATTGCTGCTCATTATGATTATGAAATATGGCAAATGGATGTCAAGACCGCTTTTCTAAATGGACATCTTGAGGAAGATGTCTATATGGTTCAGCCTGAAGGTTTTGTTGATCCGAAATATCCTAAAAAGGTATGCAAGTTAAAGAAGTCAATCTACGGATTGAAACAAGCATCTAGAATATGGAATCATCGATTTAATGAGGAGGCCAAGAAATTTGGTTTTATTAAAAATGGTGATGAAGCCTGTGTATACAAGAAAGCTAGTGGGAGCACTATCATGTTCCTTGTACTATATGTGGATGATATATTGTTATTTAGAAATGATATTCCGGCAATGCAAGGTGTTAAAACTTGGCTAAGTAAATGCTTCTCCATTAAGGATCTTGGAGAAGCACAATACGTTTTGGGGATTGGGATCTATAGGGATAGATCCAAGAAACTGATAGGTTTGAATCAAAGTGCATACATTGAAAAGATCTTGAAAAGGTTCAAGATGGACAACTCTAAGAAAGGTTTGGTACCTATTCAAAAGGGAACACTTCTCAGTTCATCTCAGTGCCCCACCATGAAAGATGAACAGGAGAGAATGAAGAAAGTCCCATATGCGTCTGCCATTGGGTCAATCATGTATGCAATGATATGCACTAGACCGGATGTGTCATGTGCTCTTAGCCTGACAAGTAGATACCAGAATAACCCAGGAAACAGTCATTAGATTGCAGTTAAAAGTATATTGAAATACCTTAGGAGGACTAAGGATATGTTTCTAATATATAGATCTGGTGAAGAGGAACTCGCTGTAAAAAGTTACGTGGACGCGAGTTTCCAAACTGATCGAGATGATTCTCGATCACAGTTCGGTTATGTATTCACGTTAAATGGAGGTGCGATCTCTTGAAAGAGTTCAAAACCGGATGTTGTTGCATTATCCACTACAGAGTCGGAGTACATTTCCGCCTCAATGGCAGCTCAGGAAGCTGCATGGATGAAGAAATTCATAGACGACTTAGGAGTGGTCCCTTTCATTCAGGACCCTCTTGAGATCTTTTGTGATAACGAGGGTGTGATTGCTCAAATCAAAGAACCTCGTTCTCACCGAAAACCCGTCACATTGAGCGGAGATTCAACTACATAAGGGATGAAGTTAAAAAGGGAAAGATATGTATTCGCAAAGTTCACACAGATCTTAATATAGCGGATCCTCTCACGAAGCTCTCACATGGAGCAAAACATGCAGGACATGTTTGTGCATTAGGGCTTCGATATTCTAGTGATTGGTCATGATTTGTTTTAAGTATTGTAACGAAACGAAATTATTCAAACTCATAAATATAATTATGGTATTAATTTATTTTGAGTCAAGTTCCTATTTTGCATATTTCATCCATGAATAAGTAATTATTCTAAATTCCGTAGTCGATTACATTTGTAGGAACAAGTGTGAGGTTTAGACTATTATGAACTTGGATTGGTATACATTCACGAGATGAATGTGGGGCAAGGTTGCAACCAAGGTTCATAGATATTTTTGGGATACAAATATTGAAAGACCCGCTCTCAATATTTACTAATGGAGCCTTTGTGGTTGATCACATGTAATCTTGAGTAAAGGCGAATATCATTGTATCCTCTGACCTGAGATACATATTGGGTTCGGATATTTACCAAGTATTGTGCCTTGATTCTTTCCTTCGCTATTCTGAAATATGGTAGTTCATAAGGAAGAGCTCAGGTATAATGCAAGGTATATATTTAGGACGTATGTAGTCAAGATGAAATTTGTCCCTCTTGTTCGTTAAGAGTCAGAAGTCTAAGGCCTGATAAAGTTAAATCTAAAAGAGAGTGATCACTCTGTGTCTCTTGGATTTAACATGACATCTAGGACGAAAGGATAGAATGAAAGATTCACCTATTCATATTCGAGATGGGAACTCGAAAGGGATGATGTTATTGAATGGCACAAAGTCATAACATATTGGGGGTGATGGACGGTCGTTAGGTGGTATCCATCACTTGCATTAATTTCTTATGTTTCTCGTGCAAGTGGGAGATTGAAGGTTTTTCTTATGCCCGAGAGACATATTTAATTAATGTGGCTAATATGTTATGATCCAAGTCGTGTCATACCCAATAACAAGCTTACCGACACCTTAATCGTATTTAATCTTAATGAATGGATCATTAAATGAATACGCGACACTTGGATTTTAGAAAATCGGTTTTCTAAAATATTATTACTTGAGATGAATTATTTGGATAATTTATATGATGAGGATATAATTATTTATAGGTTTTAAATAATTAAGTTGTGTTATATTTTATAAAGTGGTTTGTAAAATGAAAGTATCGAAACAAATAAGCAAGTTTTATAAAAAAAAATTACATATTTTTATAACCCTTAAAGGGTGGCGGTTTTGGCTAGTCAAAAGAGTCTCTCACCCATGCTTATTTGTTACTTCAAGATGACACAACTCCTAATGTGCATGCTCAACATATTTACCAATGTTTTGACTTAAGTATTAACACACTTACATGCGTTCAAACAAGAGAGAGAAGCAAAAATACTCCCAATCTTTCCGTTGTGTTCAGCTGGCCGAAATATTTGGGGTATAGAGGGAGTGCTTGAGTGAGTTTGGATGCTTATTTTCAAGTGTCAATAAATCCTAACTATAGTATTAGGTGTTGGAAAAAGTTTGGGGTATTTTCTCTTGAGGTTTCATAGTTTTGGAGCTTTCATTCATCATCATCCTTTCAACTTGCTGCTGTCCAGAAAATTGGGTGCAAAAGGAAAGAGCTTTGAGCTTGTTCAAAGGTGATTAAGGGTATTAAATACCTTACAAGTTTAAGGGTGGTGTTGGTGCATCAAAAGCTTGGGTTTTACACACTTGTTCATCATCTTCATTATCACTTATTAACCTCCTAACTTGGAGAAGGTATAATCACTAAACATCCTTTTAATTGTAAGCATATTTCATAACTTGATATCTACTTGGAATTCAAATAAAAGGTTATATATATATACACTTGTTTTCTTAATAAATCTTGCTTCCGCTTGCTATAAATATTACTAAATTGGTTTAGTAATTATGTTAACATTAAGAACATGTTGTTATATTAAATTCCAACACATATCCTCTGGTAGGTCTTCTAAAATATTCGGTTGTCTACCCTTAATTTCCATTTTGTTTTTATAGTGTAAAATAGGCAAGGATTAGATTCGTAAAAGATAATTAACAAACAATACAAGCAATTTTTACATAGAACATAAAAGTACAAGCACACTACAATACATATAATACACAACATGATTACAACCCTCTAATCCGAATCACTAGTTTCTTCTTCATCGGACTTGGTTCGTTTTCCTAATTTTCTAGGGATATATGGTGTTCCTCTAATACGAGCCATCGTTTTCCACAATGGTTTAGAAAAACCTGGTGGTTTAGAGGTTCCCAGGTTATTGTTACATTTTAGGAAATATGGACGTTGCCGATACATATAATGTTCATCAGGGTTGGAATCAGGTTTCTCTATTTTTATACCTTTTCCCTTTTTATTTTCTTTTGCTTTATTAAATTGGGTCGAGGTAATTTCTATAACATCATCGAAATCCTCATCGGGATCCGATTCATCGGAAAATTGGTAATCTTCCCAATATTTTGCTTCCTTGGCGAAAACACCGTTGACCATTTTTGACTTTGGTCCGTTGGTTGAGGATTTTCTTTTATTTAATCGATTTACTGTAGGTATCAATATTTCTTCCTCCGGAGCCTCTTCCTCTTCCGGTTCCTCTTCTTCCGGTTCCTCCTCTTCCGGTTCTTCCTCTTCCAGTTTCTCCTCTTCCGGTTCTTCTTCGGGAATTTGTGAATCTTCCCAAAATATATTCGACTCTTCATTATTATTAGGTGAGTCGATGGGATTTGTACTAGTGGTAGACATCTATCACACAATATCAAACACATTAAGAGGTTAATATATCACATAATATTTACATGTTAATAATATATAGTTTCCAACAAAAGTGTTAAGCAATCGTTTTTAAAGAAAACAGGGTCGAAGTCCAGACTCACTAATGTATCCTAACAAACTCGATAAGACACACTAATGTAAATTTCTGGTTCTGTTAGACCAACGCTCGGATACCAACTGAAATGTCTCGTTCATATTGATTATAAACGTTCCATATTAATTGATTTCGTTGCGAGGTTTTTGACCTCTATATGAGACATTTTTCAAAGACTGCATTCGTTTTTAAAAACAAACCATAACCTTTATTTTATCGACAAGGTTAAAAGGACACCACCTAGATTATCCAGAAATGATAATCTAAAAATATCACACTTACACACTACCAATACATATTGGTTTACAATATTAATATGTTACAACAAAATAAATCTAGAATGCAGTTTTAAACAATATTATACAAACATACTGACACCAAATCTTGTCCATATTTTAGCATGCAACAGCGGAAGCTCTTAATAATCACCTGAGAATAAACATGCTTTAAACGTCAACAAAATTGTTGGTGAGTTATAGGTTTAACCTATGTATTTATCAAATCGTAATAATAGACCACAAGATTTCATATTTCAATATACATCCCATACATAGAGATAAAAATCATTCATATGGTGAACACCTGGTAACCGACATTAACAAGATGCATATAGAATATCCCCATCATTCCGGGACACCCATCGGACATGATAATTTCGAAGTACTAAAGCATTCCAAATTCTAGAATGGGGCTTGTTAGGCCCGATAAATCTATCTTTAGGATTCGCGTCAATTTGGGGTTCTGTTCCCAAATTCTTAAGCTACCAAGCTAAAAATGGGCATATTCGGCTTCGATCATTCACCCATATAATGTAGTTTCATTTACTTGTGTCTATTTCGTAAAGCATTTATAAAATTTCATGTATTCTCATCCCAAAATATTAGATTTTAAAAGTGGGACTATAACTCACTTTCACAGATTTTTACTTCGTCGAGAAGTAAGACTTCGCCACTGGTCGATTCACCAACCTATAACAAATATGTACATATATATCAAAGTATGTTCAAAATATATTTACAATATTTTTAATACGTTTTGCTGTTTTAAGTTTATTAAGTCAGCTGTCCTCGTTAGTAACCTACAACTAGTTGTCCACAGTTAGATGTACAGAAATAAAGCAATATATATTATCTCGAATCAATCCACGACCTCGTGTATACAAGTCTCAGACTAGATCACAACTCAAAGTATATATAATATTTTGGAATCAACCTCAACCCTGTATAGCTAACTCCAACATTACTGCATATAGAGTGTCTATGGTTGTTCCGAAATATATATAGATGGGTCGATATGATATATCAAAACATTGTATTCGTGTCTATGGTATCCCAATATTACATAATATATTAGAATACATGTATAATACAATATGAGTTAGCTAGGATATGATTAATATAGATTTGTTACCAATTTTCACGTAGCTACAACAAGCAAAATTATCAAATCTTGTTTTACCCATAACTTCTTCGTTTTAAATCTGTTTTGAGTGATTCAAGTTGCTATGGTTTCATATTGAACTTAAGTTTATGAATCTAAACAGAAAAATTATAAGTTTATAGATAGAAATACAGGTTACAAGTCATTTTTGTAATGGTTGTCATTTTAGTCGAAAGAACGACGTCTAGATGACCATTTTGGAAAACATACTTCCACTTTGAGTTTAACCATGATTTTTGGATATAGTTTCATGTTCATAAGAAAAATCATTTTTCCAAAAGAACAACTTTTAAATCAAAGTTTATCATAGTTTTTAATTAACTAACCCAAAACAGCCAGCGGTGTTACTACGACAGCGTATATCCGGTTTTACTGTATTTTTTCGTGTTTTTAGATTTTAAATGATTAAATTAGCATATCATATAGATATAGAACATGTGTCCTGTTGATTTTAAAATTCAAGTTAGAAGGATTAACTTTTGTTTGCGAACAAGTTTAGAATTAACTAAACTATGTTCTAGTGATTACAAGTTTAAACCTTCGAATAAGGTAGTTTTATATATACGAATCGAATGATGTTATGAACATCATTACTACCTCAGGTTTTATGGATAAACCTACTGGAAATTAGAAAAATAGATCTAGCTTCAAAGGATCCTTGGATGGCTTGAGATTTCTTGAAGCAAAAGCATGACACGAAAACAAGTTCAAGTAAGATTTCCAGTCGAAACAAGATTGTTATAGTTAGAGAAATTGAATCAAAGTTTGAGTATGAGTATTACCTTGAATTAGAAAGATATATTAATGTAACTAAAAAAGATTTCTTGAGATTGGATGATCACTTGAAATGGATTTGCAAGATTGAAAGTAAGCTAGCAAACTTAGAAGTGTTGTTGGTGTGTTCTTGAGTAGTTATTTTTTATATTGATCTAGGTTACCTATATTGAGCTAGATTATGAAGGAAATGATGAAGAACACTTAGAACACTAAGAGAGTAATTGATAGAGAGTAATTTAATGCATAAAAATGTAAATCAAATTGTGTTTGTGGTAGGTGTAAGGTGGCGTGAATATGGAGTCAAATATAGGCTCCATTACTTTATTGTTTTGTTAGATATTTCATGCTAGTTGCCAAATAATGGTTCCCACATGTGTTAGGTGACTCACAAGATCTGCTAAGAGCTGATCATTGGAGTGTATATACCAATAGTAAATACATTTAGAAGCTGGGTATTGTACGAGTACGAATACAGGTGCATACGAGTAGAATTGTTGATGAAAATGAACGAGGATGTAATTGTAAGCATTTTTGTTAAGTAGAAGTACTTTGATAAGTGTCTTGAATTCTTTCAAAAGTGTATGAATACATATTAAAACACTACATGTGTATACATTTTAACCGTGTCGTTAAGTCATCGTTAGTCGTTACGTGTAAGTGTTGTTTTGAAACCTTTAGGTTAACGATCTTGCTAAATATTGTTAACCCATTGTTTATTATATCTAAAGAGATGTTATATTATTACATTATCATGATATTATGATGTATTAATATATCTTAATATGATATATATACATTTAAATGTCGTTACAACGATAATCGTTACATATATGCCTCGTTTCGAAATCCTTAAGTTAGTAGTCTTGTTTTTACATATGTAGTTCATTGTTAATATACTTAATGATATGTTTACTTATAATAATATCATGTTAACTATATATATAACCATATATATGTCATCATATAGTTTTTACAAGTTTTAACATTCGTGAATCACCGGTCAACTTGGGTGGTTAATTTTCTATATAAAATCTATTTCAATTAATCAAGTCTTAACAAGTTTGATTGCTTAACATGTTGGAAACACTTAATCATGTAAATAACAATTTCATTATATATATATATATATATATATATATATATATATATATATATATATAAACATGGAAAAGTTCGGATCACTACATCGGGTTCGAGCCCGGTTCGTGGCATTTTTTTTAGAAAGGCTTTTGTAGGTAGTTTTCAAAACCAAAAATTATTATTATTATTATTGTTATTATTAGTAGAGTTATAATTATTATCATTATTATTATTATGATTTTAATTATTATTATTATTAGTATTATAACTATTATAATTATTATACCATGTATTAGTATTAACATAATTAAAATTAAAATTATAATTACTATTATTGTTGTTACTACTAAAATTATTATTATCATTAATATTATTAGTAAGTATTATTAATAGTATCATTAAGATTATTAGTATTTGTAGTGACCCGAACTTTTCAATGTTTATATATATTAATGGAGATTGATATTTACTTGACTAAATGTTTCCAACGTGTTAAGCAATCAAACTTATTAAGACTTGATTAAATGAAATAAGTTTCATATAGACAATTGATCACCCAAGTTGACCGGCGATTCACGAACGTTACAAATTTGTAAAAACTACATGTTGTGGTATATATAGACATATATATATGGTTGACATGAGATTATGATGAGTAAGTATCTCACTAAGTATATTAACAATGTGTGATATACATAAGAAATGAGATTACTAAGTTAAGAAAGTCGAAATGATATATATAACGATTATCGTTATGATAACGTCTATAAATACACATGTATCATATTAAGATATTGATACACTATATTTAACATGATAAAATGATATTTAAATATATCATTAAGTGTTAACAATGAACTACATATGTAAAAACAAGACTACTAACTCAAGAATTACGAAACGAGACTTATATGTAACGATTATCGTTGTAATGATATTTTAATGTATATATCATATTAATATATATTCATACATCATAATATCATGATAACATAATAATTTAACATCTCATTTGATACAATAAACATTGGGTTAACAACATTAATTGAGATCGTTAACTTAAAGGTTTCAAAACAACACTTACATGAAACGACTAACGAAGACTTAACGACTCCATTAGAATGTATATACATGTTTTGTTTTGATATGTATTCTTACACTTTTGAAAGACTTCAAGACACATATCAAAGTACTTCTACTTAACAAAAATGCTTACAATTACATCCTCGTTCAGTTTCATCAACAATTCTACTCGTATGCACCCGTATTCGTACTCGTACAATACACAGCTTTTAGATATATGTACTATTGGTATATACACTCCAATGATCAGCTCTTAGAAGCCCATGTGAGTCACCTAACACATGTGGGAACCATCATTTGGCAACTAGCATGAAATATCTCATAAAATTACAAAAATATTAGTAATCATTCATGACTTATTTACATAAAAATAAAATTACATATCCTTTATATCTAATTCATATACCAACGACCATAAACACCTACAAACACTTTCATTCTTCAATTTTCTTCATCTAATTGATCTCTCTCAAGTTCCATCTTCAAGTTCTAAGTGTTCTTCATAAATTCCATAAGTATAGTTTCATAAAAATCAAGAATACTTCCAAGTTTACAAGTCTACTTCCAAGCTTTCTAATCCATTCCAAGTAATCATCTAAGATCAAGGAACCTTAGTTATTTATAGTAGGTTATCTTTCTAATTCAAGGTAATATTCGTATTCAAACTTTGATTCAATTTCTACAACTATAACAATCTTATTTCGAGTGAAAATCTTACTTGAACTTGTTTTCGTGTCATGATTCTGCTTCAAGAACTTTCAAGCCATCCAAGGATCCTTTGAAGCTAGATCCATTTTTCTCATTTCCAGTAGCTTTATCCAGAAAACTTGAGGTAGTAATGATGTCCATAACATCATTCGATTCATACATATAAAGCTATCTTATTCGAAGGTTTAAACTTGTAATCACTAGAACATAGTTTAGTTAATTCTAAACTTGTTCGCAAATAAAAGTTAATCCTTCTAACTTTACTTTTAAAATAATCTAAACACATGTTCTATATCTATATGATATGCTAACTTAATGATTTAAAACCGGAAAATACGAAAAACACCGTAAAACCTGATATACGCCGTTGTAGTAACACTGCGGGCTGTTTTGGGTTAGTTAATTAAAAATTATGATAAACTTTGATTTAAAAGTTGTTCTTTTGGGAAAATAATTTTTCTTATGAACATGAAACTATATTCAAAAATCATGGTTAAACTCAAAGTGGAAGTATGTTTTCCAAAATAGTCATCTAGACGTCATTCTTTCGACTGAAATGACTACCTTTACAAAAACGACTTGTAACCTATAATTCTGACTATAAACTTATACTTTTTCTGTATAGATTCATAAACTTAAGTTCAATATGAAACCATAGCAATTGGATTCACTCAAACGGATTTAAAATGAAGAAGTTATGGGTAAAACAAGATTGGATATTTTTTGATTATTTTAGGTACGGGAAATGTTTAACAAATCTATACAAATCATATCCTAGCTAACTTATATTGTATTATACATGTATTCTAATATATTATGTAATCTTGGAATACCATAGACACGTATGCAAATGTTTTGACATATCATATCGACCCATGTATATATATTATTTGGAACAACCATAGACACTCTATATGCAGTAATGTTAGAGTTAGCTATACAGGGTTGAGGTTGATTCCAAAAATATATGTACTTTGAGTTGTGATCTAGCCTGAGACATGTATACACTGGGTCGTGGATTGATTCAAGATAATATATATCGATTTATTTCTGTACATCTAACTGTGGACAACTAGTTGTAGGTTACTAACGAGGACAGCTGACTTAATACACTCAAATCTTTAAAACATAATAAAAATGGTTGTAATTATATTTTGATCATACTTTGATATATATGTACATATTTATATAGGTTCGTGAATCGATCCGTGGCCAAGTCTTATCTCCGAGGAAGGAAATATCTGTGAAAGTGAGTTATAGTCCCACTTTTAAAATCTAATATTTTTGGGATGAGAATACATGCAGATTTTATAAATGATTTACAAAATAGACACAAGTACGTGAAACTACATTCTATGGTTGAATTATCAAAATCAAATATGCCCCTTTTTATTAAGTCTGGTAATCTAAGAATTAGGGAACAGACACCCTAATTGATGCGAATTCTAAAGATAGATCTATTGGGCCTAACAAACCCCATCCAAAGTACCGGATGCTTTAGTACTTTGAAATTTATATCATATCCGAAGGGTGTCCCGGAATGATGGGGATATTCTTATATATGCATCTTGTTAATGTCGGTTACTAGGTGTTCACCATATGAATGATTTTTATCTATATGTATGGGATGTGTATTGAAATATGAAATCTTGTGGTCTATTGTTACGATTTGATATATATAGGTTAAACCTATAACTCACCAACATTTTTGTTGACGTTTAAAGCATGTTTATTCTTAGGTGAATACTAAGAGCTTCCGCTGTTGCATAGTCCATGTTTGTATGATATTGTTTAAAAACTGCATTCAAGAAATATATGTCGATGTAATATATTTCTATTGTAAACCATTATGTAATGGTCATATGTAAACCGTATATTTTAGATTATCATTATTTGATAATCTACGTAATGTTTTTTTAAAACCTTTATTGATAAAATAAACGTTATGGTTGTTTTAAAAATGAATGCAGTCTTTGAAAAACGTCTCATATAGAGGTCAAAATCTCGCAACGAAATCAATTAATATGGAACGTTTATAATCAATATGAATGGGAAATTTTAGTATTATTATTAAAACTATCATTATTATTATCATTTTATTAGAATTATTATTATTTTTATTTTGAAAACAATACAAATTATTATTATTATCATTGTTATTAGTATTAGTACCATTTTATATTTATAAGTATTATTATTAATGTTATCATTATTATTAGTACTAATATGATTATCTTTATTAGTATTATTATTATTATTAAAAAGTATTTTCATTATTATCATTTTTACAAAAAATTATTATTTTTGCTATCATTAACACTATATTATTATTATTATTATTATTATTTTTATTACTAGTATCATTATAAATATTACCATTATCATTATGAATATTATTATTATTGTTATTACAAAATAATATAACTCTTTATTCATTATCATTATTAAAATCATTTTATCAAACAAATACTTATACATAGAATATATATATATATATATATATATATATATATATAGAAATATATATATATATATATATATATATATATATATATATATATATATATATATATATATATATATATATATATATATATATATATATATATATATATATAGAAATATATAACAAGTGAAATAATATATATAAACTTGTTCGATTACGAGTATATGTGTTAATATATATACTTGATATAGGTTCGTGAATCCGAGGTCAACTCTATACTTGTCCAGTGCCATCCTATGCATATTTACTACAAACTATCGTATCATATCATGAGTTCATTTGCTCCCTTTTTATCTATATTTTTGGGCTGAGAATACATGCACTATTTTATAACTGTTTGACAAAATAAACACAAGTACTAAACATTGTTCTACGTGGGTTTGAATCAAAAATCCCTTAGCTTGGTAACTTTAAACTTTGGTCATTGTACCGTGGCGCGAATCCTAAAGATAGATCTATTGGGTTTAACACCCCCACCCAGTATGTTGTACTAGTCAAGGATTTATATTGGCTTAGAAGAACGGGTGTTTAGTACTTCGAGGTTAACTTCACGTACTTGATTCGGTGTGCTTATTATAACTCATGGGGTAAAAACTTTGTTAAGGCTAGTTACCAGGTGCTCACAACATGGAATGCTTTTATACACTGCGGTGTATTTATTTATTTATTTATTGAAACTGAAATTTTGTGGTCTACTATATCTATTTCTGAAATCATTATTTATGACAAACCTATGAACTCACTCAACCCCGTGTTGACTTTTTAGCATGTTTATTCTCAGGTACTTAAATATTTCTTCCCCTGTATATTTGCTGCTTTCATGATGATTGTTTGCTATGATTAGAGTCTTCATTACATATCATATCAATTAAAGACATTTAATGCGTTGTTCATTTAATATAATGCAAATGACTATTTATCTTCCACTGCAAAACTCATTAAAACTCAATAAAACGTCCCATATAGAGTCGTTCTCGTTTATACAACTGTGATTTGATATAATTACTCACAAATACCCTAGGCCCTATTTGGGGGTGTTACAGATATCAAATGTAAGTCTTGTTGTGATATTCTTATACCGATTGCAGGAAGGAATTCGGCCAGAGTGATAGTGGTAAAATTGTGCTTTGCGGCTGCCGTCTATGGGATTTGGAACGAGTGAAATGCTCGCATGTTTAATGGTACTCCAAAGTCTGTAGATTAACTGTATCAGATTATAAGGTCAAATATGCGATTAAAATTGATGTCTGTTAGATTTAAGCCTTGGTGTCATGTTCATCTTGTAAAAGCCGACTGGCAATTTTAAGCGTGTTGGTCGGCTTGGAGGTCTAGTTATCTGTCAGTGTTTGTTTATAGCTAGTTGGTCGTGTTGCTGGGCTGCTAGGTTTACGAGTAGCAGCTGTTCCTTGTTTCGTTGATTCTTTATTATTTTTAATAATATTTTCCGAGTAAATCCCATTACCCAAAAAAAAAACGGCTATGCCTCACAATTATCAATGTGGACAATACGGCTATGCCTCATAACTATGGTCACAAAACGGCTATGTGACACCATTAATACGAGCAAATAAATCATATACATACATACATACATACATACATACATACTGTAGTGACCCGAACTTTTCCATGTTTATATATATTAATTGAGATTGATATTTACATGATTAAATGTTTCTAACATGTTAAGCAATCAAACTTGTTAAGACTTGATTAATTGAAATATGTTTCATATAGACAATTGACCACCCAAGTTGACCGGTGATTCACGAACGTTAAAACTTGTAAAAAATATATGATGACATATATATGGATATATATATATTTAACATGATACTATGATAAGTAAACATATCATTAAGTATATTAACAATGAACTACATATGTAAAAACAAGACTACTAACTTAATGATTTTTAAACGAGACATATATGTAACGATTATCGTTGTAAAGACATTTAATGGATATATATCATATTAAGAGATATTCATACATGTTAATATCATGATAATATAATAATTTAAAATCTCATTTGATATTATAAACATTGGGTTAACAACATTTAACAAGATTGTTAACCTAAAGGTTTCAAAACAACACTTACATGTAACGACTAACGATGACTTAACGACTCAGTTAAAATGTATATACATGTAGTGTTTTAATATGTATTTATACACTTTTGAAAGACTTCAATACACTTATCAAAATACTTCTACTTAACAAAAATGCTTACAATTACATCCTCGTTCAGTTTCATCAACAATTCTACTCGTATACACCCGTATTCGTACTCGTACAATACACAGCTTTTAGATGTATGTACTATTGGTATATACACTCCAATGATCAGCTCTTAGCAGCCCATGTGAGTCACCTAACACATGTGGGAACCATCATTTGGCAACTAGCATGAAATATCTCATAAAATTACAAAAATATGAGTAATCATTCATGACTTATTTACATGAAAACAAAATTACATATCCTTTATATCTAATCCATACACCAACGACCAAAAACACCTACAAACACTTTCATTCTTCAATTTTATTCATCTAATTGATCTCTCTCAAGTTCTATCTTCAAGTTCTAAGTGTTCTTCATATATTCTACAAGTTCTAGTTACATAAAATCAAGAATACTTTCAAGTTTGCTAGCTCACTTCCAATCTTGTAAGGTGATCATCCAACCTCAAGAAATCTTTGTTTCTTACAGTAGGTTATCATTCTAATACAAGGTAATAATCATATTCAAACTTTGGTTCAATTTCTATAACTATAACAATCTTATTTCAAGTGATGATCTTACTTGAACTTGTTTTCGTGTCATGATTCTGCTTCAAGAACTTCGAGCCATCCAAGGATCCGTTGAAGCTAGATCCATTTATCTCTTTTCCAGTAGGTTTATCCAAGGAACTTAAGGTAGTAATGATGTTCATAACATCATTCGATTCATACATATAAAGCTATCTTATTCGAAGGTTTAAACTTGTAATCACTAGAACAAAGTTTAGTTAATTCTAAACTTGTTCGCAAACAAAAGTTAATCCTTCTAACTTGACTTTTAAAATCAATTAAACACATGTTCTATATATATATGATATGCTAACTTAATGATTTAAAACCCGGAAACACGAAAAACACCGTAAAACCGGATTTACGCCGTCGTAGTAACACCGCCGGCTGTTTTGGGTTAGTTAATTAAAAACTATGATAAACTTTGATTTAAAAGTTGTTATTCTGAGAAAATGATTTTTATTATGAACATGAAACTATATCCAAAAATTATGGTTAAACTCAAAGTGGAAGTATGTTTTCTAAAATGGTCATCTAGACGTCGTTCTTTCGACTAAATGACTACTGTTACAAAAACGACTTGTAACTTATTTTTCTGACTATAAACCTATACTTTTTCTGTTTAGATTCATAAAATAGAGTTCAATATGAAACCATAGCAATTTGATTCACTCACGGATTTAAAATGAAGAAGTTATGGGTAAAACAAGATTGGATAATTTTTCTCATTTTAGCTACGTGAAAATTGGTAACAAATCTATTCCAACCATAACTTAATCAACTTGTATTGTATATTATGTAATCTTGAGATACCATAGACACGTATACAATGTTTCGACCTATCATGTCGACACATCTATATAGATTTCGGAACAACCATAGACACTCTATATGTGAATGTTGGAGTTAGCTATACAGGGTTGAGGTTGATTCCAAAATATATATAGTTTGAGTTGTGATCAATACTGAGATACGTATACACTGGGTCGTGGATTGATTCAAGATAATATTTATCGATTTATTTCTGTACATCTAACTGTGGACAACTAGTTGTAGGTTACTAACGAGGACAGCTGACTTAATAAACTTAAAACATCAAAATATATTAAAAGTGTTGTAAATATATTTTGAACATACTTTGATATATATGTATATATTGTTAAAGGTTCGTGAATCAACCAGTGGCCAAGTCTTACTTCCCGACGAAGTAAAAATCTGTGAAAGTGAGTTATAGTCCCACTTTTAAAATCTAATATTTTTGGAATGAGAATACATGCAGGTTTTATAAATGATTTACAAAATAGACACAAGTACGTGAAACTACATTCTATGGTTGAATTATCGAAATCGAATATGCCCCTTTTTATTAAGTCTGGTAATCTAAGAATTAGGGAACAGACACCCTAATTGACGCGAATCCTAAAGATAGATCTATTGGGCCTAACAAACCCCATCCAAAGTACCGGATGCTTTAGTACTTCGAAATTTATATCATATCCAAAGGGTGTCCCGGAATGATGGGGATATTCTTATATATGCATCTTGTTAATGTCGGTTACCAGGTGTTCACCATATGATTGATTTTTATCTCTATGTATGGGATGTGTATTGAAATATGAAATCTTGTGGTCTATTATTATGATTTGATATATATAGGTTAAACCTATAACTCACCAACATTTTTGTTGACGTTTTAAGCATGTTTATTCTCAGGTGATTATTAAGAGCTTCCGCTGTTGCATACTTAAATAAGGACGAGATTTGGAGTCCATGCTTGTATGATATTGTGTAAAAACTGCATTCAAGAAACTTATTTTGTTGTAACATATTTGTATTGTAAACTATTATGTAATGGTCGTGTGTAAACAGGATATTTTAGATTATCATTATTTGATAATCTACGTAAAGCTTTTTAAAACCTTTATCTATGAAATAAAGGTTATGGTTTGTTTTAAAAATGAATGCAGTCTTTGAAAAACGTCTCATATAGAGGTCAAAACCTCGCAACGAAATCAATTAATATGGAACGTTTTTAATCAATAAGAACGGGACATTTTACATACATACATACATACATACATACATACATACATACATACATACATACATACATACATATTTCACTCACCTTATCGTCTTGGTGAGATTTCCGACAACTTGTAACCTTCAAAGCAAGTCACCTAATACATTTAATGCCCAAATAATTCACATAACAAGTTGGACTATTTATCAACTAACCTCACTAGTGCATTTATGACCCAAAAGGGTATTTATGACCCATTTGCACTAGAACCACACAATCGAGGTCCAAATCCATAACTAATCACTAAAAGCTAGTGATTAAGGTTCTAAGACTTCCATTAATACAAGTCTAGGATATTTTCATACCCAATTTATTCTACTAGGTCAAACTTACCCATTTGACCCATTCTAAGTCAACCATGAACCCTAATAACACTTTTCACTAACCATACAAGTGAGCTAGTGATTCACTAACCATTTAAGGCTCATTAACCCCATTTATTACTTGAAACCCTAGGTTAGTCATTCTTGAGTCCTCATGACTCAATCTTACACAAAAACCCCCAAAATCACCAACAATGGGTTTTATGTTCACCATTCACCCAAACCCTAACCCTCATATAAATCAAAGTAAGAAAATCAAGGTTAGGACATACCACCACAATCAAAACGTAGATAGCGGCTAGATGAACAACTTTATAACCAGAGCTAAAACCCGAAACTAGCTTCTCCCTCCTTTGCTTGAGCTTTCTCACACTAAGAATCTCTCTCTCTCTAAACTTGAAGTGGAAGGGGTGAGGTAGTTGGAAGTGGAGTAAATGACACCCCAAGATCTGATCATGTGGCCTTAAACACATCCCACATGTGAAAAATACCAAAATGCCCTTTTAAAATATCAAAAACCAAACAGCTGGCCCGTCAGCTTATCTTGGACGGCGTCTCGTAAACTGGACGACGTCTAGTCCTTCAATGTTGGACGGCGTCCCATTAATTTAGACAGCGTCCCAACCAACTAGAAAACAGGGTTTTACAACTCACTCCCTAAATCACAACACAGGAATTGTACTCTTATTCCCCACCGGTACTCGCATTTCCCGATAACGTTATACCATTCCGATATAATACTTGTGACGACTTGAAAATTTCCTGCCAAATTTAAACTTAATCTTTATATAATTTCAACACGATAAGCAAAGTCTGTAATGTTGAGTCTCAAAATTTTTGAACTATTTACATGAATTCAAATGACCTTCGACTGTTCTCGACGATTCACGAACAACCACTTGTAAATAGATACATATATATATATATATATATATATATATTTAAATGTATAGATATATATAGTAATTTGAAATATTATTTGAAATAATATATGATTACAAGTTAAAATATAGTTATTGTATTAACACTAATATTATTGTTACTACTTCCATTATTATTAATATTAATATCAATATTAGTATTATTAATATTATTATCATTATTATTGATATAGTTATAAATACTATTATATAAATAATTAAAAAATTATAATCTAGTTGTAATGTAAATATTGTTAGTTATTATTATTGTTATTATAGTTATCATCATTATTATTATTATAAAAATAATACCATTTATTATCATGTATCATCTTTATAGTTATTATTACCATTATCAGTAATTATTATTAAATTTAGTATTTTTATTATTATCATTATCCTTGCTATTTGTATTATTATTATTATTATTATTAACAATAATAAAAATATTATTATTATTGATATTTATTTATTATTTAAATTAAATATAAAATATAAAAGCAAATAATTACGTAATGAGATATGTATCACAAACACATATCATTATTGATTCTGCTTTTTCCATTTTGCCCGTGAACCAGTGTTGAGTCAATTTCTGTATAAAACAAACCATCATCTTGCTTTATGGATAGGAAGTCAATCAATTTTTCCATCTAATTAATCTACATATATATACATATGCTTGAGAAACATAGAAGAAGAAAAATCAATCATCACCATTTCTCCTTCTCTTCCTCTCCTCTTCTTGTCCAGGAATCCCCACTTTCCACCACCGTGAACTGCAACTAGTCACCATGGCAACACCACCATCACTATCGTGAAACAACCAACCACCACCTTCATTCGCGAACACCACAATAAACCACCACCTACTACATCTCTCTCTCTATTGTTCGAGAATCATTATCAAACACCATTAACGTTCAATATCAGTCCACCTATATATACACCCGATTACTAGATGTTTAGTTCTGTTTTCGTGCAACCATCACAACATCCGCCATGGAATCCCATCATCACTACTCAAACTTATTTCTATTTCTGTTTACGGTTTACTCTTGTCTTCTTCATAAACCCATTTAAACAACCACCACTCCCCACTGTTACGCTACTGCAGCTCCAGCGAAATCGTTTTCTGCTTTCTTCTATGAACATCCAAACTCAGAATTCCTGTTGCCCGATACTTGCTTCTTTCTTTTTCTGCTTTTGGTCGATGAAAATGATAGAAGAAAAGATAAAGATAAAGATAATGATGATGTTTTTAGTTGAATGATTATATGAGGAATCGAATAACCGCACCAAACCCACTTAAAAGTATAAAACTATTATCATTATCTTTATTTTCGTTCGAGTTTCAAGGGAAAACCAAACAGACGCGATATATTTTTTTTTTGGGCTTATTTAGTTACTACTTTGGTCAGACAACTTTATCAGACACCCATTGATTTAAGTAATGATACAACTTGGGCTTATTGATGGGCTACACTTGTAACCCGTTCTTGTAACTATCGATTAACTGCTTTTGTGTCTATTTCCTGTACACTTGAACAAACAACCCAAATCACCACTTCTATTACCATTTTTTCTTGCTCCTGCTAATATTAGTTTTCCCCTTTCTATTCGATGATGAAGATGATAATGATGGTTTGATACTATAGTGGTGAAGTGACGACATAATATTGTTGATAGTGAAACGAGTTCACTGATGATACAATATAATGATGATAGTTTAAGCATGATGATGAAAGTATAAGAGGAAGAATGATGATGATCTTGTTAGGAAGACGATGGTGATGTATTACCGTTCGAATGCTTGAAAAGACGAAACCAAGGCATAAAAACCCTTAACAACTACTGTTATGTGTACCCTTGATTATCAACCTGCAAAACCAACGAAGAATCCATCATCTGCTATTGTTACCGCTGCGTGCTATTTCTATTATTCTGAACTTATTTAACCTCAAACAAACACCTTCGTATACCGTAACTCTTCATGTTATTATTAGGCCTGCTGCGTTAATAATTGGACTTGATCAATTTAATTGGGCTTGTTAATTGGTTTTATGGGCTTCAATATATTGTTGGGCCAAAAGTCCAGTTTATAGTTTTTGGTTGGGATGAACAATATTGTTGATGATAATCATGTATTGTGTAAACGTTGATAATGATGCTTAAATGATCGATCATGATGATCATGGTTCGAAAAGATTATGATGATGATGGAAGCTAGATGATATTAGATACTTTGATGATTTATGTTAAAATGTATAAGATAAAAACAGAAAGAAGGATAAATAGATTAAGTTATGAATTGAATTAGAAAAGTAATAGCAGAGGAATGGTTTGATGTTGTTTGGTTTAACCGAGAGGTCTCGGGTTCAAGCCCGGGTAGTGGCGTGTTATTTTTAAAGCTCCTTTCTTCAAAGGTTGTACTCTTTTATTATTATTATTATTATTATTATTATTATTATTATTATTATTATTATTATTATTATTATTATTATTATTATTATTATTATTATTATTATTATTATTATTATTATTATTATTATTATTAATATTATTATTATTACTTTTATTAATATTATTTGTATTATTATTATTATTGGTATTATTAGGATTATTATTATTATTATTATTATCAGTATTATCATTATTATTAGTATTATTATAAAAATAATACACTTTATTATTATTATCATTAATATTATTATCAATACTATCATTTTTTATATAATTATTATTATCATTATCTTTACTACTATTAACATTAATATATTTATTAACAAGTATTATTATTATTATTAAGTATTATTAGTATAAAATTTTGTTTTATCAAAATTAGTATTTCTATTGTAAAAATAATACAACCTTTTATTTTTATTATTATTTACTATCATTATTAAAGTTTTATATATTTTATTATTATTATTTTTAACATAACTATTTTTGTAATTTTATAATAAATAATACTTATCTATCTAAAGTAAATAAAGTAAATATATTATTAAGGAAACTTATAAATTATTAAATATAAAAATTATATCACTAAGAATAATACATAAATTTGTTCGATTTCAATTATATGTGTTAATATATATATAAATGATATAGGTTTGTGAATCCTGACCAACCCTGCATTGTTCAGTTCCATCGTATGCATATTTTTACTACAAAATATCATATTGTGAGTTTCATTTGCTCCCTTTTTAAATACTTTTGCAATATATTTTTGGGACTGAGAATACATGCGCTGCTTTTATAAATGTTTTACGAAATAGACAAAAGTAATCGAAACTACATTCTATGGTTGGATTATCGAATCGAAAATGCCCTTTTTTAGCTTGGTAGCCTAAGAATTGGTGTTTATGAAAATTGCCACCAATTGACGCGAATCTAAAGATAGATCTATGGACCTAGACACGTCCCATTCGGGTTACGAATGCTTTAGTACTTCGATTATCATATCCGATGAGAGTCCCGGAATGATGGGGATATTCTATATGCATCCTGTTAGTTCGGTTATCAACCGTTCACCATATTAATGATTTTTAATTCGCAGGTTACGCGTATTATTTTGTACTCGGGTTACGTGTACAATTAAATATCTAAAAATCTTATGGTCTATTAAAATGATGAAAATGACTGATTATGATAAACTAATAAACTCACCAACCTTTTAGTTGACACTTGAAAGCATGTTTATTCTCAGGTATGAAAGAAATCTTCCGCTGTGCATTTGCTCATATTAGAGATATAACTTGGAGTCATTCATGACAAATTTCAAAAGACGTTGCATTCAAGTTGTCGAGTTCATCAAGATTATTATTAAGTCAATTATAGTTGGATATATTATGAAATGGTATGCATGCCGTCAACTTTCGATGTAATGAAAGTTTGTCTTTTAAAAACGAATGCAATGTTTGTAAAATGTATCATATAGAGGTCAAGTACCTCGCGATGTAACCAAATGTAATGTATTCGTCCAGATGGATTAGGACGGGTCATTAAAATACTACTCCCAAGATGAAGTTAGCGGACCGAGTCAACGATCGTAACTCACCAATCACACACGCTCTTTTGGCCTCCATCAACGAGTAATGTAACATCGCGCCCTGCTACACCATAGTGAATCCTAACGGAATACACTAACCATAAACACCAAACAACAAGTATATTCTCATACTTAGAAACATTCCACTCACTTAGAATCTTTGCACACGCATCATACGTACGCGTACACAATCGAGCAAGAACAACCTATATCGCACATAGGCACAAAACAATAATTCTCTAGAAGAGAATCTGACACGCACATCCCTTACCCAGGGATCTCACCTTGCACTTCAAACACGTCCATTTATCTCCCAATTAGATTCATCATATTACCACCTCGGTGATAATTTAAGTCCAAACTCATAAGTACAATTTATTCCAAACCGTACTTTTACCACAATCGACCAACGCAGGTCTCAACGCTAGCCTCGAATCCATATGAGCATCATCCAGTATCGACACACTAGAACGTCTTCGTGCGAGAGTTCAAACTCCCCCACTTAGAACTCCGTTCCATAACCACATCTTCGAGATAACAGTATCCCGCGAAACCACTATCCACTCATTGTTGTCTTAGTCAACCGTCGAGTCTGTCTCCGTCTTACCGAGACTCATACAACCAACATGCTAAAGAAGACAAGATCCATCCATCTTGCATCCCATGGTACACACATCACAATAACTTGCTCTATCCTTGAGCATACGAAGGATTTTGGGATCATCCTTCTCCACTTCATACCAATTGTTCATTAACACGAACATAAGCATCACTCTTGCAATCGTTCGATTGCTATAGCTTGTCAAATTCTGCTTAGTCACTCATGTACCTAAGGGTTTCTATAGGGTACCCTAAGTACAATGTAACCACTGCCATCGAAGTTGCACATCACACCAGCAGGTATAAAAAGGCACCTGACATCGCATCACGTAGACTCCATTACTAACATACATCGAGATCACACACTCGATCTCTAGGGTTCTATCCACCCGATGAACCTCATAGTTCGCCATCCTCAACACAAAAGCGAACACGCGCATAACAACTGAACACCAAAGTCCATTTCCATGGCTTGGTAGAAACATATCCCAAACACTAAGGAATGCTTGGTTGTACCAAGTCTTACGCCCTTCGTCCGTCAATCCAAACGTCACCGTAGGGTAATTCCATTAGGAATGTCACCTATAACAAAAATATGCACAACACAATGCATTTAACCAAACCCGAATTCATCGACACATAATAAATAATCAAAGGACATATTTATTAAAACGAAAAGTACCGTAACGTCTTCTCCCCACACCCGTCCCCGCTAACTCAGGACACTCCGACTTTCGATGTCATTTTCCTCAGCAATTGAAGCACACCGTGCCATCACCCTTTGGCACAGAACATTCCCAAAACTTGTGACATCTCACGCCACAATTGTAACACCTAGACGCTATAGAATCTGATATACCCGTCCGTATACCACCTGTGCTCACACTTACACCCTTAGTTCTCTTACTTGGAGCACCATATGAAACAACCCTTCTCTTACTTGAAGCTTCACCAACTATCGATTGCGAATGCGATTTGAAACCCTTTGCCATGGCGAATAACTCCGCGAACGAGTTCACTTGACAAAGGCTAATTTTGTTCCGCAATTCATCATTCAAAGTTCGATCAAAATCTCCCATCAACATACTATCCCTTCTGTTATACTCTGGGAAAAAATGAGCCTTCGCCATAAATGTCGTCTTGAGAGTATTCAAGTCCATAGAACCTTGTTGCAAATTTCGCAACTCATCACGCAAATTCGACAAATCGACTTGCATTCGGAACTCCTCGAAGAATTCCTTCTTAAAATTGTCCCATGGTAACCCCATAAACGAGTCACCACCAACAATATCAATCTTACCATCCAACCAATCCTTCGCCCTACCCCGTAACAAGCTAGTAGTGAGTTTTATCCTCTTCTCGAGAGGGCATTCAATAGTGCGAAAACACCCTTCGACATCCGAGATCCATGTTGTGCTTATCAAAGGATCCGGTTTCTAGACATACATTGGAGGTTTAGTCCTCATGAAGCTCTTATGACAACGTCCATTTCACAACTACTTCGAAATTCGGAATACTTCCTATCAATTTCTTCTCGTAAAGCTCCTAATTGCTCCGCAACAGCGGCCGCAACTCTAGCGTTAAACTCATCGTCACTCATCTCGATCTCGTTTCTTGTCGTCATTCTAAAGAATGCAAAACAATTAGACCACGAACGTATAAAACCACACACGCAACGTCGCCCCATCTTGCTCAATAATCGTCTTACATCACTTGTTAGACACGATTTGTACTCGTAACAATGGTAGCTAGTCATTATTACGTGCACGTGCCATCTAAACTTGTTAGTACAACGACTATCTTGCTCTATGATATTCACAAAAGCAAACATAAACACAAACACACGCAATAATATATTAGTAATATCTGCGTATTAATATAAACGTTAGTCCACCCATAAACTAGGATACTAACCAAATTCCCATTCCGGCCCGTAATCCTACAAGTCTCGCAACAATTAAGCACACACAAAAGTCTAAGTCTAGGCACCTATCTCAAGTCACCTAAATCCCTTAGACCATGCTCTGATACCACTTGTAATGACCCAACTTCATTTTACCAAAAATCAAGACTAAAAAAAAAATTAACTCAGTTCATCTGGACGGCGTCCAGTTGTGAAGGGAAGGACGACGTCCAACATGATGGGACAGCATCCAAATGAACTGTCAGGAGCTGTCCCGAAAGTCCAAGTCAAGCGAACGAAAATCCCGCTTCCCGACACTTTTTAACGAAACCAATTATCATAAGACTTATAATAAGTAAAACTAAGAGATTCCCACAATAAAAATGAGTTTGACAACACCGGGCCCACCTCGACCCAAATTACGACAAAGTGACCATTTCGACCCATTTTAGTTTAACACCAAACAAAGACCGAGCCTGGTGATTGGGGATACGCTACCCAATCGTAGTTAAATCCAAAAGCACGTCTTCTAGAGCAAAGTACGCAAGTCCACTATTCCCCACGGTTACCTGAGCTACCACCTTCACGCAAATCTATAAAAATGTAAATAACGAGAGGGTAAGCTAATGCTTAGTGAGTGAGAATACATACATACATATGCATAAAATGGACACGCCACACAAATAATCAAATAGCACATACCGGAGTCCATGCATAATGGTAAGCTAAGCTAAGCATACCGTACGATCGCTAAACATCGAGCTAATAAATCAACAATAAAAGTACACCAACAATGATATGTACAACGCCATCAAGCTACACCCGGAGGGTTAGCTACATCACAACAATACGACAATATATATATATATATATATATATATATATATATATATATACACATACATACATACATAAAACAAAGCGTAAATCGCCCAAGGTTAACCCCTTAACCCAAAACCAAATGCCAAATGCCAAATACCAAATACCAAATGGAGATTGGCCGAAACTACACGAGCCTTAGTAAATCTGCACCACACGTGACTACTATCTTCAATACCAACAACACATCGAGGTTGGCCGAATCTACACGAGCCTTAGTGAATCCGCACCACACGTGACCACTACCTCAATAAGATGACCGAATTTACACGCGTCATCGTGAATCCGCACCACACGTGATTCACCTCCTAAATCAAAACCCACGGTCCCGGGATTATAAAAATCCACATCAGGTTACTCAATCGCAACTCAAATACCAAACCCACGCCGTCGGGATTATATAAATCTACATCATCGGGGTTATCCAAATCACAAGCCCATGTGATAACGTACACATAAAGTGTGCACCTTGCCAAAGGTGGTCAACCAAAATGCACAACTGTGCCAATTGGACCTATTACGCAAGTCCATCAAATCCACCTATATGTGAAGTGATTCTGACGACCCGGAAATTTCTGACCAAATTTAAACTTGATCTTTATATGTTTCCGACACGATAAGCAAAGTCTGTAATGTTGAGTCTTAAAAATTTTGAACGGTTTCATATATTCAATTGACCTTCGGCTGTACACGACGATTCACAAAATTTTTTTGTAAATAAATAAATAAATAAATAAATATATATATATATATATATATATATATATATATATATATATATATATATATATATATATATATATATATATATATATATATATATATATATATATATATATATATACATAATCATTATTATATGTATATTGTAATAAATATTAAATATTTGATATATATTATCATATATAGTTATTAAATATAACATAATTATTAATGTGTGATATTAAGAAATTTAATTACAAGTTATAATATAAATGACATGTTATTATTATTACATTCATTATTATAAATTTTATATTAATATTAGCATTAAAATTAGTATTATTATTATTTATTATTAGATATTATTATTAAGAATTATTATATTATTATTATTATTATTATTATTATCATTAATAATATTAATATTATTATTAGTAATATAAACAATATTATTGTTATCATTCTTATTATTAAACTTATTAATTAACATTTATATGATTATTAGTATCATTGTTATTTATTGTTATTATTATTAATAAAATTACTGATATTATTTTTATTATTATTATTATTAGTATTTGTATTATTATTAATAAAATTATCAATATTATTATTATTAAAGTATTTATTAATACGAATTTTTACATAAAGGAATCACGATCAGTTTCATCTCACAATCAACTGTATTAAGTTTTTGTTCCTGTCTCAAATCTGTTACACATCAATATCAGTCGTACCAATTTGTGGAATTTGTTACAAATCGACTTTTAACTCTTCTGTAAACGAATATTGTTCTGTCGAGTAAATCAAGCTACAAAACAAAGGTAAATTGAGTCAATTTAGTTATAATAATATCTGTTAACTTCTATATAATACACTAATAATTCAATTCGAGTTAAAACAGCAGAAATCAAATTAAAATTTAAAGAATACAGTATAACTGCTCTGTTCTTGATAATTTTGTCAATAGCTCGAATTCTAGTTTCATTTTAAAATCCTTAAATGCAGATATGTTAGAATACCTTCGTTTAAATTATCTGCAAGTTTTCAAGGTCTAATTTTATCTATCGAGTTTCAATTTTGGAGTAAAAGTTCTTATTTAAAAAGTTAACCTTTTTGTTCTTAGTGAAATTCGTAATCAAACTGATGTTTCCAGTTAAATTAACAATCCAGAAAGTTTTTAATGACCATTTAGAATCTTTTTCATTTGGAAGTCGGATCTAAAACCCTTTTAAAAACAAGATTGCTGTTTGAGTTCTTGTGAAGTATAACCGATGGGTACATGGTCTGTTCTTCATTTTTTTTTGTTTCAATTGATTTAAAAACTAAACTAAATCATTCATGTTTGTTAATAAATCCTAAAACGTATTTGTTTATTCAATTATTATGATTAAAGGGTTGTTTAGTCGATTTGTGTATGAGATGATGAAGAAGAAAAGAGAAAACAGTTTAAATACGAGTTATAATTAAATAAAGTGGGTTTATATCAGAAAAACATAACTGGTTCGTTGGTTAAGAGGTGATTCGGGCGAGCGAATGGTCACGGGTTCGAGCCCGGTCCAGGGCATTTCTTTTTAGAAAAAGCTTTAAAGGGGTATACACTTTTATTTATATTTCTGTCATTATTATTATTAGTTATTATTATGTTTATTATTATTATTGTTGTTATTATTATGATTATTATTGTTATTGTTATTATTAGTATTATAATTATTATTATTATAAGTATCATAATTGTTATTATTATTATTATCATAAATATAAGTATTATAACTATTATTATCATTACTATAAGTATTACTTATGATATTTTAAAACTTTAATATTATTATCATTATGATGAAAAGGTTTATTATTATTATCATTATGAAAATAATATAAATTATTATCATTTTCGTAAATATTAGTATTAATATCTTTTTATAAATAATAGAAGTGTTAATATTGACATAAGTAATATTATTATCACGAGTATTATTATTATGTAAGTACTAAACTCATTATCATGACTATCATTAACAATAAAATCAATATTGTTAAAAGTATTATTATTAATATCACTATTATTATTACTATGATTCTTATTATAATTATTATTATAAGTAATGTTATTATTGATATTATCATTATAATCAAATACAACTTTTAATGACTATATTATCAAGTATATAAAAATATACTTATATGTAATATTACATATAAGTATGGATATATTATATTAACAATTTTTATTCATATAAAACAAATTAGGAATTTTATATATATATATATATATATATATATATATATATATATATATATATATATATATATATATATATATATATATATATATATATATATATATATATATATATATACATATATATATATATATATATAAATAATCATTTTTAAATATATATACAAATTAAATAAATAATATATAAAGTTATAATATATGAAATTGATCGATTACGATTATATGTATTAATGAATATACAAATGATATAGGTTCGTGAATCCGAGGCCAATCCTGCATTGTTCAATATCGTCGTATGAATATTTTTACTACAAAATATCGTATTGTGAGTTTCATTTGATTCCCTTTTACTCTTTACATTTTTGGGACTGATAATACATTCACTATTTTTATAACTGTTTTATTAAATGCTTTTGAGATATATTTTTGAACTGAGAATACATGAACTGCTTTTATAAATGTTTGACGAAATAGACACAAGTACTAAAAACTACATTCTATGATAGAATTATTTGGATTCCGTGGTTCGATTTCTATAAAGATAGCATTAGCTACCCTCGGTGAGAAATTTTTGCATTGCACGATGCATTAGCTACTGTTGGTGAGATTGATTAGCATTAGCTACCCTTGGTGAGAAATTTTTGCATTGCACGATGCATTAGCTACCGTTGGTGAGATTGATTAGCATTAGCTACCCCGGTGAAATTTTTTTGCATTGCACGATGTATTAGCTACCGTTGGTGAGATTGTTTAGCATTAGCTGTAGTGACCCGAACTTTTCCATGTTTTTATATATTAAATGAAATTGATATTTACATGATTAAAGGTTTCCAACATGTTAAGCAATCAAACTTGTTAAGACTTGTTTAATTGAAATAGGTTTCATATAGAAAATTGACCACCCAAGTTGACCGGCGATTCACGAACGTTAAAACTTGTAAAAACTATATGATGACATATATATGGATATATATATAGTTAACATGATATTATGATAAGTAAACATATCATTAAGTATATTAACAATGAACTACATATGTAAAAACAAGACTACTAACTTAATGATTTTGAAACGAGACATATATGTAACGATTATCGTTGTAACGACATTTAATGTATATATATCATATTAAGATATATTAATACATCATGATATCATGATAATTTAATAATTTAACATCTCATTTGATTTAATAAACAATGGGTTAACAACATTTAACAAGATCGTTAACCTAAAGGTTTCAAAGCAATACTTACATGTAACGACTAACGATGACTTAACGACTCAGTTAAAATGTATATACATGTAGTGTTTTAATATGTATTCATACACTTTTGAAAGACTTCAAGACATTTATCAAAATACTTCTACTTAACAAAAATGCTTACAATTACATCCTCGTTCAGTTTCATCAACAATTCTACTCGTATGCACCCGTATTCGTACTCGTACAATACACAGCTTTTAGATGTATGTACTATTGGTATATACACTCCAATGATCAGATCTTAGCAGCCCATGTGAGTCACCTAACACATGTGGGAACCATCATTTGGCAACTAGCATGAAATATCTCATAAAATTACAAAAATATGAGTAATCATTCATGACTTATTTACATGTAAACAAAATTACACATCCTTTATATCTAATCCATATACTAACGACCAAAAACACCTGAAAACACTTTTATTCTTTAATTTTCTTCATCTAATTAATCTCTCTCAAGTTCTATCTTCAAGTTCTAAGTGTTCTTCATAAATTCTACATGTTCGAGTTTCATAAAATCAAGAATACTTCCAAGTTTGCTAGCTTACTTCCAATCTTGTAGAGTGATCATCCAATCTCAAGAAATCTTTTTTATTTACAGTAAGATATCTTTCTAATACAAGGTAATACTCATATTCAAACTTTGATTCAATTTCTATAACGATAACAATCTTATTTCGAGTGGAAATCTTACTTGAAGTTGTTTTCGTGTCATGATTCTGCTTCAAGAACTTTCAAGCCATCCAAGGATCCTTTGAAGCTAGATCCATTTTTCTCATTTTTAGTAGCTTTATCAAGAAAACTTGAGGTAGTAATGATGTTCATAACATCATTCGATTCATACATATAAAGTTATCTTATTCGAAGGTTTAAACTTGTAATCACTAGAACATAGTTTAGTTAATTATAAACTTGTTCGCAAACAAAAGTTAATCCTTCTAAATTGACTTTCAAAATCAACTAAACACATGTTCTATATCTATATGATACGCTAACTTAATGATTTAAAACCTGGAAACACGAAGAACACTGTAAAACCGGACATACGCCGTCGTAGTAACACCGCGGGCTGTTTTGGGTTAGTTAATTAAAAGCTATGATAAACTTTGATTTAAAAGTTGTTCTTCTGGGAAAATGATTTTTCTTATGAACATGAAACTATATACAAAAATCATGGTTAAACTTAAAGTGGAAGTATGTTTTCTAAAATGGTCATCTAGACGTCGTTCTTTCGACTGAAATGACTACCTTTCAAAAATGACTTGTAACTTATATTTCTGACTATAAACCTATACTTTTTCTGTTTAGATTCATAAAATAGAGTTCAATATGAAACCATAGCAATTTGATTCACTCAAAACGGATTTAAAATGAAGAAGTTATGGGTAAAACAAGATTGGATAATTTTTCTTGTTGTAGCAACGTGAAAATTGGTAACAAATCTATATTAATCATATCCTAGCTAGCTTATATTGTATTATACATGTATTCTAATATATTATGTAATATTGAGATACCATAGACACGTATGCAAATGTTTTGACATATCATATCGACCCATGTGTATATATTATTTGGAACAACCATAGACACTCTATATGCAGTAATGTGGGAGTTAGCTATACAGGGTTGAGGTTGATTCCAAATATATATATACTTTGAGTTGTGATCTAGCCTAAGACGTGTATACACTGTGTCGTGGATTGATTCAAGATAATATATATCAATTTTTTTATGTACATCTAACGTTGGACAACTAGTTGTAGGTTACTAACGTGGACAGCTGACTTAATAAATCTAAAACATCAAAATGTATTAAAAGTGTTGTAAATATATTTTGAATATACTTTGATATATATGTACATATTTGTTATAGGTTCGTGAATCGACCAGCGGCCAAGTCTTACTTCCCGACGGAGTAAAAATATGTGAAAATGAGTTATAGTCCCACATTTAAAATCTAATATTTTTGGGATGAGAATACATGCAGGTTTTATAAATGATTTACAAAATAGACAAAAGTACGTGAAACTACATTCTATGGTTGAATTATCGAAATCGAATATGCCCCTTTTTATTAAGTCTGGTAATCTAAGAATTAGGGAACAGACACCCTAATTGACGCGAATCCTAAAGATAGATCTATTGGGCCTAACAATCCCCATCCAAAGTACCTGATGCTTTAGTACTTTGAAATTTATATCATATCCGAAGGGTGTCCCGGAATGATGGGGATATTCTTATATATGCATCTTGTTAATGTCGGTTAGCAGGTGTTCACCATATGAATGATTTTTTATCTCTATGTATGGGATGTGTATTGAAATTTGAAATCTTGTGGTCTATTGTTACGATTTGATATATATAGGTTAAACCTATAACTCACCAACATTTTTGTTGACATTTAAAGCATGTTTATTCTCAGGTGAATATTAAGAGCTTCCGCTGTTGCATACTAAAATAAGGAAAAGATTTGGAGTCCATGTTTGTATGATATTATGTAAAAACTCCATGTTTGTATTGATAGAAGCTATATGAGTAGAGATTTTTGTGCTAAATTAAGTTGTCCATTGACGCCGTTGGATAGTAAATTTTTACTCGAATTAGCAAACGGTAAATTAATTTCAGCAGATTATATATGCCGGAATCGAGAAATTAAACTGGGTAGCGAAATATTTAAGATTGATTTGATACTAGTAGAGTTAGGGAGTTTTGATGTAATAGTTGGCATGGACTGGCTGAAGAAGGTGAAAGCAGAGATTGTATGTTATAAAAATGCAATTCGCATTGTACGAGAAGAAGGAGAACCCTTAATGGTGTACGTAGAAAAGGGCAACACGAAGCTACATCTTATTAGTAATTTGAAGGCACAAAAACTAATAAGAAAAGGTTGCTATGCTATTCTAGCACACGTCGAGAAAGTACAAACTGAAGAAAAGAGCATCAATGATATTCCCGTCGCAAAAGAATTTCCTGATGTATTTCCGAAAGAATTACCGGGACTACCTCCACATCGATCTGTTGAATTTCAAATAGATCTTGTACCAGGAGCTGCACCAATAGCTCGTGCTCCTTATAGACTCGCACCCAGCGAGATGAAAGAACTGCAAAGACAACTGCAAGAACTATTAGAACGTGGTTTCATTCGACCAAGCACATAACCATGGGGAGCTCCTGTTTTGTTTGTCAATAAGAAGGATGGTACATTTAGGTTGTGTATTGACTACAGAGAGTTGAATAAACTTACCATCAAAAACCGTTATCCACTGCCGAGAATTGAAAACTTATTTGATCAACTACAAGGCTCGTCAGTTTATTCGAAAATCGATTTACGTTCTGGATATCATCAAATGCGAGTAAAGGAGGATGATATTCCAAAAACTGCTTTTAGGACGCGTTATGGTCATTACGAGTTTATGGTTATGCCGTTTGGATTGACTAATGCACTAGCTGTGTTCATGGACCTTATGGACCGAGTGTGTGGGCCATATCTTGACAAGTTTGTCATTGTTTTCATCGATGACATACTTATTTACTCAAAGAATGATCAAGAGCACGAAGAACATTTGAGAAAAGTGCTAGAAGTATTGAGGAAAGAAAAACTGTACGCTAAGTTTTCAAAGTGTGCATTTTGGTTGGAAGAAGTTCAATTCCTCGGTCACATAGTGAACAAAGAAGGTATCCAGGTGGACCCGGCAAAGATCGAAACCGTTGAAAAGTGGGAGACCCCAAAAACTCCAAAGCATATACGTCAATTTTTAGGATTGGCTGGTTACTACAGAAGATTCATCCAAGATTTCTCCAAAATAGCAAAACCCTTGACTGCATTAACGCATAAAGGGAAGACATTTGAATGGAAGGATGAACAAGAGAAGGCGTTTCAGTTATTGAAGAAAAAGCTAACTACGGCACCTATATTGTCATTGCCTGAAGGGAATGATGATTTTGTGATTTATTGTGACGCATCAAAGCAAGGCCTCGGTTGTGTATTAATGCAACGAACAAAGGTGATTGCTTATGCGTCTAGACAATTGAAGATTCACGAGCAAAATTATACGATGCATGATTTGGAATTAGGCGCGGTTGTTTTTGCATTAAAGACTTGGAGGCACTACTTATATGGGGTCAAAAGTATTATATATACCGACCACAAAAGTCTTCAACACATATTTAATCTGAAACAACTGAATATGAGGCAGCGTAGGTGGATTGAATTGTTGAATGATTACGACTTTGAGATTCGTTACCACCCGGGAAAGGCAAATGTGGTAGCCGACGCCTTGAGCAGAAAGGACAGAGAACCCATTCGAGTAAAATCTATGAATATAATGATTCACACTAACCTTACTACTCAAATAAAGGAGGCGCAACAAAGAGTTTTAAAAGAGGGAAATTTAAAGGATGAAATACCCAAAGGATCGGAGAAGCATCTTAATATTCGGGAAGACGGAACCCGGTATAGGGCTGAAAGAATTTGGGTACCAAAATTTGGAGATATGAGAGAAATGGTACTTAGAGAAGCTCATAAAACCAGATACTCAATACTTCCTGGAACGGGGAAGATGTACAAGGATCTTACGAAACATTTTTGGTGGCCAGATATGAAAGCCGACATTGCTAAATATGTAGGAGAATGTTTGACGTGTTCTAAGGTCAAAGATGAACATCAGAAACCATCAGGTCTACTACAACAACCTGAAATCCCGGAATGGAAATGGGAAAACATTACCATGGATATCATCACTAAATTGCCAAGGACTGCAAGTGGTTTTGATACTATTTGGGTAATAGTTGATCGTCTCACCAAATCAGCACACTTCCTGACAATAAGAGAAGATGACAAGATGGAGAAGTTATCACGACTGTATTTGAAGGAAGTCATCTCCAAACATGGAATACCAATCTCTATTATCTCTGATAGGGATGGCAGATTTATTTCAAGATTCTGGCAGACATTACAGCAAGCATTAGGAACTCGTCTAGACATGAGTACTGCCTATCATCCACAAACTGATGGGCAGAGTGAAAGGATGATACAAACGCTTGAAGACATGCTACGAGCATGTGTTATTGATTTCGAAAACAGTTGGGATCGATATCTACCGTTAGCAGAATTTTCCTACAACAACAGCTATCATTCAAGCATTGAGATGGCGCCGTTTGAAGCACTTTATGGTAGAAAGTGCAGGTCTCCGATTTATTGGAGTGAAGTGGGGGATAGACAGATTACGGGTCCGGAGATAATATAAGAAACTACCGAGAAGATCATCCAAATTCAACAACGGTTGAAAACCGCCCAAAGTCGACAAAAGAGCTACGTCGACATTAAAAGAAAGGATATAGAATTTGAAATTGGAGAGATGGTCATGCTTAAGGTTGCACCTTGGAAAGGTGTTGTTCGACTTAGTAAACGAGGGAAATTAAATCCAAGGTATATTGGACCATTCAAGATTATTGATCGTGTCGGTCCAGTAGCTTACCGACTTGAGTTACCTCAACAACTTGCGAATGTACATAACACTTTCCACGTCTCGAATTTGAAGAAATGTTTTTCTAAAGAATATCTCACTATTCCGTTGGACGAAATCCAAATCAATGAAAAACTTCAATTCATTGAAGAACCCGTCAAAATAATGGAGCGTGAGGTTAAGAGACTTAAACAAAACAAGATACCGATTTTTAAGGTTCGATGGAATTCTCGTAGAGGACCCGAGTTCACCTAGGAGTGTGAAGATTAGATGAAGAAGAAATACCCACATCTATTTCCAGAAGATTCTTCAACACTTTCAACAGCTTAAAATTTCGGGACAAAATTTATTTAACGGGTAGGTACTGTAGTGACCCGAACTTTTCAATGTTTTTATATATTAAATGAAATTGATATTTACATGATTAAATGTTTCCAACATGTTAAGCTATCAAACTTGTTAAGACTTGATTAATTGAAATAGGTTTCATATAGACAATTGACCACCCAAGTTGACCGGCGATTCACGAACGTTAAAACTTGTAAAAACTATATGATGATATATATATGGATATATATATAGTTAACATGATATTATGATAAGTAAACATATCATTAAGTATATTAACAATGAACTACATATGTAAAAACAAGACTACTAACTTAATGATTTTGAAACGAGACATATATCTAACGATTATCGTTGTAATGACATTTAATGTATATATATTATATTAAGATATATTAATACATCATGATATCATGATAATGTAATAATTTAACATCTCATTTGATTTAATAAACAATGGGTTAACTTGTAATCACTAGAACATGAGTAATCATTCATGACTTATTTACATGTAAACAAAATTACACATCCTTTATATCTAATCCATATACCAACGACCAAAAACACCTACAAACAATTTTATTCTTCAATTTTCTTCATCTAATTAATCTCTCTCAAGTTCTATCTTCAAGTTCTAAGTGTTCTTCATAAATTCTACAAGTTCGAGTTTCATAAAATCAAGAATACTTCCAAGTTTGCTAGCTTACTTCCAATCTTGTAGAGTGATCATCCAACCTCAAGAAATCTTTTTTTATTTACAGTAAGATATCTTTCTAATACAAGGTAATACTCATATTCAAACTTTGATTCAATTTCTATAACTATAACAATCTTATTTCGAGTGGAAATCTTACTTGAACTTGTTTTCGTGTCATGATTCTGCTTCAAGAACTTTCAAGCCATCCAAGGATCCTTTGAAGCTAGATCCATTTTTCTCATTTTCAGTAGCTTTATCCAGAAAACTTGAGGTAGTAATGATGTTCATAACATCATTCGATTCATACATATAAACCTATCTTATTCGAAGGTTTAAACTTGTAATCACTAGAACATAGTTTAGTTAATTCTAAACTTGTTCGCAAACAAAAGTTAATCCTTCTAACTTGACTTTCAAAATCAACTAAACACATATTCTATATCTATATGATACGCTAACTTAATGATTTAAAACCTGGAAACACGAAGAACACTGTAAAACCGGACATACGCCGTCGTAGTAACACCGCGGGCTGTTTTCGATTAGTTAATTAAAAACTATGATAAACTTTGATTTAAAAGTTGTTCTTCTGGGAAAATGATTTTTCTTATGAACATGAAACTATATCCAAAAATCATGGCTAAACTTAAAGTGGAAGTATGTTTTCTAAAATGGTCATCTAGACGTCGTTCTTTCGACTGAAATGACTACCTTTCAAAAATGACTTGTAACTTATATTTCTGACTATAAACCTATACTTTTTCTATTTAGATTCATAAAATAGAGTTCAATATGAAACCATAGCAATTTGATTCACTCAAAACGGATTTAAAATGAAGAAGTTATGGGTAAAACAAGATTGGATAATTTTTCTTGTTGTAGCAACGTGAAAATTGGTAACAAATCTATATTAATCAAATCCTAGCTAACTTATATTGTATTATACATGTATTCTAATATATTATGTAATCTTGGGATACCATAGACACGTATACAAATATTTTGACATATCATATCGACCCATGTGTACATATTATTTGGAACAACCATAGACACTCTATATGCAGTAATGTGGGAGTTAGCTATACAGGGTTGAGGTTGATTCTAAAAATATATATGCTTTGAGTTGTGATCTAGCCTAAGACGTGTATACACTGGGTCGTGGATTGATTCAAGATAATATGTATCAATTTTTTATGTACATCTAACGTTGGACAACTAGTTGTAGGTTACTAACGTGGACAGCTGACTTAATAAACTTAAAACATCAAAATGTATTAAAAGTGTTGTAAATATATTTTGAATATACTTTGATATATATGTACATATTTGTTATAGGTTCGTGAATCGACCAGTGGCCAAGTCTTACTTCCCGACGAAGTAAAAATATGTGAAAGTGAGTTATAGTCCCACATTTAAAATCTAATATTTTTGGGATGAGAATACATGCAGGTTTTATAAATGATTTACAAAATAGACACAAGTACGTGAAACTACATTCTATGGTTGAATTATCAAAATCGAATATGCCCCTTTTTATTAAGTCTGGTAATCTAAGAATTAGGGAACAGACACCCTAATTGACGCGAATCCTAAAGATAGATCTATTTTGCCTAACAAACCCCATCCAAAGTACCGGATGCTTTAGTACTTCGAAATTTATATCATATCCGAATGGTGTCTCGGAATGATGGGGATATTCTTATATATGCATCTTGTTAATGTCAGTTACCATGTGTTCACCATATGAATGATTTTTATCTCTATGTATGGGATGTGTATTGAAATATGAAATCTTGTGGTCTATTGTTACGATTTGATATATATAGGTTAAACCTATAACTCACCAACATTTTTGTTGACATTTAAAGCATGTTTATTCTCAGGTGAATATTAAGAGCTTCCGCTATTGCATACTAAAATAAGGACAAGATTTGGAGTCCATGTTTGTATGATATTATGTAAAAACTGCATTCAAGAAACATATGTCGATGTAATATATTTCTATTGTAAACCATTATGTAATGGTCGTGTGTAAACAGTATATTTTAGATTATCATTATTTGATAATCTACGTAATGCTTTTGAAACCTTTATTGATAAAATAAAGGTTATGGTTGTTTTAAAAATGAATGCAGTCTTTGAAAAATATCTCATATAGAGGTCAAAACCTCGCAACGAAATCAATTAGTATGGAACGTTTATAATCAATATGAACGGGACATTTCATTAGCTACCCTCGGTGAGAAATTTTTGCATTCCACGATGCATTAGCTACCGTTGGTGAGATTGTTTTGCATTAGCTACCCTCGGTAGGAAATTTTTGCATTGCACGTAGCTATCGTTGGTGAGATTGTTTAGTATTAGCTACCCTCGGTGAGAAATTTTTGCATTGCACGATGCATTAGCTACCGTTGGTGAGATTGTTTTGAAAATTTCCGGTGTTCTTCATATGAATGATTTTTACAGCAGTGAGCAGACCTGCACAGATTGTTATCGAAATATGAGTATCTTGTGGTCTATTATATTATTGGAAATGATTGATTATGATAAATAAATGAACTCACCAACCTTTTGGTTGACACTTTAAAGCATGTTTATTCTCAGGTATTAAAGAAATCTTTCGCTGTGCATTTGCTCATTTTAGAGATATTACTTGGAGTCATTCATGACATATTACAAAAGATGTTGCATTCGAGTCGTTGAGTTCATCAAGATTATTATTAAGTCAATTATAGTTGGATGTAGTAGGAAATGGTATGCATGCCGTTAACTTTCGATGAAATGAAACTTTATCTTTTAAAAACGAATGCAATGTTTGTAAAATGTATCATATAGAGGTCAAGTACCTAGCAATGAAATCAATTATTATGTAACGTTTATAATCGATATGAATGGGTTATTTCATTTGGTATCAGAGCAGTGGGCGTAGCGAAACAGGTCTTGCATTAGTATGTCTAACTGATAGTTGTTAGAATGCATTAGTGAGTCTGGACTTCGACCTAATAGTTGTTAGGATACATTAATAAGTCTGGACTTGAACCTGGTCTGCATGTCAAAAAGTTTTGCTTATCATTCTTAAGTCTCGACACGTCGTATTGCAATTATTGCATAGATGGTGTACAGACAAATTCATATTCTATCACATTAAACCTTATCTGACACGTTTCCTTAATTCCCTCCGTAATCTATGGGATCTTCTGTACTATAGATAGGTATTCTATATAATTAGAATATCATCCGATATCCGAAAATCATTTCATATCGAAAACCCTTTATCTAACCGTACAAGACGAAACTCGCAACTAGTTCGAATTCCTTAGATTCCAACAACTATTCCGATATGGATTTTCGATCGAGCTCTGAAAATAGTATTACCGGAATGGATCAACCAATTAGCCATCATCAATTCTGGATGAATTGGGGATGGGTTCATAGCCTACTTAATCATTGGAGACAAGAAGAAGGTGATCCTTTCCATCAATCAAATTCACCTCTTGGCGAAGAACCTGAAGCACTTACTGACGAACCTGTTCGTAACACCATTTTCTCTTTCATTTCTAGAGTATCTCATCATGATTATATACTATCTCAAATTCTAGATCTTATTCATCCGCTCGTCCGAACCGCCAATCATCCCAGTGTAATAGAGGAAGTCAACGAGCTTCGCGCTTGGGTAGTAGCTTTGGAGAATATGGTGCAAAGGTTACAAGCACCAACAGCATCACTGGCATCAACAGTACTACCATCAGCAACATCCACATCCCACACCTCAACATCACAATGTGTACCTCTAGCATCAACGTCATACGCACCATAGATACCAAGGAGTACCAATAATCATAACCGATGAAGTATTGATTCATAACTTCATTGGAGAAACATTCTGTGACAATTATGTAATCTCTAAAGTCTTTGAGATTATTTATTCTACCTCAACCCAAAAAACAAATGAGATTACTATAATATTAACTCATTAAATCCATGATTACATCTGAAGAAAATATATATGTATATATATTTTCATAAAGATTGTAATTAAAAGTTCTTTTGTACAAACTGTTAATGGTAAAAATATTTTAACGGGTAGGTAATACTCGAGGAATATTTAGTTTCACATTAATAAATTACACTGTACATTCTTCGAATCTGATTCAACGGTCATTTACTATCCTACTTACATTCACAGATATACGTATCCGTTCACCACCGCATAACTATTTTCATTCAATTTCATATTTGGATTTTGACCTATCAGAATATAACAAATGGCATAATGAAGAAAATATTGGACAAAAAATAAAATTTGTTAGAAACAAACAAATTAACTATGAGAAACTTTGTTAAGAAACCACGCTAACAAAATCCTAGCTAACTGTTAATTCCTTATTACATTTATTTATTGCAATTTTATTTATCATCATTTAATTTCTGTTATTTACTTTACGCACTTTAAATATCGTTGGATAAATCGGGACACATATACAATGTTTTGACATATCATATCGACGTCATCTATATATATTATTTGGAATAACTGTAGGTCACTCTATATCACGGTAATGCTCGAGTTAGCATATAAAGTGTCGAGGTTGATTCTAAAATAATATATATACCTTGAGTTGTGATCGAGTCTGAGACATATATACAATGGGTCACGATAGGTATTAATTAATTCAAATATTATATAATTAAACTATATATGAATTATTGAACTACTAACTGTGGACTACTAACATTGGACAATTAAAATGAATTAAAATATTGATTATAACATATGAAACTAAACATTTCTTCAAGTTTGCCATTTGATTTCATCTTAAACCTCATTTTTATTTTGAAGATTACAATCTGCGTTCAAACCTTTCATGATTCTTGAAAACACCTCAATCAAGAGGATGAACCAACCGTACTTCATCTACGGAAGAAAAGATTTAAGCAATAACCATGCACCTGGAAAACTCTCGGAAACTAAGTAAAAGTTTAACACAAATCCGTATCAGATCCTGTAAGCATTATTATTACCCAAAATAACTTGGTAATCCCTTTCAAAGTAGCAAATTTTATCACAGCTCCAACAAGACAACTTCGACTTTTTATCCAAAGTAACTCTATTATAACCCTAATAAGTACAATTACACTTTCCATCATTATTACCAGGGAACCTTTTATATTCTGCCACATTAGCAATTATCACACCCCCAGTTAGGGCCTGGGCGAAATGTGACTTAATATCAAAATATACCAACATATTATAATAACGAGAACAATACTAAATGATAAAATCAAACGTTAATGAGAGTACGCAGTGGAAAATGAAATGTCGTTACAAAGGAATAAGTAAATGTTTAAATGCAATAGTAATAAATGCGATATCTCTTGATCCTATGTCCAAGTAGCATCACATAAGCAGTAAGTATAAGAGCTTGAATCAAACAGCACCTGAGACAAAACATGCTAAAGTGTCAACCAAAAAGGTTGAGTGAAGTTCATAGGTTTAACAAAAGTTTGACCGTTGTTTTAGACCACAAGATTTAGTTGTAAAGTTGATCTCCCGCAGGATCAAAAAGTTATGCCAATGCGTGATATTTAGACTAAACGTTCAAGTTTTCCCCAAGACAAGTTATAGTTTATACTTGTCGGTATAATTTCATTATTAAGTAATACAAAGACTTAGTCAAATGTATCGGGGACGTTACTCCCGATAGGCCTACCCCCAATAATTAAGCATGCAAGCAGCAATTAAAAATATCACTGTAGGGACTTAGTCGGACATAGCCGGGTATAGCATAGTTTTAACAGTTGGTACTTGTGTCTAAATTGTAAAATGTAAAAACAGCATGTGTCTCACCCCAAGAATAAAAGTAAATAAGTTGCGCAATAGTAAGCGGGGCTATGAATTCACATTAGTAGAGAGAGAGAGCTAGTTATTCCTCGGAATAGAAAGTTGGACGAGTGAGCAGAAAAGTCAACCTATGACATTTAAGAGTAGTAAGTGTTTTTGCCCATGTTTAAGTAAATGTTTAAGTATGATAGTGTTTTAAGTATAGCTTGTTTTACTAAGTTTCTATAACTAGAAAGTTTTCACTTTTAGTAGGTTTCTTATCTTAGAAAGTTTCTATAACTAGAAAGTTTCTACTTTAAGAGTGTTTTCCATTTTAGGATACTTGCCGTATTAGATAAGCTTCCAATCACCCCTTCCTCTTTGAATGGCCATTTCAGGTCTAGGGGCTTGAGCTATAGGACCCTTTAAATCAGAAATCCAAACCCTTCCGCCTAGAGTTTCGTAGAAACCATTCGTCAAGAAAGTTCGAAGATCTATACATCTTTAATACATATTCCAAAATGTTTTTATGTGTTATAATATAAGTAGTAGGTTATAGGTGTTAGTAATAGTAATAATGTATACATGTTCATTAATAGTATAGGTAGTATTAGGGTTTCATTAATTAGGGTTAGTTAATTAAAGTAGCAATTAATAACTAGGGTTTACTAATTAATGTCCTAGGGTTTCATTAATTAGGGTTTAGTAATTTAGGGTTGTATTAATGATTAGGTAATGATTAGGGTTTAATGAATTATGGTTTAATAATTAATTAGGTTTTTAATAAAACTAGGGTTTTGATTAAAGTAGTATAGTTTAAATTAGGGTTTAGGGTTTTAGTATGTATATGTATATAATGTCGTGTATATATATATATATATATATATACATATATATACATATATATATATATATATATATATATATGTAAAAAATTATTTTTTACATGTATATATATATGTATATGTCGATTTGTATATATATATAAATAGGTTTATTTTGTTTCCTTAATTACCACTAACAAATCTCCTAATTGTATCTAGGGTTTTAAAGATCAAAGTTTCCTTCCCCTTTTTTTTCTTCTAGTCGACACACATATACATACATATATATTTACCTTTTTTTTTACATGTATAGATCTAGGTTTGTTCTTATGTTTATATGTTTATGAATATAGATTAAAACAAAGATCAAAGAATTATGGAAATAGTTTAGGGTTTTATATTGTACCTTTGAAGATCCAAGAAGATAAACAAAGAAAAGATGAACACTTTGAAGATTGAAGATCAAAGTCTTGAAAATCTTGAAGAAACTCTTGAAGATTCACGAAGAACATGAAGAACACGAAGAACAACTCGAAGATCACTTGGAAATCCCTTGAAGGTGGTGTTTGATTTCGATGGTGATGATGGTGGGGAATTTCGGTTTTGGCCGAAAATAAGAGAGGGAGGGAGAGAGATTTGAGAGAGATGTAATTATGATTCAGTACATGGAATGAGTTAGCCTAGGTCTCTATTTATAGTGAGGATAGGAGGATTCTAGAATTAGGGTTTAATAAGGAATTACTTAGGGAACAAGTTGGTTTGGAAAAGGGGTTAGGGTTGGTGATTTGGGCCGAAATTTTGGAGGGTAAGAGGGTAATTTTACCCTCTAAAAATCGGCTAGGGTTTAGGAGGATTAGGGTTTGTGATTTTTCACTTTAGTCCTTGTACTTTAATTTGCTTAAATGACTCCTTAATTATCCTAATTTAATTATTTTAATTACACAAGTTTTAAAGTTATTTATTTAGTCCCAAAAGTTAATAAGCTTATTATTTTTTTTATCTTGTATTTACTTGTCGTTTACAAAGTTAATTATTATTATTCTTAATAATCGTTAAATAAAGTCTTAATTGTTAAGTTTAATTATTTAGTTGGGCATTTAATAAGTAAAAGTTTAGAATGAAAAAAAAATGAGAAATATAGAATGGAAAAATGAGGGTCATTATAGTACCTTCCCGTTATTGAAAACTTCGTCCCGAAGTTTTTAGGTAGATTCCTCGTTTGCATCAGAAGTTGAGAAGAGATGAGGATATTTCCGTTTCATATGGTCTTTATGCTCCCAGGTACATTCGGGGCCTCTACGCGAATTCTAACGAACTTTAACGATAGGTATGTTGCTTTTACGCGTTTGTTTGACCTCTCCTTCCATGATTTCTATAGGTTCTTCAACGAAGTGTATTTGCTCATCAATGCGGACATCATCCAGAGAAATAACGAGTGTGTCATCAGCAAGACACCATTTAAGATTTGAGACATGAAACACATCATGTACTTGACTGAGTTCGGTTGGTAGTTCTAATCGATATGCTACAGGACCAACACTTTCAGTGATTATGAACGGTCCAACATATCGTGGACTGAGTTTACTTCCCTTACTGAAGCGGACAACACCTTTTCAAGGGGATACTTTCAACATGACTTTATCTCCAACTTGGTATTCGATGTCTTTTCGTTTCCTATTGGCATAGCTCTTTTGTCGGCTACGGGCAGTTTCTAAACGTTGTTTAATTTGAACGATCTTTTTGGTAGTTTCGTGAATGATTTCAAGACCAGTTAAATGTCTGTCCTCAAGTTCATCCCAATACAAAGGGGATCTACACTTCCTTCCATATAAAGCTTCAAAACGTGCAGCTTTAATACTGGAGTGATAACTATTATTGTAAGAAAATTCAACCAAAGGTAGATGTCTATCCCATCTTTTGCCGAAATTGATTGCACAAACACGTAGCATATCCTTCATGGTTTGAATAGTTCATTTACTCTGACCATCAGTTTGAGGATGATAAGCTGTACTCATGTCGAGTTGAGTTCCAAGAGCAGATTGTAAAGTTTTCCAGAATCTAGAAACAAATCGACTGTCGCGATCAGAAATAATCGAGATAGGAACACCATGACGTGAGATGATTTCTTTAATATACAGCTGTGCTAATCTCTCCATCTTGTCAGTTTCCTTGATCGGTATGAAATGTGCAGATTTAGTAAGACGATCAACTACGACCCAAATAGTATCGTTACCATTCGAAGTCTTAGGTAACTTAGTAACAAAGTCCATAGTGATACATTCCCACTTCCACTGCGGAATATCAGGTTGTGTCAACAGACCAGAAGGCTTTTGATGTTCGGCCTTGACCTTCAAACAAGTAAGACACTTACTAACATAAGTAGCAATGTCGGCTTTCATATTAGGCCACCAGTAGAATTGCTTCACATCGTGATACATTTTACTGGAACCGGGATGAATAGAATATATAGTCTTATTTGCTTCATCCAAGACTAGTTCACGGAGATTTCCGAAACGAGGAACCCAAATTCTATTGCCAAAGTACCGTGTACCATTAGCTTTCACTTGAAGTTGGTTCTCAAAACCAATGGGTCCTTCATCTTCGATAAGTGTCGGTTTAATAGCTTCCAATTGAGCTTCACAGATTCGTGAGATAAGATTTGATTTGATTTTCAGGTTGAAAGCACGAACACGTTTAACATCGTCCTTTTGACTAAGGGCATCGACAACTATATTCGCCTTACCGGGATGATATTTCAGCTCACAGTGATAATCATTCAAAACTGCATAGATGCGTAGGCAATAACCTTTTCACGTTGCATTAAAACACAACCAAAGCCTTGCTTCGAAGCATCGCAGTAGACAACAAAGTCATCAGTACCTTCAGGTAAGGATAGAATTGGGGCTGTGGTCAATTTCTCCTTCAGAATCTTGAAAGCAGATTCCTGTTCTTCGGACCACTCAAATTTCTTCCCTTTTTGAGTTAGCCTTGTAAGAGGTTTTGCAATGAGAGAAAAATCCTTTATGAACCTTCGATAGTAACCGGCAAGTCCCAAAAATTGGCGAATATGCTTCGCAGTCTTTGGTATCTCCCAGTTCTGAATAGCAGTAATCTTAGCTGGATCGACATGTATTCCGTCTCTATCAACAACTTGTCCAAAAAATTGTACAGTTTTGAGCCAAAACTCGCACTTAAAAAATTTAGAATAGAGTTGTTCCTTTCTTAAGAGTTCAAGAATCATACACAAATGTTGCTCATGTTCTTTCTCACTCTTGGAATAGATCAAGATATCGTCAATGAACACAATAACAAATTTATCAAGGTAAGGCTTGCAGACACGATTCATAAGATCCATGAATACAACAGGAGCATTGGTAAAACCAAAAGGCATGACACAGAATTCATAATGTCCATATCGAGTACGAAAAGCAGTCTTAGGAATATCGGATTCCTTGACTTGGAGTTGGTGATAACCAGATCTTAAATCAATTTTTGAATAGACGCTTGACCCTTGAAGTTGGTCGAATAAATAATCAATGCGCGGCAACGGATAACGGTTCTTGATAGTAAGCTTGTTAAGCTCGCAATAATCAATACACATCCTTAACGTACCATCCTTCTTCTTAACGAATAGAATAGGAGCTCCCATGGGGACGAGCTAGGACGAATGAAACCTTTATCCATTAGTTCTTGGAGCTGGTTGGATAATTTCTTCATTTTGGAGGGTGCTAAATGATACGGAGCTTTAGCATTAGGAGCAGCACCGGGAGTTAAATCAATTTGAAATTCAACTTGTCGAGGAGGTGGAAGACCAGGAAGATCTTCGGAAAACACATCAGGAAAGTCTTTAACCACTGGTACATCTTCAATATGCTTTTCCTTCGATTCAATCATCTTAACGTAGGCTAGAATAGCTGGATAACCTTTCATAAGGTATTTGCGAGTTTTAATACAGGAGATGATGTTGAGATTGGAACCACTCTTTTCACCTTAGATGATGAGAGTCTCTCCATTTCCCAATGGAACATTAATAGTTTTATCGTAGCACATGATAGCAGCATGTAATGGACGTAACTAATCCATTCCAACTACGACGTCAAAACTTCCGAGCTCGACCGGCAAAAGGTCTATCTTAAATTCCTTATCGGCTAAGATTAAGTTGCAGTTTTTATAGATTTTATCGACTTGCATGACTTTTCCATTGGCTACCTCTACTAATCTTTTAGTTTCTAAGGGTTGAGGCTTTTCAGTAAATAGGGTACATAAATCACTTGACATGTAACTTCGGTCGGCACCAGTATCGAATAAAATAGTTGCATAACAATTATTGACAAGATACGTACCCGTGATGACCTCATCTCGAGCTTCAGCAGCAGTAATAACAAATGCACGACCCTTCGCAACAGTAGCATTAGCTCCAGTAGCAGGATTATCCTTCTTCTTAGGACAATTAGGACTAATGTGTCCCTTCTCTCCACAAGTATAGCAGGTTGGAGGAGCTTTGGAAGGAACAATCACTTTATCCTTTGAAGGAGTCTTACACGTCTTAGCAACGTGTCCTACTTTCTTACACAATGAACAAACAGCAGTACACTACCTCGGGTGATGCCTCTCACAATGAATACAGAAAGGATAGGAACCCTTATAATTCAACTTTGTACTATCCGCAGGCTTCTTACTAACATTCTGAGTCAAACCTTGAGATGGCTCAAACTTCCTCTTACCATCATTACGCTTAGTTTCAACCTGCTTATTAGCCGACGCTCTTCTTCTCTTGGCCAACATCAGATTTTGTGCCATAAGAATCACAGCATCTAGAGTAACCTTCTCGGCAGCTATAACATTCCCTTGAACATCCTCGGGAAGACCTTCAATATACCGCTCAATTCTTCTAGCTTCGGTAGGAAACATATCAGGACATAAAGTAGAAAGTTCTAGATAATGATTGGTGTAGTTCTTAATATCAGTACCCTTGACCTTAAGTTCCCAAAACTCAGCTTCAAGTTTCTGAACTTGACTTCTTGGGAAAAATTTGTTGACCATCATGCTTTTGAGTTCGTCCCATGGAATTGCATTAGCATTGTCAATTCCTACGGACTTGGCATGAGCAGACCACCAAGTTAAAGCATTACCACCTAATGAGCTAGTGGCATACTTTACTCGATCTTCATCGCCACAGTTGCAAATACGGAAAATAGACTCCATCTTCTCGAACCAGCGAACTAGTTTGACAGCTTCTTTATTTCCTTTGAACGCAGGAGGGTGACAGTTTGATAAATCCTTGTAGGAACAAGGTTTCAGTTGAGGATTGACATTATTGGCTTGAGCATTGCCTTGTGCGGTAGTAAGTAATTGTTGGAATTGCTCGGTAGTCAAAACAATATTGTTAACAGTAGGTGCAGCAGGACGAACCATGATGTCGCTACATAAGTGAACATAAGTCGGATAAGTTAACAAATTATAGGGTTGAGCAATTACAAGTAGAAATAAGATAAATTATTGATATCACATGATATATATATAACACTTTATATTATTAAGGAATGAGGCATTAAATAAGCCTTTTAGTACACGATTCGGAAATAGAAATAGTTTTAAGGCATAGCCTTTACATAGATGGAAAAATAGGAAAGATATCTAAAGAATATTAAGATTGAAATAGTCTTCATATTTCTTCTTCTCGTCCTCAAACTGCTTCATCAATTTTTCCATGTTATCCTTCACAAGTTTCTCTAGCCTTTCGGTTTGAGATTCGAGGGACTCTTTGATAAACTTATCATATTCGTTCTTTCATTTTTGCTTTTCGTATAGGTACTCGAGATTGTCGTAAAGGTTGGTAACACGACTGTTAACGGCATTGGTGTCGTATTTCCTTAAGGAAAGTTGTTTGTCGACTCGGCTTCTCTCCATTTTCATTCAGAAGTCAACATCCCCCTGGAGATGAGCAAGTGATTGCTTCCCCCAACGAGTGTTGCATTTTTCCTCGTACTTTAGCAGCCTTAATTGTTTTCTTAGTTCAACATTTTCCTCCACCAACTTCTTAATTTTGCGGTCCTTCTCGTCCATACGGACCTCCACTCTCGCCATGTGGTGAAGTAAACCCTCATACTTAACAACATCATTATAAGAAGGAGTTCGGGATCTCTTCCTTGATGGACCGACTTCTTCATGACGTTTTCCTTTATCTTCGATTCTCAGAGTTGGATAATATTGAGGAGACCTTTGTGAATTTCGCAGAGTATTTGGGCTATAGTTTGGTGAAGGAGGACTGTAAGAAGGACTTCGAACAGGTCTTGATGTTACAGAGTGTCCAACACCTACTTCGGTAGTAGGGTTGTGAGTTGCCTTGTTGGGCTTGTTAACGCTTGAGCTTGACATCCTAACATTAGGAAAGAGACTCTGATTAGAATCTTTTAGTCAAGTTTAGGAAAACATAAATGTTAAGATTATAGGGCAATCCTAAGTGCTTTAAAGTCTAAGGCGGGAAAGGTTATAGTTTCCTAGATTGCTAAGGCACCCTAGCTAGAAAATAAGGCACACATAAAAAATGCAATCCTGGTTCTCTATAACAGCATGGTTATGCTCTGATACCAATCTATCACACCCCCAGTTAGGGCCTGGGCGAAATGTGACTTAATATCAAAATATAACAACATATTATGATAACGAGAACAATACTAAATGATAAAATCAAACATTAATGAAAGTACGCAGCGGAAAATGAAATGTCGTTACAAAGGAATAACTAAATGTTTAAATGCAATAGTAATAAATGCGATATCTCTTGATCCTATGTCCAAGTAGCATCACATAAGAAGTAAGTATAAGAGCTTGAATCCAACAGCACCTGAGACAAAACATGCTAAAGTGTCAACCAAAAAGGTTGAGTGAAGTTCATAGGTTTAATAAAAGTTTGACCGTTGTTTTAGACCACAAGATTTAGTTGTAAAGTTGATCTCCCGCAAGATAAAAAAGTTATGCCAATGCGTGATATTTAGACTAAACGTTAAAGTATGCCCCAAGATAAGTTATCATTTATACTTTTCGGTTTAATTTCATTATTAAGTAATACAAAGACTTAGTCAAATGTATCGGGGACGTTACTCCCGATAGGCCTACCCCCAATAATTAAGCATGCAAGCAGCAATTAAAAATATCACTTTAGGGACTTAGTCGGACATAGTCGGGTATATCATAGTTTTAACAGTTGGTACTTGTGTCTAAATTGTAAAATGTAAAAACAGCATATGTATCACCCCAAGAATAAAAGTAAATAAGTTGCGCAATAGTAAGTGGGGCTATGAATTCACCTTAGTAGAGAGAGAGCCAGTTATTCCTCGGAATAGAAAGTTGGACGAGTGAGCAGAAAAGTCAACCTATGACATTTAAGAGTAGTAAGTGTTTTTGCCCATGTTTAAGTAAATGTTTAAGTATGATAGTGTTTTAAGTATAGCTTGTTTTACTAAGTTTCTATAACTAGAAAGTTTCCACTTTTAGTAGGTTTCTTATCTTAGTAAGTTTCTATCACTAAAAAGTTTCTACTTTAAGAGTGTTTTCCATTTTAGGATACTTGCCGTATTAGATAAGCTTCCAATCACCCCTTCCTCTTCGAATGGCCATTTCAGGTCTAGAGGCTTGAGCTGTAGGACCCTTTAAATCATAAATCCAAACCCTTCTGCCTAGAGTTTCGTAGAAACCATTCGTCAAGAAAGTTCGAAGATCTATACATCACTAATACATATCCCAAAATGTTTTTAGGTGTTATAATATAAGTAGTAGGTTATAGGTGTTAGTAATAGTAATAATGTATACATGTTCATTAATAGTATAGGTAGTATAAGGGTTTCATTAATTAGGGTTAGTTAACTAAAGTAGCAATTAATAACTAGGGTTTAGTAATTAATTTCCTAGGGTTTCATTAATTAGGGTTTAGTAATTTAGTGTTGTAGTAATGATTAGGTAATGGTTAGAGTTTAATAATTAATGTGGTATTAAATAATTAGGGTTAGGTTTAATGAATTAGGGTTTAATAATTAATTAGGTTTTTAATAAAACTAAGGTTTTGATTAAAGTAGTATAGTTTAAATTAGGGTTTAGGGTTTTAGTATGTATATGTATATAATGTCGTGTATATATATATGTATATAAAAATTTATTTTTTACATGTATATATATATGTATATGTCTTTTTGTATATATATATATATATATATATATATATATATATATATATATATATATATATATATATATATATATATATATATATATATATATATATATATATATATATATATATAGGTTTATTTTGTTTCCTTAATTAACACTAACAAATCTCCTAATTGTATCTAGGGTTTTAAAGATCAAAGTTTCCTTCCCCTTTTTTTTCTTCTATTTGACACACATATACATACTTATATATTTACCTTTTTTTTACATGTATAGATCTAGGTTTGTTCTTATGTTTATATGTTTATGAATATAGATTAAAATTCTTTATCATCAAAGAATTATGGAAATAGTTTAGGGTTTTATATTATACCTTTGAAGATCCAAGAAGATAAACAAAGAAAAGATGAACACTTTGAAGATTGAAGATCAAAGTCTTGAAAATCTTGAAGAAAATCTTGAAGATTCACGAAGAACATGAAGAACGCGAAGAACAACTCGAAGATCACTTGGAAATCCCTTGAAGGTGGTGGTGGATTTCGATGGTGATGATGGTGGGGATTTTCGGTTTTGGCCGAAAATAAGAGAGGGAGGGAGATAGATTTGAGAGAGATGTAATTAAGATTTGGTACATGGAATGAGTTAGCCTAGGTCTCTATTTATAGTGAGGATAGGAGGATTCTGGAATTAGGGTTTAATAAGGAATTACTTAGGGAACAAGTTGGCTTGGAAAAGGGGTTAGGGTTGGTGATTTGGGCCAAAATTTTGGAGGGTAAAAGAGTAATTTTGCCCTCTAAAAATCGGCTAGGGTTTAGGAGGATTAGGGTTTGTGATTTTTCACTTTAGTCCTTGTACTTTAATTTTCTTAAATGACTCCTTAATTATCCTAATTTAATTATGTTAATTACACAAGTTTTAAAGTTATTTATTTAGTCCCAAAAGTTAATAAGCTTATTATTTTTTTTATCTTGTATTTACTTGTCATTTACAAAGTTAATTATTATTATTCTTAACAATCGTTAAATAAAGTCTTAATTGTTAAGTTTAATTATTCAGTTGGGTATTTAATAAGTAAAAGTTTAGAATGAAAAAAAAGGAGAAATATAGAATGGAAAAATGAGGGTCGTTATAGCAATAAACTTACCAACTACTTCATTGATCTCTGACTTTTTGAAAAAACATTATATTCATTGAAACCCTATCATGTATTGACCTGTATCTTGTAACGAGAATTACCATACTAATCACCGGGAATCAGCCATCAGTATTTTGAATCTCGCAGCATTCTACATCAACAGTTATATGTATATATATATAACATTTATCTCTTAGAATTATGAATCTTCAATTCTGAATTTCTGAAAAGCACCCAGTCTAAGAATTAATACTCTGAATGTTGAAAATGCTGATGAAGCAGCAAAAACTATAAACGATCTTAACAGTCAAAAGTATGATGATAAAGAATGGAGTGTTGGAAACACTCAATAAAAAAATTTGGTACCGAAAATCGGATTATGCGAAACTTTGAAGGAGGTCGTAGACAAATCACAAAGACTAAACCTGCCTTCAAAGAATCCAAATGATCCAGTATCTGCTGAAGTCATCAACGAATACCTTGCTTCTGACCCTAAATCCTTACGGACAAATCTTATTCATCATCCATCGATATTACAAATTCTAAGATATCATCATATCTTTCATTATAAATATCTTCAATATTTCTGAAGATATCTTCATAACAATTGTTATCCAAAAACATTTACCTCTTCGCGCTATCTGTGTTATATCATAAAAGAAACTATTTTAGTATCTAAATTTTGAAACTTTCGAGTTTAAAGTATAAATGTTTTTGAAGTAGTGTTAGGAACTGAAGCATGAGTTAGTATAATATAATGACACTTGATCAACGTGATTATATTACAGTAAGTCATGCTGAGTTTCTAAATGGAACGTGATGATTCACAGACCATAACGTCATCATGTGCCATATTACACGACTCTTACATTATACATAATCTCTAAACAAATCAAGAACATATTTTCTTGATAATTCTATCTTTTCCAGTGACTTTTGATAATTTGGCTAATGTTTTGGAAATATGAATTGAAGTATAAAAGATGAGAGTTGTGAAAATAATGGAACGGAAAAAGTTTAATTTATAATGGAAATATCAGACAGAGTAATTAAGGCAGACCACCGTATTTAATTATAGAGATCTTAATTACCTTATTCGCCGAAGAATCAAATCTTTTAGATTTCGAAGATTTTCTTTAAATCCCTTGAATTCCAGAAATCCACCACGACTACGTCAAAAGATAAATCTCTATCTCAATCTTTTCTGACAGCTTCACTTGTACGCTTCACATCATCGAATCATTTTATCTAGATTAATCAATAATGATAAAACTCTATTTATCAACTCATATTTGTCATGAAAACATTTTTATTGTTAGCCATGACGACCTCGATCAAATTTCGAGACGAAATTTATTTAACAGTTAGGTACTGTGACGACCCGAAAATTTCCGACCAAATTTAAACTTGATCTTTATATTTTTTCGACACGATAAGCAAAGTCTGTAATGTTGAGTCTAAAAAATTTTGAACTGTTTCATATATTCAATTGACCTTCGGCTGTACACGACGATTCACGAACAATATTTGTAAATAAATATATATATATATATATATATATATATATATATATATATATATATATATATATATATATATACATATATATATATAATAAATAAAAGTATATATATAATAATGTGAAATGATAAAATGCAAATTAATTATTTAAATGTAAAATACTATATAATATAATAATGTTGTTATCCATATATATATATATATCGAATCTTCCTGGCAGCGGGCGAGAAGACCTCAGTTGGAGACGGGGCGGCTTTCTCTATTTCACGAAGATGTCATTTTCAAGATAGGGCGCGAAACGGTCCAACAATAAGGTTGGAGGGAGTGAGACTTCCTATGTTAGCAATAACCGCTGCGATAGATTCATAGTAGTCAACTTCAGTAAGAAAGTGAATGAAAGGAGAGTGAGAAATCCATTCGAATCCAACTCGTGAGAGGGAATCCATGCATATATATATATATATATATATATATATATATATATATATATATATATATATATATATATATATATATATATATGATTTATATACATAATCATTATTATATGTATATTGTAATAAATATTAAATATTTGATATATTATTAAATATAGTTATTAAATATTACATAATTATTAATGGGTGATATTAATAAATTTAATTACAAGTTATAATATAAATGACATGTTATTATTATTACATTCATTATTATAAATATGTATATTAATATTAGCATTAAAATCAGTATTATTATTATTTATTATTAGATATTATTATTAAGTATTATTATATTATTATTATTATTATTATTATTATTATTATTATTATTATTATCATTAATAATATTAATATTATTATTAGTAATATAAATAATATTATTGTTATCATACTTATTATTAAACTTATTAATTAACATTTATATGATTATTAGTCTCATTGTTATTTATTGTTATTATTATTAATAAAATGAGTGATATTATTTTTATTATTATTATTAGTATTTGTATTATTATTAATAAAATTATCAATATTATTATTATTAATATATTTATTAATACGAATTTTTACATAAAAGAATCACGATCAGTTTCATCTCATAATCAACTGTATTAAGTTTTTGTTCCTGTCTCAAATCTGTTACACATCAATATCAGTCGTACCAATTTGTGGAATTTGTTACAAATCGACTTTTAACTCTTCTATAAATGAATATTGTTCTCTCGAGTAAATCAAGCTACAAAACAATGGTAAATTGAGTCAATTTAGTTATAATAATATCTGTTAACTTCTATATAATACACTAATAATTCAATTTGAGTTAAAACAGTAGAAATCAAATTAAAATTTGAAGAACACAGTATAACTGCTCTATTCTTGATAATTTTGTCAATAGCTCGAATTCTAGTTTCATTTTAAAATCCTTAAATGTAGATATGTTAGAATACCTTCATTTAAACTATCTGCAAGTTTTCAAGGTCTAATTTTATCTATCGAGTTTCAATTTTGGAGTCAAAGTTCTTATTTAAAAAGTCAACCTTTTTGTTCTTGGTGAAATTCGTAATCAAACTGATGTTTCAAGTTAAATTAACAATCCAGAAAGTTTTTAATGACCATTTAGAATCTTTTTCATTTGGAAGTCGGATCTAAAACCCTTTTAAAAACAAGATTGCTGTTTGAGTTCTTGAGAAGTATAACCGATGGGTACATGGTCTGTTCTTCATTTTTTTTTGTTTCAATTGATTTAAAAACTAAACTAAATCATTCATGTTTGTTAATAAATCCTAAAACGTATTTGTTTATTCAATTGTTACGATTAAAGGGCTGTTTAGTCGATTTGTGTATGAGATGATGAAGAAGAAAAAGTAAACAGTTTAAATACAGGTTATAATTAAATAAAGTGGGTTTATATCAGAAAAACATAACTGGTTCGTTGGTTAAGAGGTGATTCGGGTGAGCGAAAGGTCACGGGTTCGAGTCCGGTCCAGGGCATTTCTTTTTAGAAAAAGCTTTAAAGGGGTATACACTTTTATTTTTATTTCTATCATTATTATTATTAGTTATTATTATGTTTATTATTATTATTATTATTATTATTATTATTATTATTATTATTATTATTATTATTATTATTATTATTATTATTATTGTTATTAATATGATTATTATTGTTATTGTTATTATTAGTATTATAATTATTATTATAAGTATCATAATTGTTATTATTATTATTATCATAAATATAAGTATTATATCTATTATTATCATTACTATGAGTATTACTTATGATATTTTAAAACTTTAATATTATTATCATTATGATGAGAAGGTTTATTATTATTATCATTATGAAAATAATATAAATTATTATCATTTTCGTAAATATTAGTATTAATATCTTTTTATAAATAATAGAAGTGTTAATATTGACATAAGTAATATTATTATCATGAGTATTATTATTATGTAAGTACTAAATTCATTATCATGACTATTATTAACAGTAAAATAAATATTGTTACAAGTATTATTATTAATATCACTATTATTATTACTATGATTCTTATTATAATTATTATTATAACTAATGTTATTATTGATATTGTCATTATAATCAAATACAACTTTTAATGACTATATTATTAAGTATATAAAAATATACTTATAAGTAATATTACATATAAGTATGGATATATTATATTAACAATTTTTATTCATATAAAACAAATTAGGTATTTTTAATATATATATATATATATATATATATATATATATATATATATATATATATATATATATATATATTTATATATATATTGTTGGGATTTAACAAGTTCATAACACTTAAAACATTTTAAGAATCAAACTTAGCGGAAGCGTGTAAACCCGATTTGAAACCATGTAATTACCATTTTAGAACTTGTATATTTTTAACCATTTAAAGTTAAATCCCAATTAGGATCAAGTTATGAAATATACTTACAAACTACAAGCAAGAAAAGAGTTTGTACCTACTCCAAGCTTGTTGGTGTATGATGAAGATGATGAAGAAGAATGGAACCTCAAATGGATGAAACCTCAAGTAGTTATACACCAAGCTAACCACCAACACCTTCCACTTTGGTTAGGATTTAATTTACACTTGAAAATAGCTTGCAAAATCAACTTGAGAACCTTTTCTCCCTCTCCAAAAGCTCACGGCAACAGCAGCAGTTTTTTAGAGAGTTTTGCAGTTATTTTATGTATTTTGATGTGTTTGCATGTGTGTTAAGTCTCCAAGAGGTCTTGGTACATATGCACATGGAATCTATGGAAGTAACCACTCAAAATTCTAGTCAAATGCATGCTTGTTGAGACTCCAATGCCACTTCCACAATTAGTTTTGTAAAATATGTTTTATAAAAGAATTAGATTTTATAAAACCACTTTATAAACTTCCATATTAATTTTGTACTTTTTATTATATAAAACCAACTTATATAAAATGTAACATAAATTGATTATATTTAAACTATAAATAATTAAATCCATATTATATAAATTATTCCATAATTTTTATATATATATACACATCAAGTAATTTTTAAGAAAACCATTTTTCTTAAAGTTCAAGTGTCGCGTATTTAATCAACGATCCAATAGCTAAGATCAAATACGAATAGGGTGTCGGTAAGCTTGTTATTAGGTATGACCAGACTTGGATCAAAACACATTAGCCACATCAATTAAATATGTCTCTTGGGCATACGAAATACCTTCAATCTCCCACTTGTACGATAAACATAAGAAATTAATGCAAGTGATGGATACCACCTAACGACCGTCCATCACCCCCAATATGTTATGACTTTGTGCCATTCAATAACAACATCCCTTTCGAGTTCCCATCTCGAATATGAATAGGTGAATCTTTTCATTATATCCTTTCATCCTAGATGTCATGTTAAATCGAAGAGACACGGATTGATTACTCTCTTCTAAATCTAACTTTATCAGGCCTTAGACATCTAACTCTCAATGAATAAGAGGGACAAATTCCATCTTGACTACATACGTCCTAGATATATATATATATATATATATATATATATATATATATATATATATATATATATATATATATATATATATATATATATATATATATATATATACTTTGTATTATACCTGAGCTCTTCCTTATGAACTACTATTTATCAGAATAGTGAAGGAAAGAATCAAGGCACAATACTTGGTAAATATCCGAACCTAATATGTATCTCAGGTTAGAGGATACAATGATATTCGCCTTTACTCAAGATTACATGTGATCAACCACAAAGGCTCCATTTAGTAAATCTTGAGGGCGGTCTTCCAATATTTGTATCCCACAAATATCTATGAACCTTGGTTGCAACTTGCCCGACATTCATCCCGTGAATGTATACCAATCCAAGTTCATAATAGTCTAAACCTCACACTTGTTCCTACAAATGTGATCGACTACGGAATTTAGAATAATTTCTTATTCATGGATAAAATATGCAAAATAGGAACATGACTCAAGATTAATAAATTAACACCATAATTATATTAATGAGTATGAACCACTTCGTTCTGTTACAATACATAAAACAGATCACAACCAATCACTAGAATATCGAAGCCCTAATGCACTAACATGCCCTTGATGTTTTGCACCATGTAAGAGCTTCGTGAGTGGATCCGCTATATTAAGATCTGTGTGAACTTTGCGAATACATATCTTTCCCTTTTCAACTTCATCCCTTATGTAGTTGAATCTCTGCTCAATGTGACGGGTCTTTTGGTGAGCACGAGGTTCTTTGATTTGAGCAATCGCACCCTCGTTGTCACAAAAGATTTCAAGAGGGTCCTGAATGGAAGGGACTACTCCTAAGTCGTCGATGAATTTCTTCATCCATGCAGCTTCCTGAGCTGCCAATGAGGAGGCAATGTACTCTGACTCGGTAGTGGAAAAAGCAACAACATCCTATTTTGAACTCTTCCAAGAGACTGCACCTCCATTTAATGTGAAGACATAACCGGATTGTGATCGAGAATCATCTCGATCAGTTTGGAAACTCACGTCCACGTAACCTTTTACAGCGAGTTCCTTCTCACCAGACCCATATATTAGAAACATATCCTTAGTCCTCCTAAGGTATTTCAATAGACTTTTGATAGCAATCCAATGACTGTTTCCTGTGTTATTCTGGTATCTACTTGTCAGGCTAATAGCGCATGACACATCCGGTCTAGTGCATATCATTGCATACATGATTGACCCAATGGCAGACGCATATGGGACTTTCTTCATTCTTTCATGTTCATCTTTTGTGGTGGGGCACTGAGATGAACTAAGGAGCGTTCCTCTTTGAATAGGTACCAAACCTTTCTTAGAGTTCTCCATCATGAACCTTTTCAAGACCTTTTCAATGTATGCACTTTGATTCAAACCTATCAATTTCTTGGATCTATCTCTGTAGATCTCAATCCCCAAAACATATTGTGCTTCTCCAAGATCCTTAATGGAGAAGCATTTACTTAGCCAAGTTTTAACACCTTGCATTGCCGGAATATCATTTCCAAATAACAATATATCATCCACATATAGTACAAGGAACATGATAGTGCTCCCACTAGCTTTCTTGTATACACAAGCTTCATCACCATTTTTAATGAAGCCAAATTTCTTGGTCTCCTCATTAAAACGATGATTCCACATTCTGGATGCTTGTTTCAATCCGTAGATTGACTTCTTTAACTTGCATACCTTTTTAGGATATTTCGGATCAACAAAACCTTCAGGCTGAACCATATAGACATCTTCCTCAAGATATCCATTTAGAAAAGCGGTCTTGACATCGATTTGCCATATTTCATAATCATAATGAGCAGCAATGGCAAGTAATATCCTAATAGACTTTAGCATTGCCATAGGCGAAAAAGTTTCATCATAGTCAACCCCTTGAGTTTGAATGAAACCTTTTGCTACAATTCTAGCTTTGTATGTATCCAAGTTACCATGTATGTCAGTTTTCATCTTGAAAAGCCATTTACAATCAACTAGCCTTGAGCCAGTAGGTTGTGCAACAAGTTCCCAAACTTGGTTGTCATACATGGATTGCATCTCAGCGTTCATGGCTTCCTGCCATTTATCTTTATCAATCCTTGATAAAGCATCTTGGTAGTTTGTTGGTTCATCAAAATCAACCACATAGCAACCTTCCATGAGAAACCCATATCTCTCAGGAGGATTACTAATCCTACCAGATCTACGAACATTGTAATGTCCCGTTCATATTGATTATAAACGTTCCATATTAATTGATTTCGTTGCGAGGTTTTGACCTCTATATGAGACGTTTTTCAAAGACTACAGTCATTAACCTTTATTTTATCAATAAAGGTTTTAAAAACATTACGTAGATTATCAAATAATGATAATCTAAAATATACTGTTTACACACGACCATTATATAACGGTTTACAATAGAAATATATTACATTGACATATGTTTCTTGAATGCAGTTTTTACACAATATCATACAAACATGGACTCCGAATCTTGTCCTTATTTTAGTATGCAACAGCGGAAGCTCTTAGTATTCACCTGAGAATAAACATGCTTTAAACGTCAACAAAAATGTTGGTGAGTTATAGGTTTAACCTATATATATCAAATCGTAACAATAGACTACAAGATTTCATATTTCAATACACATCTCATACATAGAGATAAAAATCATTCATATGGTGAACACCTGGTAACCGACATTAACAAGATGCATATATAAGAATATCCCCATCATTCCGGGACACCCTTCGAATATGATATAAATTTCGAAGTACTAAAGCATCCGGTACTTTGGATGGGGTTTGTTAGGCCCAATAGATCTATCTTTAGGATTCACGTTAATTAGGGTGTCTGTTCCGTAATTCTTAGATTACCAGACTTAATAAAAAGGGGCATATTCAATTTTGATAATTCAACCATAGAATGTAGTTTCACGTACTTGTGTCTATTTTGTAAATCATTTATAAAACCTGCATGTATTCTCATCCCAAAAATATTAGATTTTAAAAGTGGGACTATAACTCACTTTCACAGATATTTTCTTCCTCGGAAATAAGACTTGGCCACGGATCGATTCACGAACCTATACAAATATGTACATATATATCAAAGTATGATCAAAATATAATTACAACCATTTTTATTATGTTTTAAAGATTTGAGTGTATTAAGTCAGCTGTCCTCGTTAGTAACCTACAACTAGTTGTCCACAGTTAGATGTACAGAAATAAATCGATATATATTATCTTGAATCAATCCACGACCCAGTGTATACACGTCTCAAGCTAGATCACAACTCAAAGTATATATATTTTTGGAATCAACCTCAACCCTGTATAGCTAACTCCAACATTACTGCATATAGAGTGTCTATGGTTGTTCCAAATAATATATATACATGGGTCGATATGATATGTCAAAACATTTGCATACGTGTCTATGGTATCCCAAGATTACATAATATATTAGAATACATGTATAATACAATATAAGTTAGCTAGGATATGATTTGTATATATTTGTTAAACATTTCCCGTAGCTAAAAAGATCAAAAATATCCAATCTTGTTTTACCCATAACTTCTTCATTTTAAATCCGTTTTGAGTGAATCAAATTGCTATGGTTTTATATTGAACTCTAATTTAAGAATCTGAATAGAAAAGTATAGGTTTATAGATGGAAATTTAAGTTACATGTCAATTACTAAAGAGGTAGTCATTTCCGTCGAAAGAACGACATCTTGATGACCATTTTGAAAAACATACTTTCACTTTGAGTTTAACCAAGATTTTTGGATATATTTTCATGTTCTTATGAAAAATCATTTTTCCAGAAGAACAACTTTTAAATCAAAGTTTATCATAATTTTTATTTATCCAAACCAAAACAGGACCCGGTTTCACTACGACGGCGTATATCCGATTTTTTGGTGTTCATCGTGTTTCGAGGTTTTAAATCATTAAATTAGCATATCATATAGATATAGAACATGTGTTTAGTTAATTTTAAAAGTCAAGTTAGAAGGATTAACTTTTGTTTGCGGACAAGTTTAGAATTAACTAAACTATGTTCTAGTGATTACAAGTTTAAACCTTCGAATAAGATAGCTTTATATGTATGAATCGAATGATGTTATGAACATCATTACTACCTCAAGTTTTCTGGATAAAACCACTGGAAATGAGAAAAATGGATCTAGCTTCAAAGGATCCTTGGATGGCTTGAAAGTTCTTGAAACAGAATAATGACACGAAAACAGTTCAAGTAAGATTTTTACTCGAAATAAGATTGTTATACTTGTAGAAATTGAATCAAAGTTTGAATATGAATATTACCTTGAATTAGAAAGATAACCTACTATAAATAAGAAAGGTTCCTTGATCTTAGATGATTACTTGGAATGGATTAGAAAGCTTGGAAGTAGACTTGCAAACTTGGAAGTATTCTTGATTTTTACGAAACTATACTTATGGAATTTATGAAGAACACTTAGAACTTGAAGATGGAACTTGAGAGAGATTAATTAGATGAAGAAATTTGAAGAATTAAATTGTTTGTAGCTATTTTTGGTCGTTGGTATGTGGATTAGATATAAAGGATATGTAATTTTGTTTTCATGTAAATAAGTCAGAAATGATTACTAATATTTTTGTAATTTTATGAGATATTTCATGCTAGTTACCAAATGATGGTTCCCACATGTGTTAGGTGACTCACATGCACTGCTAAGAGCTGATAATTGGAGTGTATATACCAATAGTACATACATCTAAAAGCTGTGTATTGTACGAGTACGAATACGGGTGCATACGAGTAGAATTGTTGATGAAACTGAACGAGGATGTAATTGTAAGCATTTTTGTTAAGTAGAAGTAATTTGATATGTGTCTTGAAGTCTTTCAAAAGTGTAAGAATACATATCAAAATACAACACATTCTAATGTTAACCCAATGTTTATTATATCAAATGAGATGTTAAATTATTATATTATCATGATATTATGATGTATGAATATCTCTTAATATGATATATACATTAAAATATCGTTACAACGATAATCGTTACATATAAGTCTCGTTTCGTAATTCTTGGGTTAGTAGTCTTGTTTTTACAAATGTAGTTCATTATTAACACACTTAATGATATATTTAAATATCATTTTATCATGTTAAATATAGTGTATCAATATCTTAATATGATACATATGTATTTAGTAGACGTTATCATAACGATAATCGTTATATATATCATTTCGAGTTTCTTAACTTAGTAATCTCATTTCTTATGTATATCACATATTGTTAATATACTTAGTGCAATACTTACTCATCATAATCTTATGTCAACCATATATATATGTCTATATATACCACAACATGTAGTTTTTACAATTTTGTAACGTTCATGAATCGCCGGTCAACATGGGTGATCAATTGTCTATATGAAACTTATTTCATTTAATCAATTCTTAATAAGTTTGACTGCTTAACATGTTGGAAACATTTAGTCATGTAAATATCAATCTCAATTAATATATATAAAACTGGAAAAGTTCGGGTCACTACAGTACCTACCCGTTAAATAAATTTTGTCCCGAAATTTTAAGATGTTGAAGGTGTTGACGAATCTTCTGGAAATAGATGCGGGTATTTCTTCTTCATCTGATCTTCACCTCCCAGGTGAACTCAGGTCCTCTACGAGCATTCCATTGAATCTTAACAATCAGTATCTTGTTTTGCTTAAGTCTCTTAACCTCACGATCCATTATTTCGACGGGTTCTTCAATGAATTGAAGTTTTTCATTGATTTGGATTTCATCCAACGGAATAGTGAGATCTTCTTTAGCAAAACATTTCTTCAAATTCGAGACGTGGAATGTGTTATGTACAGCCGCGAGTTGTTGAGGTAGCTCCAGTTGGTAAGCTACTGGTCCGACACGATCTATAATCTTGAATGGTCCAATGTACCTTGGATTTAGTTTCCCCCTTTTACCAAATTGAACAATGCCTTTCCAAGGCGAAACCTTAAGCATGACCATTTCTCCAATTTCAAACTCTATATCTTTTCTTCTACTGTCCGCGTAGCTCTTTTGTCGACTCTGGGCGGTTTTCAATCGTTGTTGAATTTGGATGATTTTCTCGGTAGTTTCTTGTATTATCTCCAGACCCGTAATCTGTCTATCCCCCACTTCATTCCAACAAATCAGAGACCAGCACTTTCTACCATAAAGTGCCTCAAACGGCGCCATCTCAATACTAGAATGATAACTGTTGTTGTAGGAAAATTCTGCTAACGGTAGGTGTCGATCCCAACTGTTTCCGAAATCAATAACACATGCTCGTAGAATGTCTTCAAGCGTTTGTATCATCCTTTCGCTCTGCCCATCAGTTTGTGGATGATAGGCAGTACTCATATCTAGACGAGTCCCCAATGCTTGTTGCAACATCTGCCAGAACCTTGAAACAAATCTACCATCCCTATCAGAGATAATAGAGACGGGTATTCCATGTCTGGAGACAACCTCCTTCAAATACAATCGCGCCAACTTCTCTATTTTGTCATCTCCTCTCATTGGCAGGAAGTGTGCTGACTTGGTGAGACGATCAACTATTACCCAAATAGTATCATAACCACTTGTAGTCCTTGGCAATTTAGTAATGAAATCCATGGTAATGTTTTCCCATTTCCATTCCGGGATTTCAGGTTGTTGTAGTAGACCTGATGGTTTCTGATGTTCAGCTTTGACCTTATAACACGTCAAACATTCTCCTACATATTTAGCAATATCAGCTTTCATACCCGGCCACCAAAAGTGTTTCTTGAGATCTTTATACATCTTCCCCGCTCTGGGATGTATTGAATATCTGGTTTTATGTGCTTCTTTAAGTACCATTTCTCTCACATCTCCAAACCTTGGTACCCAAATTCTATCAGCCCTATATCGGGTTCCGTCTTCCCGAATATTAAGATGTTTCTCTGATCCTTTGGGTATCTCATTCTTCAACTTTTCTTCTTTTACAACCCCCTGTTGCGCCTCCTTTATTTGAGTAGTAAGGTTAGTACGAATAATTATATTCATAGCTTTTACCCGTATAGGTTCTCTGTCCTTTCTACTCAAAGCGTCGGCTACCACATTCGCCTTCCCCGGGTGGTATCGAATCTCAAAATCATAATCATTCAACAGTTCAATCCACCTGCGTTGTCTCATATTCAGTTGCTTCTGATTAAATATATGTTGGAGACTTTTGTGGTCGGTATATATAATACTTTTGACCCCATATAAATAATGTCTCCAAGTCTTTAATGCAAAAATAACAGCACCCAATTCCAAATTGTGAGTTGTATAATTTTGCTCGTGAATCTTCAATTGTCTAGACGCATAAGCAATCACCTTCGTTCGTTGCATTAATACACAACCGAGACCTTGCTTTGATGCGTCACAATAAATCACAAAATCATCATTCCCTTCAGGCAATGACAATATAGGTGCCGTAGTTAACTTTTTCTTCAATAACTGAAACGCCTTCTCTTGTTCATCCTTCCATTCAAATTTCTTCCCTTTATGCGTTAATGCAGTCAAGGGTTTTGCTATTTTGGATAAATCTTGGATGAATCTTCTGTAGTAACCAGCCAATCCTAAAAATTGACGTATATGCTTCAGAGTTTTTGGGGTTTTCCCCTTTTCAACGGTTTCGATCTTTACCGGGTCCACCTGGATACCTTCTTTGTTCACTATGTGAACAAGAAATTGAACTTCTTCCAACCAAAATGCACACTTTGAAAACTTAGCGTACAGTGTTTTTTTCCTCAATACTTCTAGCACTTTTCTCAAATGTTCTTCGTGCTCTTGATCATTCTTTGAGTAAATAAGTATGTCATCGATGAAAACAATGACAAACTTGTCAAGATATGGCCCACACACTCGGTTCATAAGGTCCATGAACATAGCTGGTGCGTTAGTCAATCCAAACGGCATAACCATAAACTCGTAATAACCATAACGCATCCTAAAAGTAGTTTTTGGAATGTCATCCTCCTTTACTGGCATTTGATGATATCCAGAATGTAAATCAATTTTTGAATAAACCGACGAGCCTTGTAGTTGATCAAATAAGTCGTCAATTCTCGACAGTGGATAACGGTTTTTGATGGTAAGTTTATTCAACTCTCTGTAGTCAATACACAACCTAAATGTACCATCCTTCTTCTTGATAAACAAAACAGGAGCTCCCCATGGTGATGTGCTTGGTCGAATGAAACCACATTCTAATAGTTCTTGCAGTTGGCTTTGCAGTTCTTTCATCTCGTTGGGTGCGAGTCTGTAAGGAGCAAGAGCTATTGGTGCAGCTCCTGGTACAAGATCTATTTGAAATTCAACAGATCGATGTGGAGGTAGTCCCGATAATTCTTTCGGAAATACATCGGGAAAGTCTTTTGCGACGGGAACATCATTGATGCTCTTTTCTTCAGTTTGTACTTTCTCGACGTGTGCTAGAACAGCATAGCAACCTTTTCTTATTAGTTTTTGTGCCTTCAAATTACTAATAAGATGTAGCTTCGTGTTGCCCTTTTCTCCGTACACCATTAAGGGTTCTCCTTCTTCTCGTACAATGCGAATTGCATTATTGTAACATACGATCTCTGCTTTCATCTCCTTCATCCTGTCCATGCCAACTATTACTCAAAACTCCCTAACTTTACTGGTATCAAATCAATCTTAAATATTTCGCTACCCAGTTTAATTTCTCGATTCCGGCATATATAATCTGCTGAAATTAATTTACCGTTTGCTAATTCGAGTAAAAATTTACTATCCAACGGCATCAATGGACAACTTAATTTAGCACAAAAATTTCTACTCATATAGCTTCTATCTGTACCCGAATCAAATAAAACGTATGAAGATTTATTGTCAATAAGAAAGGTACCCGTAACAAGCTCCGGGTCTTCCTGTGCCTCTGCTGCATTAATATTGAAAACTCTTCCGCGGCATTGTCCATTCGTGTTCTCCTGGTTCGGGCAATTTCTAATAATGTAGCCCGGTTTTCCACATTTATAACAAACTACATTGGCATAACTTGCTCCGACACTACTTGCTCCGCCATTACTCGTTCCGACACCATTTGTTCCTATCGTTCTGTTAACCCCTGGTCCGTAGACCTCACACTTCGCCGTGCTATGACCATTTCTTTTACACTTGTTAAAAAATTTGGTGCAAAACCCCGAGTGATACTTTTCACACCTTTGGCATAGCTGCTTCTGATTGTTGTTGTTGCGGTTGTTATTGTTATTGGAATGATTGTTGTAGTTGTTGTTGTTGTTGTTGTTGTTGTGCCGTTTGTGGTAGTTGTGATTGATGTTGTGATTGTTGGGATAGTTGTTGTTGTTTTGGTGACTCTTATCACCATTTTCCTCCCACTTTCTTTTGACTAACTTCACGTTGGCCTCTTCGGCCGCCTGTTCTTTAATTCTTCCCTCAATCTGGTTCACTAGTTTGTGAGCCATTCTACATGCCTTTTGTATGGAGGCAGGCTCGTGAGAACTTATATCTTCTTAGATTCTCTCCGGTAAGCCTTTCACAAACGCGTTCATATTCTCTTCCTCATCTTCGAACGCTCTCGGACACAATAGGCACAATTCTGTGAATCGTCTTTCGTATGAAGTAATACCGAATCCCTGTGTTCGTAAACCTCTAAGTTTTGACTTGAGCTTATTGACCTCGGTTCTGGGACGGTACTTCTCGTTCATCAAGTGCTTGAATGCTGACCACAGTAGCGCGTAAGCAGCATCTTGTCCCACTTATTCTAGATAGGTATTCCACCATGTTAATGCAATACCTGTGAAGGTATGCGTAGCGTACTTCACTTTGTCTCCTTCAACACACTTACTTATGGCAAACACTGATTCAACTTTCTCGGTCCACCGTTTTACTCCGATTGGTCCTTCGGTCCCATCAAATTCTGAAGGTTTGCAGGCAGTGAATCCCTTGTAGGAGCATCCTACACGATTTCTTGCGCCATTAGCTGTATTGCTAGATTCAGAGTTATTGTTGGTATGTAGCGCGGCCTGTACTGCGGCTAAGTTTGAAGCAAGAAAGGCACGAAATTCCTCTTCGCTCATATTCAAGGTGTGTCGAGTACTCGGTACCATTTCCTTCAAAATAGTCAAATGAAACAATTTAATCATACAGAATATTAAGAGTAGTCAATAGTATCTCGTAGCATAATATGAACTCATTTATAAAAGCTTTTTCTTCATATTAACGTTTTATAATTTTAAATTCGGGTACAACTACCCGTTAAGTTCATACTTAGTAGCTAATATACAATTCAACTACTACAATTCCATATGAAAAACTGATTATAATAATATATCACATACAAATATTCTTCAAACTTACAACTTCGCTATATTACATATAACATGAAATATAGTACACTATGATACAGGACAGTTTTGAAGATAAATCTAGTTAATACGCAAGTTGTTCAGCAAAGGAAATAAAGACACGTAATTCATAAGTCCAGAAACAAGTCATGCATTCTGGTTTTACTAAGACGACTTCCCATCCTTGGTCTTGTGGAAAATAACCGTTATGACCATTAGCTAGGCAGCATGTTGTAATGGCGTCAAAAGGACGAGGGTTTCGTAATGTCCAACAGCCCCGTAATAATCTAAAAACCTTGTTTCTCACCCCAACTACTGAATCCGTCACTTATGGGAAAGTTTTATTTAAAAGCTGCAATCCGATGTTCTTTTTCTCACTTTGGTAAGAAGCGAACATCACTAACCTGTAAGCATAACATGCTTCTTTATGTTGCATGTTAGAAGCTCTTTCTAATTCATGAAATCCTATGTTGGGATATGTTGAGTCAAAATAGGTTCTTAACCCGTAGCGTAAAATTGCATTTGGGTTCCCCGCATTTAACGCTTTAAAGAAAACACGGCGTAACTTAAAGTCTCCCCAATGTGATATACCCTACCTATCAAAGGAAAGCCTTTTATAAACTAAGGCATTTCTAGAAAGTCTTTCAAATGTTTGACAAGTTAATTTCGCCATAACTAAATGTGCTGATAAATTCTGACCTACTCTAGACAAGATTTCCTCAATCATATCCTCTGGTAGGTCTTCTAAAATATTCGGTTGTCTACCCTTAACGTCCATTTTGTTTTTATACTGTAAAATAGACAAGGATTAGATTCGTAATAACAAACAATACAAGAAATTTTTACATAGAACATAAAAGTACAAGCACACTACAATACATTTATTACACAACATGCTCACACCCCTTTAATCTGAATTACTGGTTTCTTTTTCTTCGGACTTGGTTCTTTTTCCTAATCTTCTAGGGATATATGATGTTCCTCTAATACGAGTCATCGTTTTCCGCATTGGTTTAGAAAAACCTGGTGGTTTAGAGGTTCCCGGGTTATTGTCACGATATTGAAAATACGGGTGTTGACGGTACATATAAAGTTCATCGGGGTCAGAATCAGATTTCTCTATTTTGATGCCTTTTCCCTTATTATTTTCTTTTGCCTCATTAAATTGGGTCGGGGTAATTTCTATAACATCATCGGAATCCTCATCAGGATCCGATTCATCAGAAAATTGGTAATTTTCCCAATATTTTGCTTCCTTAGCGGAAACACCATTGACCATTATTAATTTTGCTCCATTGGTTGAGGATTTTCTTTTATTTGACCAGTTTTCTGTGATTCCTACTATTCCCCCCTCTGGAACCTCTACTTCTTCCGGTTCCTCTTCTTCCGGTTCCGTTTCCTCTTCTTCCGGTTCTTCGGGAACTTGTGAATCTTGCCAATATATATTAGACTCTTCGTTATTATTAGGTGATTCAATGGGATTTGTACAAGAAGTAGACATCTATCACACAATATCAAACATGTTAAGAGATTAATATATCACATAATATTTATATATTAATAATATATAGTTTCCAACCAAAATGCTAAGCAATCATTTTTAAAGAAAACACGGTCGAAGTCCAGACTCACTAATATATCCTAACAAACTCGATAAGACACACTAATGCAAATTTTCTGATTCTCTAAGACCAACGCTCTGATACCAACTGAAATGTCTCATTTAAATTGATTATAAACGTTCCATATTAATTGATTTCATTGCGAGGTTTTGACCTCCATATGAGACGTTTTTCAAAGACTGCATTCATTCTTAAAACAACCATAACCTTTATTTTATCAATAAAGGTTTTAAAAACATTACGTAGATTATCAAAAAATGATAATCTAAAATATTCTGTTTACACATGACCATTATATAATGGTTTACAATAGAAATATATTACATCGACATATGTTTCTTGAATGCAGTTTTTACACAATATCATACAAACATGGACTCCAAATCTTGTCCTTATTTTAGTATGCAACAGCGGAAGCTCTTAGTATTCACCTGAGAATAAACATGCTTTAAACGTCAACAAAAATGTTGGTGAGTTATAGGTTTAACCTATATATATCAAATCGTAACAATAGACCACAAGATTTCATATTTCAATACACATCCCATACATAGAGATAAAAATCATTCATATGGTGAACACCTGGTAACCGACATTAACAAGATGCATATATAAGAATATCCCCATCATTTCGGGACACCCTTCGGATATGATATAAATTTCGAAGTACTAAAGCATCCGGTACTTTGGATGGGGTTTGTTAGGCCCAATATATCTATCTTTAGGATTCGCATCAATTAGGGTGTTTGTTCCCTAATTCTTAGATTACCAAACTTAATAAAAAGGGGCATATTCGATTTCGATAATTCAACCATAGAATGTAGTTTCACGTACTTGTGTCTATTTTGTAAATCATTTATAAAACCTGCATGTATTCTCATCCCAAAAATATTAGATTTTAAAAGTGGGACTATAACTCACTTTCACAGATATTTCCTTCCTCGAAAATAATACTTGGCCACGGATCGATTCACGAACCTATACAAATATGTACATATATATTAAAGTATGATCAAAATATAATTACAACCATTTTTATTATGTTTTAAAGATTTGAGTGTATTAAGTCAGCAGTCCTCGTTAGTAACCTACAACTAGTTGTCCACAGTTAGATGTACAAAAATAAATCGATATATATTATCTTGAATCAATCCACGACCCAGTGTATACACGTCTCAGGCTAGATCACAACTCAAAGTATATATATTTTTGGAATCAACCTCAACCCTGTATAGCTAACTCCAACATTACTGCATATAGAGTGTCTATGGTTGTTCCAAATAATATATATACATGGATCGATATGATATGTCAAAACATTTGCATACGTGTCTATGGTATCCCAAGATTACATAATATACTAGAATACATGTATAATACAATATAAGTTAGCTAGGATATGATTTGCATAGATTTGTTAAACATTTCTCGTAGCTAAAAAGATCAAAAATATCCAATCTTGTTTTACCCATAACTTCTTTATTTTAAATCCGTTTTGAGTGAATCAAATTGCTATTGTTTCATATTGAACTCTAATTTAAGAATCAAAACATAAAAAGTATAGGTTTATAGTCGGAAATTTAAGTTACGTGTCAATTACTAAAGATGTAGTCATTTCCGTCGAAAGAACGACATCTTGATGACCATTTTGAAAAACATACTTTCACTTTGAGTTTAACCAAGATTTTTGGATATAATTTCATGTTCATATGAAAAATCATTTTCCCAGAAGAACAACTTTTAAATCAAAGTTTATCATAGTTTTTAATTATCCAAACCAAAACAGCCCCCGGTTTCACTACGACGGCGTATATCCGATTTTATGGTGTTCATCGTGTTTCCAGGTTTTAAATCATTAAGTTATCATATCTTATAGATATAGAACATGTGTTTAGTTGATTTTAATAGTCAAGTTAGAAGGATTAACTTTTGTTTGCGAACAAGTTTAGAATTAACTAAACTATGTTCTAGTGATTACAAGTTTAAACCTTCGAATAAGATAGCTTTATATGTATGAATCGAATGATGTTATGAACATCATTAATACCTCAAGTTTTCTGGATAAAACCACTGGAAATGACAAAATGGATCTAGCTTCAAAGGATCCTTGGATGGCTTGAAAGTTCTTGAAACAGAATCATGACACGAAAACAGTTCAAGTAAGATTTTTACTCGAAATAAGATTGTTATACTTGTAGAAATTGAATCAAAGTTTGAATATGAATATTACCTTGAATTAGAAAGATAACCTAATATAAATAATAAAGGTTCCTTGATCTTAGATGATTACTTGGAATGGATTAGAAAGCTTGGAAGTAGACTTGCAAACTTGGAAGTATTCTTGATTTTTATGAAACTATACTTATGGAATTTATGAAGAACACTTAGAACTTGAAGATGGAACTTGAGAGAGATCAATTAGATGAAGAAAATTGAAGAATGAAAGTGTTTTTAGGTGTTTTTTCTCGTTGGTATATGGATTAGATATAAAGGATATGTAATTTTGTTTTCATGTAAATAAGTCATGAATGATTACTAATATTTTTGTAATTTTATGAGATATTTCATGCTAGTTTCCAAATGATAGTTCCCTCATGTGTTAGGTGACCTACATGCGCTGCTAAGAACTGATCATTGGAGTGTATATACCAATAGTACATACATCTAAAAGCTGTGTATTATACGAGTACGAATACGGGTGCATACGAGTAGAATTGTTGATGAAACTGAATGAGGATGTAATTGTAAGCATTTTTGTTAAGTAGAAGTACTTTGATATGTGTCTTGAAGTCTTTCAAAAGTGTAAGAATCCATATCAAAAAACAACATGTATATACATTCTAATGGAGTCGTTAAGTCTTCGTTAGTCGTTACATGTAAGTGTTGTTTTGAAACCTTTAAGTTAACGATCTCAATTAATGTTGTTAACCCAATGTTTATTATATCAAATGAGATGTTAAATTATTATATTATCATGATATTATGATGTATGAATATCTCTTAATATGATATGTACATTAAAATATCGTTACAATGATAATCGTTACATATAAGTCTCGTTTCGTAATTCTTGGGTTAGTAGTCTTGTTTTTACATATGTAGTTCATTATTAACATACTTAATGATATATTTAAATACCATTTTATCATGTTAAATATAGTGTATCAATATCTTAATATGATACATATGTATTTAGTAGACGTTATCATAACGATAATCGTTATATATATCATTTCGAGTTTCTTAGCTTAGTAATCTCATTTCTTATGTATATCACACATTGTTAATATACTTAGTGCGATACTTACTCATCATAATCTTATGTCAACCATATATATATGTCTATATATACCACAACATGTAGTTTTTACAATTTTGTAACGTTCGTGAATCGCCGGTCAACATGGGTGATCAATTGTCTATATGAAACTTATTTCATTTAATCAAGTCTTAACAAGTTTGATTGCTTAACACGTTGGAAACATTTAGTCATGTAAATATCAATCTCAATTGATATATATAAACATGGAAAAGTTCGGGTCACTACAAACATCTTGTACACTTTGATCATCCATTTGATCATTCTCAACATTTTCATGTTGAGTGCTAGTGTCAACCAATTGTGTATCATCTATTTGATCTTGAACCTCTTCAAGATCTATCTTCCTTTCACTATTACCTTCCATTAGGAACTTAGTTTCAAGGAATTCAGCCTTCCGAGCAACAAATACATTCTGCTCGGATGGATCATAGAAATAATATCCCATATCATCCTTGGGATATCCTATGAAGATACACTTCGTGGATCGAGCATTCAACTTATTAGGGACATAATGCTTAGGATAAGATTCACATCCCCATACCTTTAAGTATGACAGAGATGGAGGTTTTCCAAACCACATCTCATGAGGAGTTCGTTCCACTTGCTTGGTTGGGGCCATATTTAGAATACGAGCCGCGGAGCATAGACAATAACCCCAAAATGATAGAGGTAACGAGCTTTTAGCCATCATAGATCGAACCATATCCATTAGGGTTCGGTTCCTCCTTTCGGAAACTCTATTAAGTTGGGGTGTTCCAGGATGAGTGAGTTGCGAGATAATCCCACAACTTTTAAGATGATCTTGGAAAGCATCGCTTAGGTATTCACCTCCTCTATCGGTACAAAGTACCTTGATTGTCTTATTGAGTTGATTTTGTACTTCGTTTTGATATTCCTTGAATGCTTCAAAAGTTTCATCCTTGTGTCTTAACAAGTAGACATATCCGAAACGACTAAAGTCATCAATGAAAGTGACGAAGTATCTTTCACCTTTCCTAGTCATGGGCTTAAAGGATCCACATACATCCGAATGTATTAATCCCAGTAAGTCTTTAGCCCTTTCATAGGTCCCTTTGAAAGGTGCTTTAGTCATTTTGCCTTGTAAACAAGATTCACATACATCAAATGAGTCCAGTTCATTTAATTTCAAAAGTCCATTCTTTTGAAGTGTATGCATTCGATTCTTGTTTATGTGACCAAGGCGACAATGCCATAAGTAGGAATCACTCAAATCCCTTTTGAGTTTCTTGGTGTTTGCATGGAACATTAAGTTATTGTATGATGTGTCGTCATGAACCAATTCATAAATACCATCAAAGGCGAAGCCTTAAAATAGAACACATGATCTAAATAAACATGGATGTCATCATTAATGAAATTAAGATTAAAACCATATTGTTTCAAACGGGATACAGAAATAATGTTTCGAGATAAATCGGGTGCATGCAAAACATTTTTCAAAATAAGCTCCAAACCACTTGGAAGCTTCAAAACAAAGCCTCCTTGAGCTTTCACTTGCACCCTTGCTCCATTTCCCATGAAGAGACTTGTTGTTCCCACATCTTGGTTACTTCTTTTGAACCCCTGCAAAGAATTGCAAATATGAGTTCCACATCCTGTGTCTAATACCCATGTATTAGAAGTAGTAATACTAAGCTCAACGTATACCATATATACATTACCTGAGGTTTGCCCTGCATCCCTCTTTTCATTCAACTCCGTTAGATAGATCGGGCAGTTGCGTTTCCAGTGACCCATCTCACCGCAACCAAAGCACGGATCTTCCTTTGGGTTTGCTTTACCAGCAACCTTTTGCTTCTTGTTATTGTTGGTTGGGGTAACCATCTTCCCCTTTCCCTTGCCCTTGCCTTGGTAGGCGGGTCCTTTCCTCTTAGCCACCTTTGGCTTAGAAATGTTATTGTTTTTGGACCCGCCTTCATTGATCATAAGCATGGGTGAAGCCCTTTTACCCATGCTTGCTTCGGCCATCTTAAGCATGGCATGTAATTCGCCAATGCTCTTATCCCAACCATTCATATTGTAATTCATTACACGTTGCAATTTAGACGATTCGCTCGATCAATTAGGCTTTTCATCTTAAGGACATAAGATGAAACGGATTGGGAGTCATCCATATGACATGCATGAAGCGCTCAAACCGTTTCAAAGCTCTTGACACGAGCTTGTTGAAGGAACATCTCCTTCAATTGTGTGATCATGTCATATGCACTATGATGCTCGAAGTCCTTTTGGAGTTCGGCTATCATAGTCCCAAGCATAAGGCAAGCGAATTGCACCGAATCGGTGCAATACTTATCCCAATAAGCCATGCCTTCCGTATCATCCTCGTCGAGTTGATCGGGAATGGGGTCTTCCAACACATACACCCTATCTGTGATGACCCGAAAAATTTCGACCAAATTTAAACTTGATCTTTACATGTTTCCGACACGATAAGCAAAGTCTATAATATTGAGTCTCGAAAATTTTGGAACTATGTTCATGTATTCAATTACCTTCGACTAGTTTCGACGATTCACGAACCATTAATTGTAAATAGATATGTGTGTGTATATATATATATATATATATATATATATATATATATATATATATATATATATATATATATATATATATATATATATATATATAAATGGTAATTGAAAATATAATTTAAAATATTATATGTTAGTGCTATTAAAATTTAATTCTGTAAAATAAAATAAAAAATAGGATATTATAATAATTATTATTTAAAATATATCTATATATATATAATGTATATTAAAAATAAATATTAAATGATTGTAATACTCATTTGATGTCCCGATTGATATTAAGTAAGTAAATTCAAACTTACGTGATTCTAAAATAAACGGTGATCCAAAAATGTGTAATGTAAATTTTAGGCTTCTTAAAAATGTATTTAGGAACTATTTGTTCAATTTTAAAACTTTTTATATTTTACTTGGGATTGGGAGTGAACAATTAATGTAATTTTTATTTAATAAATTCTGATCTAATTTTATACCATAATGACCAAAATAAATAAATATAGTTAATTTAAAAGTATGGGATTTTTCTAAAAACTTTTTATTTGCCACTGAGTGAACAACGGGGCACGATATAATAGTCCATGAAAACTGTCGGTAAAATACCAACAACTGAAATTCACGAGAGTCTAATATTATTACTATTGATCACTGTATGCTTTTGAATTCTATCACACTCAATTATAATATACATTGCACGTTTATTTAGTTTACTATATTCTATCAACTTGTCTTAATGGTGTATCCTATCGTATACACGCATAAAAAGCATAATGGTTGCATAAAAGTAGCATCAGGAAGACTGAAAACAACAGTTTTGTGGAGTTATCCGTCCAGCGTTCTCCGCTGTACAGGCTGCTCCGTCATGCGTAAGCCCTGAAGGCCGCCTAGCGCGTAAGCCCTGGCCGGAGAACGCCACCTTCAGCGTAAATTTCAGATCACAAGTAATAGAACATATCATCATCTGACACATGTCCCCAAGCAATCTGGTGGATCTGACACTATAAATAGACCCCTTGGGTCGTCATTTTACACAGTTCAGACATTCTGACAACTTTGAGAGCTGAGACTTCACTTCTCTTTCTCTTTCTACTTTATCTCACTAGAAGTCATTCGGCTAGCACTTTTACACTCTACAGACGACAGATTGATTAAGCCACCCCACAAGTTTCTACACTTGTGAACCGGGTCTGCAGGGATTATTTTCCAAGGGTAAAAATCAATTGGCAACACTCCGTCCTCCTAAAGCTAGATTACTACTAGTATCTTGTTGATACGCTAAGCCTTACCTCATAAGGAAATAGGTGTTAACAATGGCGCCATCCACTAATGCAAAGAACACACGAAAAGGAAAAGGAACAAAAACAACTGAAGCTCCATTTGTACTTGAAGCAATCAACAATCCATCAACTGACGACATGATAACTATTGAAGATGTACCTGTTCTGCCACTAGATGGTACGATTGAAGAAACAGTTGCTGAAACTGCTGAAAGGCTTAAGCATTTGGCAACTAATTCGGAGAAAAGGCCAGTAATCGAAGAAACGACAACCAAAAGTGCAGAAAGACTTCCAAATTTTGTTACTAATCCAGAGCAACGACCATTGATGCAACCACGGCGATGTCCATCATTTATACCTTTTCGGTGGATGGCGGATGGCAAAGACAAGAAAATCATGAAAAGGCAATCTATATCAAAATACAGGTTATCCAGGCAACTTGACAAGCTGGGTAGTCTTATTGATGATTCTGAGGATGATAATGACCTGAGCTATGATAATAATGACTCTGATGATGAAACTGACAAAGATGAGTTCATGTCAGAGAAGCAGGCAGTGTTGCTTTTGAACGACATCCTTATGCAGACAGCTCCGGCAAAATATAAGCAACGCTTAGCGCAGCCCGCCGTTCGTGCTGTGGCTGTAGATAATTTCTTCTCCCTTATTACTAGAGAGCAAGCTACAAAGCCACCAGCTATGGCAGAATCCACTCAGTGTTTCATTGATCAAATTGCTAATTATTCGTTGCCTGGGAATCTTGGCATACCGGCACTTAGAGTTTATGATGGTACAACAGATCCTGAGGATTTCCTCACCATGTTTGAAGGCGCTACGAGGTTGCAGCATTAGGATGACGAGGTAGCTTATCATATATTTCCAACGGTGCTGCAGAAAATGGCAAGGGAATGGTTTGCTAGCTTGCCGCCAAGAAGCATCACCAGTTATTTGGACCTTCGTGCAAAGTTTGTTATGCAGTATCAAAACCTTCGAAGCTGTACTTTGACACATCTTGATGCACATGAGATCACAATGCATCACAATGAATCCTTGAGTAATTTCATGAAGCGATACACACTTGAAGCACAGAAGATACCTGATTGTCCAGAATCTCAGCTAGTATCTGGTTTTATTTTTTATCTGGATCAGCGACGGTTTAGTGCACTTGTTCATGCGTTAAGGTATGACTTGCCAAAGACTCTACATCAGGCGTTAGAAGTTGCACAGAAGCATGTTCGAGCTGGTGAGCGGGGGATGAATAAGTTTGATGGCAGCAGCAGCAAACCGCATAACGGAGGGCGGTACTTTGACAAAAATTAGAGAAGGAATGACAATTCCAATGGCGGATGGAGAGGCAACAACCATTCCAATGATTTTCATCACAATAGAAGGCCAATAGAGAGGCATCCGTTGATAATGGCACTGACTAAAACTCCAAAAGAGATTCTTTTCACTGAACCAATCTGGACCACTTTCAATCCACCGGCACCCATGGAAGAAAGAGAAGGCCCAAAAAGTGAATTATGGTGTGACTTTCATGAAGCATGGGGTCATGATACAGATAATTGCAAATCCCTGATGAGAGAGGTAATCGCAAAGATCAAAGCAGGAGAGTTAAACCACTTGTTACCAAGCAAACAATACAGGAGGAATGATCCTCGTAGGAAATTTGGATGGCAAAGGAATGATGGTGGAAGAGGTCGTCGAGGAGATAACAGAAGAAGGGAAGAGCATGGCGGAGGAGATAACAGAAATCAGTACGGAAACCGAATCACGGAGCGTGAGTCAACTCCAGATGTTGTAATCAAAATGGTGTGGTTGAATGGAAGTCACTATGAGGACAGTGATCAGTCGGATAACAATGTTGATAGCTGGAGATATGCTCCAATTATTTTTCAACCAATTCAAAATTGGGCTTTGTCCATTCAGCCAGTGGTCATTTCAGCAGAAATTGCAAACAAGTTCATCAGCCATATTTACACAGATACAGGCAGTGAGGCTGACATCATCTATTGGCATTGTTTCAAAGCTTTTCCAAGGCATGCACAGGTAAGAGCTAGGCAGACAAGTTTGAAGGTTTCAGGGCTAACAGGAGCACCAGTGAATGCAATGGGAAGAGTTCGTTTGGAGGTCGTTTTGGGAACATTTCCACTATTAAGAACCGAAACAATCGATTTCACTATCTTGGATGGTAATTCACGATTCAATGTCCTTTTTGGATGGGCAGCGTTAGCAAAGTTTGGAGCGATAACATCAACGGCCCATGCAGAGATCAGATTCCCAACTCCTAACGGAGTAGCCGCCATACACTCACAGTATGTGGCACCAACAAGGGAACGATCCACATTTGCAAGCATAACAGAAGGCAATATAAATCAGAGGAGGAGAAATCGGTTGTTCGGGGAAGATGTGGTTCAGGAGTTTTTCATTTCATAATCAAGTGTTTGGGCCGGACAGCGCTGTGCGCTCGGCGTATGAAGAAACAATTTGTTATCATTTTTATCAAGAGCAGAATTTATCATATCAATAAACGCAGTTGATTAGCATTTTCTGAAGAGCAACGTGTATCAATTTACTGTAGACCATTGTAGTCATTTTTACAGTGCATGTATTCGCAATAAGCATACACTAAACATTCATGATGTACTAATTAGGCTTGATCCACCTAAATTCGTCATCAATCGTTTATGTATTGCTCAGTACTGATCAATAAATTTTATATTTTTCTTAAACAAAGTGCTACCCGTGACAAATGTAGAACATTGCATTTATATACTGCCTACAGAAGGAGTGTATTTTTATACCTTCGATGGCGGAAGCTTTTGTGCCGGCCAGTAAAAGGCACAAGGGATCGGCTAGAAAACGTTTAAGTTTTACTAGAACGCACCGAGGCATGATACAAAACTCAGATACTTGTCATGACAAACATTATAAAAAACTTACTTCACAGAACGAAGTTCTATATTTTATATGAAGGCAAAAATATTCAGCAATCCTTCCTCATATACTTTATGACGGAAGGCGTATGACGGACAAGTCACTAACTCATAATTAATATTTATGTAATATTTCAAAAAATTCTTCCTCATATACTTTATGATGGAAGGCGTACGGCGGAAAGATTATTTTATAATCACTCTTCAAAGAACACTCCATAACTATTCCTCATCAATTTGATGATGAAAGGCGTGTAACATACTTTAAATATCCTATTAATTGTGTGAAGGCATAATTGCTCTCACCCTTCTCCGCCCTCTGAAGAAGCCCAGCAGACTTTTTCCTTTCTGCAGATATCTGCTTTTCCAACTCAGCAATCTTCAGCTGATCTTCCTCAACCCTTTTCTTTTCAGCATCCACCAACTTGTCTTTCTACTCTTGCAGGGCAGTAGCAGCATCTAGAGCATTTTTTAGCTCAGTCTCCTTAGCTTTTATTGTTTTCTGAGCGTCACTCAAGGCACGCTCAGCATCAGCAGCTCTCTTACGAGCATTTGCACCTTCAGCTATATCTTTACGGGCTAAAGCAAGAATAGACTCCTGATGTTCCTACAGTTGCAGGACAGACTCCAGCTGATTGGTTAGTAGCAAGTGAGTAGTAGCAGTTGATTCCCTGAGTTGTTCAGAACGGAGAGCATTTAAATGAGGTTTCAACTCAGGGATAGCACAACCCTGCAACAACAAAATATTATGATTAAATATTGCAAGATTACATAAATAAATTGCAGGTACAGGCATACAGATGATTTAATCATTAATACCTAAAGAGCAGTTGCAAAACCTTTGCTCTTAGTAACAGGATAATCAATGAGTGCCTGCAACGTACTAACATGAGCAGGAACTTGTGGCACTTGCACATTTGATGATGTGACAGCAGGGTTGCTGAAACGCCCCATCCTAATCCATCCAGACGAAGTCCATATCGATTATAAACGATTCACAATAGTTGATTACATCGCGAGGTATTTGACCTCTATATGATACATTTTACAAACATTGCATTCGTTTTTAAAAGAAAAACTTTCTTTTCATCGAAAGTTGACATTATGCATACCATTTCATAATACATCCAACTAAATTTGACTTAACAATAATCTTGATGAACTCAATGACTCGAATGCAACGTCTTTTGAAATATGTCATGAATGACTCCAAGTAATATCTCTAAAATGAGCAATTTCACAGCGGAAGATTTCTTTCGTACCTGAGAATAAACATGCTTTCAAGTGTCAACCAAAAGGTTGGTGAGTTCATTAATTTATCATAAATAATCATTTCATAATTTTAATAGACCACAAGATTTCATATTTCCATTTCTCATAAACATACGTACCATTCATAGAGACAAAAATATCATTCATATGGATTGAACACCTGGTAACCGACATTCACAATATGCATATAAGAATATCCCCATCATTCTGGGATCCTCCTTCGGACATGATATAAAATTTCGAAGTACTAAAGCATCCGGTACTTTGGATGGGGTTTGTTGGGCCCGATAGATCTATCTTTAGTGTTCGCGTCAATTAGGGTGTCTGTTCCCTAATTCTTAGATTACCAGACTTAATAAAAAGGGGCATATTCAATTTCGATCATTCAACCATATAATGTAGTTTCAATTACTTGTGTCAATTTCATAAAACAGTTATAAAAACAGCGCATGTATTCTCAGTCCCAAAAGTATATATTGCAAAAGCATTTAAAAAGGGAGCAAATGAAACTCACGCATATAAATATTGTAAAACAGTTAATAAAACATTTGCATGTATTCTCAGCCCAAAAATGTAATGAGTAAAAAGGGAGTAAATGAAACTCACGCATATAGATATTGTAAAATAGTTAATAAAGCATTTGCATGTATTCGCAGTTCAAAATATATTTCAATAGCATTTAATAAAGCAGTTGTAAAAACAGCGCATGTATTCTCAGTCCCAAAAATATATATTGTAAAAGCATTTAAAAATGGAGTAATGAAACTCACGGTACTGTATTTTGTAGTAAAAATACATATGGCGACATTGAACAAGTGTAGGGTTGGCCTCGGATTCACGAACCTATATCAGGTATATAAAATATATATTAAACATATAACCATAATAAAAGTTATACGTTTATTTTGCTATTCATTTATTAGGATGTATATTTTATTTATAAAATTATATTTGAAATGTATCTCAAGTGTATTATATCATAAATATATATCTTATATTAATAATAAAGTTTACACATTTTTATATGTAAACTTATTCATATGTTGTTATTTGTATTCTACTATGCATTTATAATGACTTCAAATCTAAAAAAAAAAAAAAAAAAACTCGTCGAATTCATCTCTTCACACATCTTTTCTTAGTTTTCTTTCTCCAAAGAATAAAAAAATATAACACCTTATATTATAAATGTTCTCAGGGTCAATACACTATGACTTAATCAACGATTTACGAATAAACGATACTTCTCTAAATTCTTTATTTTTATTTTTATTTTTATGTAATGGATAAAAAAAATTTCAACCGCAAATAATTCCTATCAATAAAAGTTTAGTTGATCTTTGTTCATAAAAATAAGACACGTTCACAGGGTCGTCTCTACAATTTAGAGGCCCTAGGAGAAAATAAAAATGAACCCTTATACACGTTAAATTTTTTTAATACAGATAAAAAGATTATATTAAAATTTATCAATACGAAAGAAGTTTTTAAGCCAGACATAATTGGGAGAAGCTCATCTGAAACTAGAGCTAGAAAAGCCTTATTTTGTTAGACAGCTGTAACAAATTTTTTTTTTCAAATATTTATTCAACAACGTTTTATTTAATTTACTTAACTATTCGACAATTGTATATATATTAAAATTTTGGGCCCTTCTAATATTTGGGCCCTAGGCAGTTGTCTATGTTGCCTATGCCCAAAGATGCCTCTACGCGTCCAACCTCTGGAATTAGATATGTAATGAACGTTCGTTGTGTTTCTTTAATTTATGTTTTATATGTTTTGCATGTTTTAAAATATTTGTATTCTTAACCAAGACGTTCTAGAACTCTATGTACAATAATAGTTCATTTTGAATTATAAATTTGAAGTGGATTAATTGTATATTTGTATTTGAGGGATGTCATGTGAAATGTCCCGTTCTTATTGATTAAAAACGTTCCATATTAATTGATTTCGTTGCGAGGTTTTTAACCTCTATATGAGACATTTTTCAAAGACTGCATTCATTTTTAAAACAAACCATAACCTTTATTTCATAAATAAAGGTTTAAAAAGCTTTACGTAGATTATCAAATAATGATAATCTAAAATATCCTGTTTACACACGACCATTACATAATGGTTTACAATACAACTATGTTACATCGAAATCAGTTTCTTAAATGCAGTTTTTACACAATATCATACAAACATGGACTCCAAATCTTGTCCTTATTTTAGTATGCAACAGCGGAAGCTCTTAATATTCACCTGAGAATAAACATGCTTTAAACGTCAACAAAAATGTTGGTGAGTTATAGGTTTAACCTATATATATCAAATCGTAACAATAGACACAAGATTTCATATTTCAATACACATCCCATACATAGAGATAAAAATCATTCATATGGTGAACACCTGGTAACCGATATTAATAAGATGCATATATAAGAATATCCCCATCATTCCGGGACACCCTTCGGATATGATATAAATTTCGAAGTACTAAAGCATCCGGTACTTTGGATGGGGTTTGTTAGGCCCAATAGATCTATCTTTAGGATTCGTGTCAATTAGGGTGTCTGTTCCCTAATTCTTAGATTACCAGACTTAATAAAAAGGGGCATATTCGATTTCGATAATTCAACCATAGAATGTAGTTTCACGTACTTGTGTCTATTTTGTAAATCATTTATAAAACCTTCATGTATTCTCATCCCAAAAATATTAGATTTTAAAAGTGGGACTATAACTCACTTTCACAGATTTTTACTTCGTCAGGAAGTAAGACTTGGCCACTGGTTGATTCACGAACCTGTAACAATATATACATATATATCAAAGTATGTTCAAAATATATTTACAACACTTTTAATATATTTTGATGTTTTAAGTTTATTAAGTCAGCTGTCCTCGTTAGTAACCTACAACTAGTTGTCCACAGTTAGATGTACAGAAATAAATCGATAAATATTATCTTGATTCAATCCACGACCCAGTGTATACGTATCTCAGTATTGATCACAACTCAAAGTATATATATTTTGGAATCAACCTCAACCCTGTATAGCTAACTCCAACATTCACATATAGAGTGTCTATGGTTGTTCCGAAATATATATTGATGTGTCGACATGATAGGTCAAAACATTGTATACGTGTCTATGGTATCTCAAGATTACATAATATACAATACAAGTTGATTAAGTTATGGTTGGAATAGATTTGTTACCAATTTTCACGTAGCTAAAATGAGAAAAATTATCCAATCTTGTTTTACCCATAACTTCTTCATTTTAAATCCGTTTTGAGTGAATCAAATTGCTATGGTTTCATATTGAACTATATTTTATGAATCTAAACATAAAAGTACAGGTTTATAGTCGGAAAAATAAGTTACAAGACGTTTTTGTAAAAGTAGTCATTTCAGTCGAAAGAACGACGTCTAGATGACCATTTTAGAAAACATACTTCCACTTTGAGTTTAAACATAATTTTTGGATATAGTTTCATGTTCATAATAAAAATCATTTTCTCAGAATAACAACTTTTAAATCAAAGTTTATCATAGTTTTTAATTAACTAACCCAAAACAGCCCGCGGTGTTACTACGACGGCGTAAATCCGGTTTTACGGTGTTTTTCGTGTTTCCAGGTTTTAAATCATTAAGTTAGCATATCATATAGATATAGAACATGTGTTTAGTTGATTTTAAAAGTCAATTTAGAAGGATTAACTTTTGTTTGCGAACAAGTTTAGAATTAACTAAACTATGTTCTAGTGATTACAAGTTTAAACCTTCGAATAAGATAGCTTTATATGTATGAATCGAATGATGTTATGAACATCATTACTACCTTAAGTTCCTTGGATAAACCTACTGGAAAATAGAAAAATGGATCTAGCTTCAATGGATCCTTGGATGGCTCGAAGTTCTTGAAGCAAAATCATGACACGAAAACAAGTTCAAGTAAGATCATCACTTGAAATAAGATTGTTATAGTTATAGAAATTGAACCAAAGTTTGAATATGATTATTACCTTGTATTAGAATGATAACCTACTGTAAGAAACAAAGATTTCTTGAGGTTGGATGATCACCTTACAAGATTGGAAGTGAGCTAGCAAACTTGAAAGTATTCTTGATTTTATGAAACTAGAACTTTTGGAATTTATGAAGAACACTTAGAACTTGAAGATAGAACTTGAGAGAGATCAATTATATGAAGAAAATTGAAGAATGAAAGTGTTTGTAGGTGTTTTTGGTCGTTGGTGTATGGATTAGATATAAAGGATATGTAATTTTGTTTTCATGTAAATAAGTCATGAATGATTACTCATATTTTTGTAATTTTATGAGATATTTCATGCTAGTTGCCAAATGATGGTTCCCACATGTGTTAGGTGACTCACATGGGCTGCTAAGAGTTGATAATTGGAGTGTATATACCAATAGTACATACATCTAAAAGTTGTGTATTGTACGAGTACGAATACGGGTGCATACGAGTAGAATTGTTGATGAAACTGAACGAGGATGTAATATAAAGCATTTTTGTTAAGTAGAAGTATTTTGATAAGTGTCTTTAAGTCTTTCAAAAGTGTATGAATACATATTAAAACACTAAATGTATATACATTTTAACTGAGTCGTTAAGTCATCGTTAGTCGTTACATGTAAATGTTGTTTTGAAACCTTTAGGTTAACGATCTTGTTAAATGTTGTTAACCCAATGTTTATAATATCAAAAGAGATTTTAAATTATTATATTATCATGATATTATGATGTACGAATATCTCTTAATATGATATATATACATTAAATGTCGTTACAACGATAATCGTTACATATATGTCTCGTTTCAAAATCATTAAGTTAGTAGTCTTGTTTTTACATATGTAGTTCATTGTTAATATACTTAATGATATGTTTACTTATCATAATATCATGTTAACTATATATATAACCATATATATGTCATCATATAGTTTTTACAAGTTTTAACGTTCGTGAATCACCGGTCAACTTGGGTGGTCAATTGTCTATATGAAACCTATTTCAATTAATCAAGTCTTAACAAGTTTGATTGCTTAACATGTTGGAAAAATTTAATCATGTAAATATCAATCTCAATTAATATATATAAACATGGAAAAGTTCGGGTCACTACATCATGAGCATGAAAATTCTCAACTTAACCAAGTGTAGTGTATTGTCCAATATAGCATATTTCGCTGGTTGTAGATACGTAAATTTGTAAACTGTCTTCATAGTTCATATGTACGAAAATACTCCGTAAAATCTTATTTTGCAAAAAAATATAATAAAAAATTAAAAAAAAATTGATGTCAACTCTCCGTAGTTAATAATAATTGAGAAGATAAGACCAAAAAAATATAAAAAATATAAAAATAAAAGATGAGAGAGACAACATACAAATAGGAAGAGTATTTATAAAATGGCATATGCTTTTTACACATTTCTTAAAATATATATATATATATATATATATATATATATATATATATATATATATATATATATATATATATATATATATATATATATATATATATATATATAATCTAAAAAAAAACTCTATGTAGATGGGCTGAATTTAACCAATAAATGTGATGTGTGCCATCAATTTAGACCAGGTGCTAAATAGTACCAGTAAATCACTAAAAGTTTCTTGGGGTCATTTGACCCTATCAAGTTAAACGTGGCTACGCCACTGTATAGTTAGAGATTTTGATAAAATATTGGGTTTAGAAAAATACCAACATTAATAGCTAATACTTGTTGTTAACGACGACTATAACTAAAGTTGATATAATGTTAGTTCTTTTAAACCTCTTGTATCGGTAGTTTCTATAGAATTCATTGCTTTATATAAAATAATAATAATAATGAGAGTTGTTACTGCTACTTTTTATTCATACCTTTCGTATAACTATTTTGTAATAAGATCTAATAAACGAGAGGCTAAAATAGTAAAGAATAATTACCTCATAGTAATATGTTTTTGGAGTCAATACCACTTGAGACTGGATTGTTAACCCAAGAAGCACTAGAAAAGCTAAAATATGCAAACCCATGGCGTTGATTATTTTATTTAATTGGTGTGATTGGTGGTTGTTCAAAACAGGAAATGTAAGAAGTATATCAAGTGGGTTTTGTGGAATAATCAATAGAACAAGTGAGTGTTCAAAGATGAGTAAACAACACAGCCTACTAGTTTGGTTTTATTCTCTATTATGCAGAAACAACAAGTGGGATATAAAGAAGAAAAGAGAAGAATAAAAACAAGTATAATAATATACTATTAATTAATAATTATAATATTAAATTGAAATTTTTAAACGTGCCATAAACTAGCAGCCTTTAATTATTAATTTGGATTTCATTCACGGACTGGATTTCGTACTCGTTGTTAATCAGTGACGGATAAAAGTGTTCAGAAAAATCTCATATTTTTAAATTTACTATATTTATTTATTTTGGTCATTATGGTAAAAAAATTCGATCATTAACTATTAAATAAAAATTACATTATTTATTCACTCCTAATCCCAAGTAAAATATGAAAAGTTTTAAAATTCAACAAATTGTTCCTAAATATATATTTAATAAGCCTAAAATTTATAGAACTCATTTTCGGATTACCATTTATTTTAAAATAATATCAGTTTGAATTTAACTTGCTTAATATCAATAAGAACATCTAATGAGTATTACAATTATTTAATATTTATTTTTAATACACATTTTTTATATATATAGATATATTTTAAATAATAATTATTATAATATCCTTTTTTTATTTTATTAATTTTTTTATAACAACAATATATAATATTTCTAATTATATTTCGAATTATTATTTATTTATACATACACACATATCTATTTACGATTAGTTGTTCGTGAATCGTCGGGAATAGTCGAAGGGTAATTGAATATGTGAACACAGTTCCAAAATTTACTAGACTCACCATTACAGACTTTGCTTATCGTGTTGAAATCATAATAAGATTAAGTTTAAATTTGGTCGGAAATTTATGGGTCATCACAGTACCTACCCGTTAAAGAAATTTCGTCCCGAAATTTGAGTGAGGTGGTCATGGCTTACAATAAAAATGTTTTCATGACCAATATGAGTTGATAAATAGAGGTTTTATTATCATTGAATAATATGGGTAAAATGATTCGATTAATCGAAGCGTATGAATGAAGTTATCACAAAAGATCGAGATGAAGAAATGGAGATTTTCCATAACTTTTGAGGTAGTCGCGATTGAATTCCGGAATTCAAGGGATTTAAAGAAAATCTTCGAAATCTAAAAGATTTGATTCTTCGGTGAATAAGAAAATTAAAATCTCTATAATTAAATACGGTGATCTGCCTCGATTACTCTGTCTGATATTTCCATTATAAATTTACCTTTTCTGTTCCATTAGTTTCCACCACTTCTATACCTTCTTTCTCGGTTCATATATCCAAAAGTTTATAATAATGCTTAATCCGGTTCTAATCCTTGTTCTTATTCTGACTATCGTAATGATCGTTCTTCTTTTCCAACTCCCACCGGAAGAATCTGTTTATTTCTACTATGCTCTAGGGATTATTGTATTTATAATCCTCCCTTGTCTTTATATTGCTATACGCACTGATATCCACAGTTTGTAATTTCGGTGTTATTGTTGGGATTTATATTTTTCCTTATATATTGGAGCTTCATGTTCTTGTTTTCTCTTCCCGACTTTAAATCAAGCGAATAATGGTCCAGAATTCGTAGGTATGGAATTTCGAATGAACTTGATGTTCTAAACAAGAAAGAACGTAATAGCACGATTTGATTTGTCAAATTACCAGAATCGCTGAGAATAGAACTATCAAGAATATATTTTCTTGATATGTTCAGAAATTAAGCAGAATGAAAGAGTTATGTAACATGACACATGATGACGTTATAATCTGTGAATCATCATGTTCCATTTAGAAACTCAGCATGACTTATTGTAATATAATCACGTTGATCAAGTGTCATTATATTATACTAACTCATGCATCAGTCCCCAACATTACTTCAATAACATTCATATTTTAAGTTCGAAAGTTTACAGAATATAGAAACTAACAGTTTCTATATGATCTAACACTGATAGCACGAAGAGATTAATGATTTCAGATAAGAACAGTTATGAAAATATCTTCAGAAATATGGAGGATATTTATAATGAAAGATACAATGATATCTTGGAATTTCTAATATCGATGAATAATGAAGAAGATTTATCCGTAAGGGTTTAGATTCGGAAGCAAGGTATTCGCTAAATATTTTATCAGAAACAGAATCATCATATTCTTTAAATACAGAGTTTGGTCCTTGTATTTGTCCTTGGTCTCCTTTGTGATTAGCTCAATCCGTTTTCCAGTTCTAATTTTTCTGAGCTTTTCCAACGTATCCTTCTTTATCATCAAACTTTTGATTGTTAAGGTCGTTTACAGTTTTTGCTGCTTCATCAGCATTTTCAAAACTCAGAAAACTGATTCATAGGCTAGAGTGCTTTTCAGAATTTCAGAATGAGATTTCATAATTCTAAGAGATAAATGTTATATGTATACATATAACTGTTGATGTAGAAATGCTGCGAAATTTAAAATACTGATTGCTAATTCTCGATAATTGGTATGGCAATTATCGTTACAAGATGCTGATAAGGTTTCGATAATTATAATGATTTTTTTTCTTCAGAAAGTCAAAGTTCAACGAAGTTGTTGGTAAGTTTGCTACTAATGTGGTGGAATATAAAAGGTTCCCTGGTAACAATAAAAGAGTACGCATTTATATCAAGGTTATAATAAGGTTGTTTCGGACGAAAAGTCGAAGTTAGTTTGCTGAAGCTGTGACGAAATTTGCTACTTTGGAAGGAATTACCAAGTTATTTTGGGTAATAATAACGCTAAAGGAATTAGCACAGCTATGCGTTAAACGTTTACTCAGTTTCCGAGAGTTTTCAAGTGCATAACTATATGCATCAATCTTTTCTTACGTAGATGAAGTTCGGTTAGTTCATCCTCTCGATTGAGGTGTTTTCAAGAATCATGAAAGGTTTGAACGCAGATTGTAATCATCAAGATACAAATGAGGTTTAAAATAAGATCAAGTGGCAAACTTGAAGAATTATTTAGTTTCATATGTTATAATCAATATTTTAATTCATTTTTTAATTGTCCAATCTTGATAGTCCACATTTGATACTTGATATCGCGTATTTCATATGCATTTTCCTTAGCGATATCGGGTACATTTTGGTCCTTTTGGATACGATTTGGAGTTATTTTGGTTAAAGTTGTGAAAGTTTGAGTTCCAAGACTAAGAAGGTTAAATTTGAGGTTATTTGATAGTTTTGGATGATTTTTTTGATGAAAACGAGTGAAAAGGGTTGGTCCGAATCGAGTTTTGGTGTTTACATTAAGTTTTTCAGCTTCGTTTCAGCATTTTTCACATGGAGCGCCGCTCCAAAAGGTGGCGCGCCGCGCCAATCAACTAGAAATACAGGTCGAGCATGTTCAATAATCAAAGTGTCAGTTTCCAGTTATTCGGCGCGCCGCGCGATATTATGGCGCGCCGCGCGACTTGTGACCCGGGTTCAGAATTTCCCATATTTAAAGGCCGAAAAATACCCTAATTTATAATAATCGTATCCTGACGAATTCCAGCCACTTTTTGACGAACTTAGGTGATTTTTGGAGATCTTCAAGGTCATTCTAAGGTACTAATCATTCCGGGAACAAGTCTCGATTCGTGTATCTTTCAGATTTCAATCTTTGATTAGGTTTATTCTTTTGTTATCAACAATGAATTTCTCTATGTTTTTGATTGTTATTTTGATTTCAGCCATGATTGTAGGCTAAAACCTTTAATGTTTGTCTAGATTGAATATTTGCAAGTGTTTGGATGATACTTTAATGTTTTATTGATTGATGCATGATTAATTATGAGTTTTGATTAAAGAACCATTCTTGTGGGTGTTAATTATTGTTACTAGGCTGATTAGTGAAACTTGTTTGAACAAAGGGAACCCTGTTTCAATTTAGTGATCTAATTTCCAATTGATTTGTCTTAACCGATTGGGTGCTTACTGGACCAAGGGGGTAAACCGTGTAACGTAATTAACCAAAATAGGGGTGAATTGTGTGGAGCGAACGCGTAACCAATTGAATCTTAATCTTATAATTAGCTAGTTACTAAGTCACAAATGAATGATGGTTTTTGGTGAAAGGGAACCCTAAGCCAATAAGTCCTAGTTTGATGTGTTTGCTAAAAGAGAACTCTGGGTAAACCGACTCTGTAATTGCGTGCATTGATTAATAGAACTAGTGCTTAATAACAAATCATCCAACACTGCGAATAGGATATCTAGGCGAACATTCTTTTATCCATTGAATTCAAATATCTTTATTTTTCTGTCGAGTCTGCATTTATTTTATTTAAACTTAAAAACCAAAAATATTGTCTTTTATTTTCAAAGCTTCCTTGATTTGGCTAATCGTTAAATAGCCGCAAAACAAACTATCTCGTAATTTCAATTTTCATAGTTTAACTTAGTTTACTTTTATTAGTTTCAAACTTAATTCTCACGTTAATACTGTCCTTGGAACGATACTTGGAATTACCATTTTTATACTATTACACGATCGGGTACACTGCCCGTAAGTGTGTAGTAATCTTTAACCAGGCATATTTCCAGAGATAATTTATATACTAGATTTCACACATCAAGTTTTTGGCGCCGCTGCCGGGGACAGTTGTGTTGAAAATTAAGTTTGATAATTAAGTTTGTTCTTAGTTAATTTTAACTGTTTAGTTTAATTTAATTCTAATTGAGTCGGTGCGTTTAATCGGTTTGTTAGCTGTGTTCTTGCAGTTACAGGTAGTGCATGCAACATACGCGTTCTTCAGATTCTCCAATTGTTAAACCATTTTTATACTATTACACGATCGGGTACACTGCCCGTAAGTGTGTAGTAATCTTTAACCAGGCATATTTCCAGAGATAATTTATAAACTAGATTTCACACATCAAGTTTTTGGCGCCGCTGCCGGGGACCGAACCCGGGTCACCCGCGTGACAGGCGGGAATACTTACCATTATACTATTTGACGAGCCTGAAAGAGAGTTGTTTAAATCTTTAAGTCAGAAGCAAAAGTTAACAGTGGATTCATCAGTTTTATCGGGTGATACTTACGTTAATTTGGGTAGTACTTCTGAGACTGTGGTGCCCGAGACACCACCTGAAATTTTTAACGAAGAAGACTCTTACGCTTCGTCTGATACTACAGAAACTGAAGAAATGGCCGAAGGAGAAGCACCCCGTCCTCAGACTATGGCTGAAAAGTTAAAGGCCACCCGAGGAGGCCAAGGCAATTCGATTACTCAGCCGAATATTACTCAGCCTTTTCAAATTACAGGGCCGATCCTGAATTTGATTTCTTCTGATTGCCGATTCTATGGCAAAGATACCGAGGATGCTAACGAGCATCTTCGTAATTTTAATGATGTTTGTAACTTGTTTAAGCTACATGAGGTTGCCGACACTTCAATTAAGACAAGACTTTTCCCTTGGACTCTTAAGGGAGAAGCTAAGAGATGGTTAGATAAGCAACCTGAGGGTACAATTAGATCTTGGGAGACTTTGGAGGATAAGTTTTTGTCAAAGTTTTTCCCTGCATCTCGAGCTGCTCGACTTCAAGCAGATATTTCTCAATTTAGACAAAAGAGCAGTGAGACATTGTTTGATGCTTGGGACCGTTTTGCTACTTTGTTACGCTCGTGCCCGCAACACGGGTTGAATGATTTACAGAAGGTTCAGATTTTCTACAAAGGTTGTGATATTCCTACGCGTCAGAGTATTGATCAAGCTGCAGGTGGTACGTTAATGGATAAGACTGAAGAAGAGGCGTTAGAGATCATTGAAAATCAAGCTGCTTATTCTCATGAGTGGCATCAGGATCATGAATCTTATCCTTCAGCTTCAGTTAAGAGAACAGAGACTACAGGTACAGGTGCTTATGATGATTTTGGGTCTTTCAGTGCTAAGTTGGATTCGTTTGGTAGAAATTTGGAGAAGATGAACAAGGATATTCATGGTATGAAGGTTGGTTGTGAATACTGTGGAGGTTTGCATCTGGGCAAAGATTGTGATGCGGGTTTGACTATGAATCAGAAAGAAGAGGTCAACTATATTAGTCAGCAGAATAACAATCAATTTCAGGGACGTGCTCAGTTTAATAGGAATTTCAATAATCCTTATAATCCGCAAGGTAATCAGGGTTCGAGGTTCCAACCGGGTTCTAGTGGAGGTTTTCAGCAGCAAGCTCCCGGTTATTTTCAGAAACCACAGGTCGAAGAGAAAAAGTCCAACCTTGAGGCTATGCTTGAGAAGTTAGTGATATCTCAGACTCAACTTGTCACTACCGTTACTCAGAATAATGAAAAGAATGACCAAATGTTTCGAAATCAACAAGCAGCTATTCATAATCTTGAACAGCAGATTGGTCAACTTGCTAATAAGAGTAGTGAGAGGAAACCGGGAGAGTTACCTAGCAAGACGGATACTAACCCGAAAAATGGGCATGTTAATGCTATCACCACCCGAAGTGGTTTAGCGTATCATCCACCGAGGAAGCCCGACGAGTATGATTTGAGGGTACCGTTAGTTAATGATAGTGAGCCGGTTGTTGAAAGTGAACCGGAAAGGGAAAAGGAGCCGGAACAGGTGGCTGAAAAAGTTGTTAAGGAACCGGTTACTGTTGCTGCTAAACCGGTAGTTAGAGAGTATCAACCACCGCTCCCATTCCCGAGGAAACAGCGATTGGAGAAGCTAGAGGCCGAAAAGTCCAAGTTCATGGACTTGATTAAAAAAGTTAACATAAATATGCCTTTTATTGATGTTATTGCAGGTGTGCCTAAGTATGCGAGGTTTCTTAAGGATTTGCTGACTAACAGGCAGAAGCTGAAGAACGTGTCTTCAGTCAGGTTGAATGCCGCATGCTCAGCGGTTGTTGCAAACAAGCTTCCCGAGAAGCTTGAAGATCCTGGAAGTTTTACCATTCCTTGTTTACTTGGTAATTTGGACTGTATGAGGGCTTTGGCGGATTTGGGGGCTAGCATTAATTTAATGCCTTATTCTATTTACTTAAAGCTAGACCCCGGGGAGTTAAAACCCACGCGTATGGCTGTGCAGCTAGCCGACCGCTCTATTAAATTCCCTCGTGGAATCATAGAGAATATGCTAGTGAAGACCGGGTCGTTAGTTTTTCCGGCGGATTTTGTGGTTTTGGATATGGAAGTGGATGAAAGGATTCCACTAATTTTGGGTCTGCCATTCTTAAATACTGCTAGGTGTATGATTGATGTGTATGGCCAAAAGTTGACCCTTAGGATAGATGATTTGAGTGCAACATTCTCAATCGACCATGCTTTGAAATACCCTGGTTATACTGATGATACATGTTATTTTCTTAACACTGTGAATGTCCAGTCTGAGTTTTTGCAGGAATTCCCAGAGTTACAGGGTTCAGGAGAGTGCTCTTTGGTTGAGATTGATGAGGATGTGCAGGTTGAGGAGGTGGATATTTTAACCACCTTGATGGAAAACGGCTATGAGCCGACTGAAGAGGAGTTCAAAGAACTCGAACGTGATTCAAATTACCGGAGCAAGTCTTCAATTAAAGAACCTCCCGAGCTTGAATTGAAGCCACTTCCAGATCATTTGGAATACGCTTACTTGCATGAGGAATCTAAGCTTCCGGTAATTATTTCTTCTTCTCTTTCAGCAGGTCAGAAAAATGAGCTTATTACCATGCTAAAGGCCCATAAACCGGCCATTGCATGGAAGATTCACGACATTAAGGGTATTAGTCCCTCCTATTGCACCCACAAAATCCTAATGGAGGATAACTCCAAACCCGTGGTGCAACGCCAAAGGAGGTTGAACCCGCACATGCAAGATGTCGTGAAGAAAGAGATAATAAAGCTCCTTGATGCAGGTCTGATTTACCCGATTTCTGACAGTCCATGGATTAGCCTGGTACACTGTGTACCTAAGAAAGGTGGTATGACTGTTACCACCAATGATAAAAATGAGTTAATTTCCACCCGGACTGTCACGGGGTGGCGTGTTTGTATCGACTACCGTAAGTTGAACGACGCCACACGTAAAGACCACTTCCCGCTACCTTTCATGGATCAAATGCTAGAGAGGTTGGCGGGAAACAGCTTCTATTGCTTTCTCGATGGTTTCTCGGGCTATTTTCAAATTCCTATCTCGCCCGAGGACCAAGAGAAGACTACTTTCACGTGCCCGTATGGCACGTTCTCATATCGACGCATGCCCTTTGGCCTTTGCAATGCTCCGGCCACTTTTCAAAGGTGCATGATGGCCATATTCCATGACATGATCGAAGATTGCATGGAGGTGTTCATGGATGACTTCTCGGTCTTCGGTGACACTTTCGATTCATGCCTTCTTAATTTAGAACGGATGTTGGTCAGGTGCGAAAAGTCCAATCTTGTGCTCAACTGGGAGAAGTGCCATTTCATGGTTCAAGGGGGCATCGTTCTCGGGCACAAGATTTCTAAAAACGGTATAGAGGTGGATCCCGCAAAGGTTACCGCTATTAAGAACCTTCCACCCCCTACCGATGTTAAGGGTGTTAGGAGTTTTCTCGGGCACGCCGGTTTTTACCGGCGATTCATTAAAGATTTTTCTAAGATTGCCAACCCGATGAATAAACTCCTTGAAAAGGACACCCCGTGGAAATTCTCCGACGAATGCCAAAAGGCATTCGAGCTTTTGAAGGAGAAACTCATCAATGCGCCAATCATAATTGCTCCGAATTGGTCCCTTCCGTTCGAGCTTATGTGCGATGCATCTGATTTCGCTGTTGGCTCAGTTTTGGGTCAAAGGGTCGAGAAGCATTTCCGACCCATCTACTATGCAAGCAAGACCTTGCAAGGAGCGCAATTAAATTATACTACCACTGAAAAAGAGCTCCTTGCGGTGGTCTTTTCGTTTGATAAGTTCCGGTCCTACTTAGTCTTATCTAAGACTATTGTCTTTACGGACCATTCTGCTCTAAAGTACCTTTTTGCTAAACCGGATGCAAAACCACGACTTCTTAGATGGATCTTGCTTTTGCAAGAATTTGATGTGGAGATCCGGGATAAAAAGGGAGCTGAAAACTTGGCGGCCGATCACCTTTCACGTCTTGAGAACCCCTCCCGTGAGGTTCTCGATGAGACGACCATTCATGATGATTTTCCCGGCGAATATCTCATGACAGTGGATAAGGTTGATGAGCCGTGGTACGTGGACATTGCTAATTATCTAGTTGGGAAATTCTTAGAAAAAGGGTGGTCACATCAAAAGAGGAAGAAATTCTTCAGTGACCTTAAGTACTATTTCTGGGAGGATCCCTATCTTTTTCGTTGTTGTCCCGATGGAGTTATCCGCCGGTGTGTTTCCGGTGATGAGTGTATGCGTATTTTGACCGAGTGCCATAGTGGGCCTACCGGTGGGCATTTTGGACCCCAAATTACGGGGCGTAAAGTCTATGATGCCGGCTTTTATTGGCCGACAATCTTCAAAGATGCCCACCTGGTTTGTAAGTCATGTGATTCGTGCCAAAGGGCCGGTAAAGTCACCAAACGTGATGAGATGCCTCAACAAAGCATCCAGGTTTGCGAAGTATTTGACGTTTGGGGAATTGACTTTATGGGGCCATTTCCGAAATCTCAGAATTATAGTTACATACTCGTTGCCATTGACTACGTGTCTAAATGGGCCGAAGCGCAAGCTTTACCCACAAATGATGCACGAGTTGTGATTTCGTTCCTTAAGCGTTTATTCTCTCGATTTGGAACTCCTAAAGCTTTAATTAGCGATAGGGGTACTCATTTTTGTAACGCTCAAATGGAGAAGGTATTGAAGCGATATGGAGTTGTCCATAAAGTTTCTACTTCATACCATCCCCAAACGAGCGGACAAGTTGAGAATACCAATCGAGCTCTTAAAAGTATTCTTGAGAAAACTGTGGGTTCAAATCCAAAGGAGTGGGCAAATAAGCTCGATGAAGCTTTGTGGGCGTTTAGAACCGCCTTAAAAACGCCACTTGGTACCACTCCTTATCGGTTGGTTTATGGGAAAGCGTGCCATCTCCCATTGGAGATTGAGCATAAAGCTATGTGGGCACTTCAAAAGTGCAATTTAGATTTGAAGGAAGCCGGACGCCTAAGGGCGGGGCAATTGAATGAGCTTGGTGAGTTACGCCTTGATGCGTACGAGAATTCATTGATTTATAAAGAAAAGACCAAGAAATGGCATGATAGGAAGTTAAAGGGTCCAAAAGAGTTTAACGAAGGCGACCGAGTGCTTTTGTTTAACTCTAGATTGAAGCTTTTACCGGGAAAACTTAAGTCCCGGTGGACGGGACCATTTGAGGTTGTTAAGGTGTACCCATACGGTACGATCGAGTTAAAAAATGCGAATGGTATTACCTTTAAGGTTAACGGACATCGTGTGAAGAAGTATGTTGATGGTCCGTTAGTGATTGATGACGAGGTCCACGTTGAACCCGATCCCAACGCCACTTGAAGTTGGGGACGAGTCGTGTGAACGACTCGTTAAATAAGGTTCACGTTGTTGTAAAGTTTGTATATTTTTGGTGCTAGTTTGATAATATGTGCAATACGATCATGTTTGGTTTTTATTGGGGATAGTTTGGTGATATTATGGTGAGAGAATTGGGTTTTATTGCTTAAAAATGCGGATTTTTGATGATACAGTAAGTGGAGCGCCGCTCCAATAATGGGCGCGCCGCGCCACTTGAGTATATCTGATGTACCAGTTTCTGAAAACAGCTCGGCATAAATTTTTAGTTATTCGGCGTGCCGCGCAACTCTTTGGAGTGCCGCGCGATCAAACTGCGCGCCGCGCGAGCTTTTGGAGCGCCGCGCGGAACCCTGTCAGCCAGCTGTTTTTGGGTGTTTATTTAAAGTCAATCCGAATTTTTACATCCACACAATTTAGAAACGGGTGACCAGCTGTATTTAGTCCTTTTTACTTCAATTATTTTCATTCTTACATCTCTTAAACACCTACAAATCCTTTGATCTTTCAAAACCCTAATTCTACAAAGTTTAATTCCTTGTTTCAAGTAACCTTAATCTTTCAAGAATGGCACCTAAGAAGGTCCGAATTTGTTTCTTTCTTTACTAATTTCATCTTATTATATGTTAATTGCTTGTTTAATTCTTAATTGTCTTGATTGAATTAGTGTGGGGTTGCTTTAATTTGGGTTATATGATTCAATTAGTCATGGGTTTTTGTTAGATTATGTTTATATGCTTTGATTTCATGATAAAGTTGGTATTTTTGGAAGTTTAACATGAACTTAGGGTTTGTAGGGTTTTGAGTCCGAATTTTGTAAGTAAAAAGGGGTTAATTGCTTGAAGGTGTGTTGTTCTTTGAATTGTTCATGTGTTTTTGAACTAGTGTGGGGTAGTGTCCATATGGGCGGGTCAATTTGTTTTGAATGAATTTTTGCTTTATTGTTCGAATTATGTGATATGCCATGCTAGTGATGATTAAGTATATGATTTTGTATTGAGATGAAGCTTTTGTTTAATGGTTGTTGAATTTGTTAAAAGTTGCTAACATGATGAAGTTGATTGGATTTTTGGAATTTAAAAGAGTTATAAGTAATCATGTTGGTCATGTTTTGGTTATGTTGTTTGATGATTCAGGTTATGAGTTATTTGTTTTAATGGATAATGTGGTTTGGTTGAGAGTTGTTTTTGAAAAGTTTTCAAAAGAGTTATTGGTTTAAATGGTTATTGTATTTGAAAGTGATTTAGCATGAAACAAGGATTGATTGTAAAGGTGTTTGGTGCTTATTATGATGACTAATACTAACTTTTGAGTTTTGTGTTTGTTTCTTACTTGTTTCATGAATGTAGAGAACAAGAGGTAACCAACCACAGCAACCACCGAACAACCCTGAATTGTGGTTGACCCAAGTTGGTAACATTGAGGACTTGGAACAAAGGTTTAACATCAATCTTGCTCGTCCGATTGAGCAAACTTACTACTTGGATTGGACGCCACTTCGAAATGAAAGTGTTCATGCTTATCGAGAATTGCGTGGTTATTTATGGGTTACTTATAGCGGTAATGAGTTGAGACCGTATGAGCGTTTGTTTGAAATTAACGAAGATGTTTATGAGCAATTGACTGTTGAGTTCTTTTCGACCGTAAGTTGTCGGCCCCGAGTTGCTCCTCGTGATTCGGACTTTTTGACCTTTAGGCTTGGCGGGGCGGACCGTCGAATGAGTAAGGTTGAGTTAGCTCGGGCGTTGGGTTTGTACCCCGAGTTAAATGATGATATAGATTTACAGTACCATTTGTTGGGGTGCCGGGTTTTCGGTGACGGCGAGTTTAGTGAAAGTGAGTATTGGCCGACGATTATTAATCCGGGGGTTAGAGCGTTCAGTTCTAGTAGAAGCATTCAGTCTAATCTTCGACGTCCGGTGGACCGTATTCTTTTTAAAATGATTGCTACTATGTTCATGGCCCGGAGAAATGCAAACAAAATTAAACGAAAGGATCTTTGGATCCTCCAGCAGATAAAAGCGAGAGAGGCAATTGATGTGCTGACTATGTTGGGGTCCTGGTTTCAGGAAATCGGTGAAGATAATCGTCCCGAGCGCCCGTTGTTAGGGGGCCATTTTGTGACACGTATAGCTGAGGCATTTTCTGTGCCTACTGATAGGTGTACTATCGCGGGGGTCGAAGCAATGGTAACAAACATTTTGTTTTTCGCTAAAGCCGATTTTATTAGGCGAGGACCGAACGGTTGGGTTTTGGTAGAGGATGAAGAACAACCACAGGGTCAACAGCAACAGCAACAGCAACAGCAAGGTCAAGGTAGAGGACGTGGTATTGGGTCCACGTATGAAGCAGGGAGTTCTAGTGGTAATGTTCGGGGAGTATGGACTCCCGATGAGGAAGCTTTTAATGGGTTGGTGAATAGTGTTGACGGGCTGCATCTTGAGTTCCAAGATAGTCGTACATTTTATAATGATCAGGTTGCGCATAATCAGCGTATGTATGACGAACAGCGCCGTCATAATCAGGAGTTGATGACGTGGCATCAGGGTAACTATGGGTCGCTTAACACGAGTTTGGGTCAGGTTCGGACAGAGGTTGGTAATTTGGGCGACCGTGTTGACAGGATAGAGTATGATGTTCGAGGGATTCGGGCCCACAATCAGTGGGAAATTCATCAGAGGCAGCTCCAACGGCAGATGCGTCGTGTGCCGGATGCGTACATTCCTACGCAAACCACTATTCCGGACTACACCGCCGTGACGCCTCCGAGACCGGATCCGTCTTATGACCCGTATCAAGCGTGCCAAGATACTTATGGCGTGACTTGGGACCCGTTGAGAGATTTTTGGCCGGGAAGCGATTGATGTGTTGCACGTATTATTGTTGTATTTGTTTAAACTATTTCCGTTTCGATTTGGTTGTACTTGATATTTTTATTTTTCGTATGATGTACTTTGAGACCTATTTGGGGCAAGGCGTTTCGGTACCGGGTGGTACCACCTTGCCCATTTATGTATTTGGTGTGTTTTTCTTTTTGTTAGGTGTGTTGGTGAAACGGTTTTTCAAGTCTGGCATTAAGTTCAGCAAAACTACTTTAATGATGGTATTGGTGTGAGGATCGGGAATGGACGATGTTCTTATGCTGGCAGTCAGTTCAGCGCCATCTGTCACTGTCATTCCACGATCTGTGGTTAAGCTCGATAAGTTTTTATTTTTCTTACCCTTTTGATTTTAATCCATTTTTGATCTCAAATAATGGGGACATTACTTGATCTCAAGTGTGGGGTGGGGGATGTAAAATCTCTCGGGTTGGTTATTAATAGAATCATCATTATTTTGGTTTTGATATTTAAAGGACTTGACGTTTCACGGGGTTTTGGTCGTAAAAAAAAAAAAAAAAAAAAAATTGAAAAATTTAGGGAAAAATAATAAAAAAAAAATGAAAAAATTAGTTAGTCAAAAAGAAAAAAAAAAATATAAAAGTAGTTAAAAATTCGGCCAAAACCCTTGTTTAAGTATGGCTTGGTATTTATATTTCATGATGTTTAAAGAAGCCAAAGTTGTTCCACATGTTCATTACCATTGAACATGAAATCCTACGAGTTCGGGGAACTCAATAGTAGGTCACCTGTACCAAAACGGGTGTAAACCGTGAGAGAGCGGTGATTGCATAGCGTGATTGTGACCGAATCACGTGCCAGATCAAAAACTTTTGGTTACTTGGTATAGCATACTTCCGAAACTATATCATTTTATTATTGCATCATTTAATGATGTGATACTGTGGGAAGAGGAGCCTTGAGCTTCACCAGTGCTGTCCTTTTTAGGAGCAATAGCTACGTGCTTGTGTTTGCTTAGACAACACAACCCATAGCCAAAAGCTATGGAACCCGAAGGTTTTCGGGATTTTTCAAAACCGGTGTCAATTGAAACAGATTGGCACTTCCGAGTGATTCAGATCCACTCATTAAGGAAGTAAAGTCTTCCGATTGTCTTACTTGGTACGTATACCTCTTAAGCGTGCCATTTCATTACCCATCATTTCACGATGAGGTACCGTTAGAGGAGAAAGTCTTGAACTTTCAAAACACGTTCATTATTTTGAATGTGAAATCCTACATGAACATTCAGTTCATACGTAGGTCACTTGTACAAAAACGGGTGTCAACCGTATGAACGGTGATTGGATCGTGTGGTCGAAGCCGGGCCATACGCTAGATCGAAAACTTTATAGGGCGGTCTTCATTGTTTCTCCTAACAAGGACAATGTATGCGCTCGACCACCTTTTATGACCATACAGGATGAATCCACTCCATCCTAAAGGGAGTCAAGTCTCCCGAACGACACACTTGCTGATTTATTTCAGAAGTTGTAGTCCAGACCAGTTGTAGGGTGACGAAAAGTCTTGAAAAGTCATTGCTAAAATCGACTGGAAATCTACCAGGCCTCAACATCAAACAGGGAAACTGGTAGTCAAAGCTTATCTCAATGAGGGAGATTTGCTAGCCAAATGGGAAGCGCACCATGATACACAAAATGTCAGTGATTGATCAGATTCCCAGTGGATAACCTCCGGAAAGGTAAGATATCAGCTTTTAAGCCTGATGAACTTCAATCTTTATGATTGACTTAACGGATTAGACGGTTACCTCATAACCATCGATGATATCTGGACGTAATGTGTATCCTCCTAAGCACATTATTTTCTACCGACATGTTAGGTACTGTGGGAGGCTTGGCTTGACCAATTGCGGGGTAGCCCGTACGTTCTCTTGGCACACATGGTTCGATTGTTACATCTTTGGTGCTTTGTTCCCACTTGATTCCCGATGCTATTGAAGACTTATGTTATGACTCGAGATTCTCTACTTCATCATTATGGTACGTTATCGAGATTATTTTTGGTTTCTATATCCGTTACATATTGTTTGCGGTTTGGGAAGTTACAAGGGGGAATGCAAGTGGGAACCATGGTTGTTATATACTCCAAATCGTGCCCACGCTAGTTGCTTGTTTGGTTCTTGTTCGTTTGATTCTACAAATATGTTTGAAGATGATATTTTATTGTAGAAGATTATTATCGAGTTTCATTGCTTGAGGACAAGCAAAACTCTAGTGTGGGGTTGTTTGATATCGCGTATTTCATATGCATTTTCCTTAGCGATATCGGGTACATTTTGGTCCTTTTGGATACGATTTGGAGTTATTTTGGTTAAAGTTGTGAAAGTTTGAGTTCCAAGACTAAGAAGGTTAAATTTGAGGTTATTTGATAGTTTTGGATGATTTTTTTGATGAAAACGAGTGAAAAGGGTTGGTCCGAATCGAGTTTTGGTGTTTACATTAAGTTTTTCAGCTTCGTTTCAGCATTTTTCACATGGAGCGCCGCTCCAAAAGGTGGCGCGCCGCGCCAATCAACTAGAAATACAGGTCGAGCATGTTCAATAATCAAAGTGTTAGTTTCCAGTTATTCGGCGCGCCGCGCGGTATTATGGCGCGCCGCGCGGCTTGTGACCCGGGTTCAGAATTTCCCATATTTAAAGGCCGAAAAATACCCTAATTTATAATAATCGTATCCTGACGAATTCCAGCCACTTTTTGACGAACTTAGGTGATTTTTGGAGATCTTCAAGGTCATTCTAAGGTACTAATCATTCCGGGAACAAGTCTCGATTCGTGTATCTTTCAGATTTCAATCTTTGATTAGGTTTATTCTTTTGTTATCAACAATGAATTTCTCTATGTTTTTGATTGTTATTTTGATTTCAGCCATGATTGTAGGCTAAAACCTTTAATGTTTGTCTAGATTGAATATTTGCAAGTGTTTGGATGATACTTTAATGTTTTATTGATTGATGCATGATTAATTATGAGTTTTGATTAAAGAACCATTCTTGTGGGTGTTAATTATTGTTACTAGGCTGATTAGTGAAACTTGTTTGAACAAAGGGAACCCTGTTTCAATTTAGTGATCTAATTTCCAATTGATTTGTCTTAACCGATTGGGTGCTTACTGGACCAAGGGGGTAAACCGTGTAACGTAATTAACCAAAATAGGGGTGAATTGTGTGGAGCGAACGCGTAACCAATTGAATCTTAATCTTATAATTAGCTAGTTACTAAGTCACAAATGAATGATGGTTTTTGGTGAAAGGGAACCCTAAGCCAATAAGTCCTAGTTTGATGTGTTTGCTAAAAGAGAACTCTGGGTAAACCGACTCTGTAATTGCGTGCATTGATTAATAGAACTAGTGCTTAATAACAAATCATCCAACACTGCGAATAGGATATCTAGGCGAACATTCTTTTATCCATTGAATTCAAATATCTTTATTTTTCTGTCGAGTCTGCATTTATTTTATTTAAACTTAAAAACCAAAAATATTGTCTTTTATTTTCAAAGCTTCCTTGATTTGGCTAATTGTTAAATAGCCGCAAAACAAACTATCTCGTAATTTCAATTTTCATAGTTTAACTTAGTTTACTTTTATTAGCTTCAAACTTAATTCTCACGTTAATACTGTCCTTGGAACGATACTTGGAATTACCATTTTTATACTATTACACGATCGGGTACACTGCCCGTAAGTGTGTAGTAATCTTTAACCAGGCATATTTCCAGAGATAATTTATATACTAGATTTCACACATCAATACTCCACAGTTAACAGTCAAATAATTCATATATAGTTTAATATATATAATATTTGAATTAATTAATATGTATCGTGACCCGTGTACATGTCTCAGACTCGATCACAACTCAAATTATATATATTATTGTAGAATCAACCTCAACCCTGTATAGGGAACTCGATTATTACTGCATATAGAGTGTCTATGGTTATTCCAAATAATATATATATATATATATATATATATATATATATATATATATATATATATATATATATATATATATATATATATATATATATATATATATATATATATATATATATATATATATATATATATATATATATATATATATATATATATATATGCGTCGATATGATATGTCAAAACCTTGTATACGTGTCCCGATATTTAAAGTGCGTAAAATAAATACAGAAATTAAATGACGATAAATAAAATGCGTAAAGTAAATAACAGAAATTAAATGACGATAAATAAAATTGCGAGAATGTAAATTGCGATAATTAAATTGCGATAAATAAAGTGTAATCAGTTAGCTGGGAACAATTAGCTAGGAACAGTTAGCGTGGATTCTTAACAAAATTTCTCATAGTTAATTTGTTTATTTCTAACAAGTTTTATTTTGTCTAATGTTTTCTTCATTATGCCACTTGTTGGATTCTGAGAAGTCAAAATCCAAATATGAAATTGAATGAAAATGGTTATTTTGTGGTGAACAGATTCGTACATTGGTGAATGTTTGTAGGATAGTAAATGAATGTTGAATCAGATTTGAAGAACGTACAATGTAACTTATTAATGTAAAATCTAGATATTTCTCGGGTATTACCTACCCGTTAAAATATTTTCACCATTAACAGTTTGTACAAAAGAATTTTTAATTACAATCTTTATGAAAACATATATACATATATATTTTCTTCAGATGTAATCATGGATTTAATGAGTTAATATGATATTAAACTCATTTGATTTACGTTAGAACAAGAATATATTATCTCTAAAACATTAGTGATTACATATTCGCCATGTTGAACGAAGATAAATGATACAGAACGTCTTGTAAAACAATGATTATGCTCGGGGTACCGATTGTGATGTTGAGGCGTGTCTTGTTGTGGTTTGTGTTGTTGCGGGTGGTACAGTTGATGCTGTTGATGCTGGTACATTTTGCACCATATTTTCCAAGGCTACAACTCCGGCGCGAAACTCATTGACTTTGTTACTCCGGGATGATTGTCGGTATGAAGGAGCGAATGAAGAAGGCTTTGAACCTGACTTGTGATATAGTCGTAACGAGATACTCTGGAAATGAGAGAGAAAATGGTGTTACGAACAGGTTCGCCAGTAAGTGCTTCAGGTTCTTCGCCAAAAGGTGATTTCGGTTAGTGGAAGGGATCGCCTTCTGCGCGTCTCCATTGATTAAGTCAACTACAAATCCATCAGATGAATTGGGGATGGATGATTGGTTGATTAATTCTGGTGACGTTGCTTCTGGAGCTTAGATGACTATCCATTCGGAATAACTGTCGGGATAACTATCGGAATAGCTGTCGAAATCCGAGGGACTCAAACTAGTTGAAGGATTCATCTCGTACGATCAAATGAAGGATTTTCGATAAGAAATAGATTATAGGATGTAGATTAGTATCTTGCAATACATAATTTACATATGCATATATAATACTAAAATCTCATAAGTTACGGAGGAATCTACGGAAGCTGTCAGGCAAAGATAACAATAACAGATACGCTAAGATATGAATTAGCAGATACGCTAAGATATGAATTCTGTCTATACTCTATTCATGCAGTCAATGCAATAAGATGTGTCTAGACTAAGAATAATAAGCAGGTAATTTACTAAGGATGATAAGCAAATGATTTCCGACAAAAATGATAAGCAAAACTTTTGACATGCAGACACGGTCGAAGTCCAGACTCACTAATGCATCCTAACGACTTATCAGTTAGACACACTAATGCAGACCTGGTTCACTAAGACTACCGCTCTGATACCAACTGAAACGCCCCGTCCTAATCCATCCGGACGAAGTCCATATTGATTATAAACGATTCACAATAGTTGATTACATCGCGAGGTATTTAACCTCTATATGATACATTTTACAAACATTGCATTCGTTTTTAAAAGACAAACTTTCTTTTCATCGAAAGTTGACATTATGCATACCATTTCATAATACATCCAACTAAATTTGACTTAATAATAATCTTGATGAACTCAACGACTCGAATGCAACGTCTTTTGAAATATGTCATGAATGACTCCAAGTAATATCTCTAAAATGAGCAATTTCACAGCGGAAGATTTCTTTCATACCTGAGAATAAACATGCTTTCAAGTGTCAACCAAAAGGTTGGTGAGTTCATTAATTTATCATAAATAATCATTTCATAATTTTAATAGACCACAAGATTTCATATTTCCATTTCTCATAAACATACGTCCCATGCAAAGAGACAAAAATATCATTCATATGGATTGAACACCTGATAACCGACATTCACAATATGCATATAAGAATATCCCCATCATTCCGGGATCCTCCTTCGGACATGATATAAAATTTCGAAGTACTAAAGCATCCGGTACTTTGGATGGTGTTTGTTGGGCCCGATAGATCTATCTTTAGAGTTCGCGTCAATTAGGGTGTCTGTTCCCTAATTCTTAGATTACCAGACTTAATAAAAAGGGGCATTTCAATTTCGATCATTCAACCATATAATGTAGTTTCAATTACTTGTGTCTATTTCGTAAAACAGTTATAAAAACAACGCATGTATTCTCAGTCCCAAAAATATATATTGCAAAAGCATTTAAAAAGGGAACAAATGAAACTCACGCATATAAATATTGTAAAACAGTTAATAAAACATTTGCATGTATTCTCAGCCCAAAAATGTAATGAGTAAAAAGGGAGTAAATGAAACTCAGGCATATAGATATTGTAAAACAGTTAATAAAGCATTTGCATGTATTCGCAGTTCAAAATATATTTCAATATCATTTCATAAAGCAGTTGTAAAAACAGCGCATGTATTCTCAGTCCCAAAAATATATATTGTAAAAGCATTTAAAAAGGGAGTAATGAAACTCACGGTACTGTATTTTGTAGTAAAAATACATATGACGACATTGAACAAGTGTAGGGTTGGCCTCGGATTCACGAACCTATATCAGGTACATAAAATATATATTAAACATATAACCATAATAAAAGTTATACGTTTATTTTGCTATTCATTTATTAGGATGTATATTTTATTTATAAAATTATATTTGAAATGTATCTCAAGTGTATTATATCATGAATATATATCTTATATTAATAATAAAGTTTACACATTTTTATATGTAAACTTATTCATATGTTGTTATTTGTATTCTACTATTCATTTATAATGACTTCAAATCTAAAAAAAAAAAAACTCGTCGAATTCATCTCTTCACACATCTTTTCTTAGTTTTCTTTTTCCAAAGAATAAAAAAAATATAACACCTTATATTATAAATGTTCTCAGAGTCAATACACTATGACTTAATCAACGAATTACGAATAAACGATACTTCTCTAAATTCTTTATTTTTATTTTTATTTTTATGTAATGGATAAAAAAATTTCAACCGCAAATAATTCCTATCAATAAAAGTTTAGTTGATCTTTGTTCATAAAAATAAGACGCGTCCACAGGGTCGTCTCTACAATTTAGAGGCCCTAGGCGAAAATAAAAATGGACCCTTATATACGTTAAATTCTTTTAATACAGATAAAAAGATTATATTAAAATTTATCAATACGAAAGAAGTTTTTAAGCCAGACATAATTGGGAGAAGCTCATCTGAAACTAGAGCTAGAAAGGCCTTATTTTGTTAGACAGCTGTAACAAATTTTTTTTTTCAAATATTTATTCAACAATATTTTATTTAATTTACGTAACTATTCGACAATTGTATATATATTAAAATTTTGGGCCCTTCTAATATTTGGGCCCTAGGCAGTTGTCTATGTTGCCTATGCCCAAAGATGCCTCTGCGCGTCCAACCTCTGGAATTAGATATGTAATCAACGTTCGTTGTGTTTCTTTAATTTATGTTTTATATGTTTTGCATGTTTTAAAATATTTGTATTCTTAACCAAGACGTTCTAGAACTCTATGTACAATAATAGTTCATTTCGAATTATAAATTTGAAGTGGATTAATTGTATATTTGTATTTGAGGGATGTCATGCGCATGAAAATTCTCAACTTAACCAAGTGTAGTGTATTGTCCATTATAGCATATTTCGCTGGTTGTAGATACGTAAATTTGTAAACTGTCTTCATAATTCATATGTACGAAAATACTCTGTAAAATCTTGTTTTGCAAAAAAAAAAAATAAAAAATAAAAATAAAAAAAATTGATGTCAACTCTCCGTAGTTAATAATAATTGAGAAGATAAGACCAAAAAAATATAAAAAACATAAAAATAAAAGATGAGAGAGACAACATACAAATAGGAAGAGTATTTATAAAATGGCATATGCTTTTTACACATTTCTTAAAAAAATATATGTATATATATATATATATATATATATATATATATATGTATATATATATATATATATATATATATATATATATATATATATATATATATATATATATAATCTAAAAAAAACTCTATGTAGATGGGCTGAATTTAACCAATAAACGTGATGTGTGCCATCAATTTAGACCAGGTGCTAAATAATACCAGTAAATCACTAAAAGTTTCTTGGGGACATTTGACCCTATCAAGTTAAACGTGGCTACGCCACTGTATAGTTAGAGATTTTGATAAAATATTGGGTTTAGAAAAATACCAACATTAATAGCTAATACTTGTTGTTAACGACGACTATAACTAAAGTTGATATAATGTTAGTTCTTTTAAACCTCTTGTATCTGTAGTTTCTATAGAATTCATTGCTTTATATAAAATAATAATAATAATAATGAGAGTTGTTACTGCTACTTTTTATTCATACCTTTCATATAACTATTTTGTAATAAGATCTAATAAACGAGAGGCTAAAATAGTAAAGAATAATTACCTCATAGTAATATGTTTTTGGAGTCAATACCACTTGAGACTGGATTGTTAACCCAAGAAGCACTAGAAAAGCTAAAACATGCAAACCCATGGCGTTGATTATTTTATTTAATTGGTGTGATTGGTGGTTGTTCAAAACAGGAAATGTAAGAAGTATATCAAGTGGGTTTTGTGGAATAATTAATAGAACAAATGAGTGTTCAAAGATGAGTAAACAACACAGCCTACTAGTTTGGTTTTATTCTCTATTATGCAGAAACAACAAGTGGGATATAAAGAAGAAAAGAGAAGAATAAAAACAAGTATAATAATATACTATTAATTAATAATTATAATATTAAATTGAAATTTTTAAACGTGCCATAAACTAGCAGCCTCTAATTATTAATTTGGATTTCATTCACGGACTGGATTTCGTGCTCGTTGTTAATCAGTGGCGGATAAAAGTGTTCAGAAAAATCTCATATTTTTAAATTTACTATATTTATTTATTTTGGTCATTATGGTAAAAAATTCGATCATTAACTATTAAATAAAAATTACATTATTTATTTACTCCTAATCCCAAGTAAAATATGAAAAGTTTTAAAATTCAACAAATTATTCCTAAATATATATTTAATAAGCCTAAAATTTATAGACCTCATTTTCGGATTACCATTTATTTTAAAATAATATCAGTTTAAATTTAACTTGCTTAATATCAATCAGAACATCTAATGAGTATTACAATTATTTAATATTTATTTTTAATACACATTTTTTATATATATAGATATATTTTAAATAATAATTATTATAATATCCTATTTTTATTTTATTAATTTTTTTATAACAACAATATATAATATTTCTAATTATATTTCGAATTATTATTTATTTATACATACACACATATCTATTTACGATTAGTTGTTCGTGAATCGTCGGGAATAGTCGAAGGGTAATTGAATATGTGAACACAGTTCCAAAATTTACTAGACTCACCATTATAGACTTTGCTTATCGTGTTGAAATCATAATAAGATTAAGTTTAAATTTGGTCGGAAATTTCCGGGTCATCACAGTTGCCAGTGTTGGGAGGAGGAGAACGATAATGAAATGTCCCGTTCTTATTGATTAAAAACGTTCCATATTAATTGATTTCGTTGCGAGGTTTTGACCTCTATATGAGACGTTTTTCAAAGACTGCATTCATTTTAAAACAAACCATAACCTTTATTTCATCAATAAAGGTTTAAAAAGCTTTACGTAGATTATCAAATAATGATAATCTAAAATATCATGTCTACACACGACCATTACATAATGGTTTACAATACAAATATGTTACAACAAAATAAGTTTCTTGAATGCAGTTTTTACACAATATCATACAAGCATGGACTCCAAATCTCGTCCTTATTTAAGTATGCGACAGCGGAAGCTCTTAATAATCACCTGAGAATAAACATGCTTAAAACGTCAACAAAAATGTTGGTGAGTTATAGGTTTAGCCTATATATATCAAATCATAATAATAGACCACAAGATTTCATATTTCAATACACATCCCATACATAGAGATAAAAATCATTCATATGGTGAACACCTGGTAACCGACAATAACAAGATGCATATATAAGAATATCCCCATCATTCCGGGACACCCTTCGGATATGATATAAATTTCGAAGTACTAAAGCATCCGGTACTTTGGATGGGGTTTGTTAGGCCCAATAGATCTATCTTTAGGATTCGCGTCAATTAGGGTGTCTGTTCCCTAATTCTTAGATTACCAGACTTAATAAAAAGGGGCATATTCGATTTCGATAATTCAACCATAGAATGTAGTTTCACGTACTTGTGTCTATTTTGTAAATCATTTATAAAACCTGCATGTATTCTCATCCCAAAAATATTAGATTTTAAAAGTGGGACTATAACTCACTTTCACAAATTTTTACTTCGTCGGGAAGTAAGACTTGGCCACTGGTTGATTCACGAACCTATAACAATATATACATATATATCAAAGTATGTTCAAAATATATTTACAACACTTTTAATATATTTTGATGTTTTAAGTTTATTAAGTCAGCTGTCCTCGTTAGTAACCTACAACTAGTTGTCCACAGTTAGATGTACAGAAATAAATCGATAAATATTATCTTGAATCAATCCACGACCCAGTGTATACGTATCTCAGTATTGATCACAACTCAAACTATATATATTTTGGAATCAACCTCAACCCTGTATAGCTAACTCCAACATTCACATATAGAGTGTCTATGGTTGTTCCGAAATATATATAGATGTGTCGACATGATAGGTCGAAACATTGTATACGTGTCTATGGTATCTCAAGATTACATAATATATAATACAAGTTGATTAAGTTATGGTTGGAATAGATTTGTTACCAATTTTCACGTAGCTAAAATGAGAAAAATTATCCAATCTTGTTTTACCCATAACTTCTTCATTTTAAATCCGTTTTGAGTGAATCAAATTGCTATGGTTTCATATTGAACTCTATTTTATGAATCTAAACAAAAAAAGTATAGGTTTCTAGTCGGAAAAAATAAGTTACAAGTCGTTTTTGTAAAGGTAGTCATTTCAGTCGAAAGAACGACGTCTAGATGACCATTTTAGAAAACATACTTCCACTTTGAGTTTAACCATAATTTTTGGATATAGTTTCATGTTCATAATAAAAATCATTTTCTCAGAATAACAACTTTTAAATCAAAGTTTATCATAGTTTTTAATTAACTAACCCAAAACAGCCCGCGGTGTTACTACGACGGCGTAAATCCGGTTTTACGGTGTTTTTCGTGTTTCCAGGTTTTAAATCATTAAGTTAGCATATCATATAGATATAGAACATGTGTTTAGTTGATTTTAAAAGTCAAGTTAGAAGGATTAACTTTTGTTTGCGAACAAGTTTAGAATTAACTAAACTATGTTCTAGTGATTACAAGTTTAAACCTTCGAATAAGATAGCTTTATATGTATGAATCGAATGATGTTATGAACATCATTACTACCTTAAGTTCCTTGGATGAACCTACTGGAAAAGAGAAAAATGGATCTAGCTTCAACGGATCCTTGGATGGCTCAAAGTTCTTGAAGCAAAATCATGACACGAAAACAAGTTCAAGTAAGATCATCACTTGAAATAAGATTGTTATAGTTATAGAAAATGAACCAAAGTTTGAATATGATTATTACCTTGTATTAGAATGATAACCTACTGTAAGAAACAAAGATTTCTTGAGGTTGGATGATCACCTTACAAGATTGGAAGTGAGCTAGCAAACTTGAAAGTATTCTTGATTTTATGAAACTAGAACTTTTGGAATTTATGAAGAACACTTAGAACTTGAAGATAGAACTTGAGAGAGTTCAATTAGATGAAGAAAATTGAAGAATGAAAGTGTTTGTAGGTGTTTTTGGTCGTTGGTGTATGGATTAGATATAAAGGATATGTAATTTTGTTTTCATGTAAATAAGTCATGAATGATTACTCATATTTTTGTAATCTTATGAGATATTTCATGCTAGTTGCCAAATGATGGTTCCCACATGTGTTAGGTGACTCACAAGGGCTGCTAAGAGCTGATCATTGGAGTGTATATACCAATAGTACATACATCTAAAAGCTGTGTATTGTACGAGTACGAATACGGGTGCATACGAGTAGAATTGTTGATGAAACTGAACGAGAATGTAATTGTAAGCATTTTTGTTAAGTAGAAGTATTTTGATAAGTGTATTGAAGTCTTTCAAAAGTGTATAAATACATATTAAAACACTACATGTATATACATTTTAACTGAGTCGTTAAGTCATCGTTAGTCGTTACATGTAAGTGTTGTTTTGAAACCTTTAGGTTAACGATCTTGTTAAATGTTGTTAACCCAATGTTTATAATAACAAAAGAGATTTTAAATTATTATATTATCATGATATTATGATGTACGAATATCTCTTAATATGATATATATACATTAAATGTCGTTACAACGATAAACGTTACATATATGTCTCGTTTCAAAATCATTAAGTTAGTAGTCTTGTTTTTACATATGTAGTTCATTGTTAATATAATTAATGATATGTTTACTTATCATAATATCATGTTAACTATATATATAACCATATATATGTCATCATATAGTTTTTTTTTACAAGTTTTAACGTTCGTGAATCACCGGTCAACTTGGGTGGTCAATTGTCTATATGAAACCTATTTCAATTAATCAAGTCTTAACAAGTTTGATTGCTTAACATGTTGGAAACATTTAATCATGTAAACATCAATCTCAATTAATATATATAAACATGGAAAAGTTCGGGTCACTACAGTACCTACCCGTTAAATAAATTTCGTCCCGAAATTTTAAGCTGTTGAAGGTGTTGACGAATCTTCTGGAAATAGATGCGGGTATTTCTTCTTCATCTGATCTTCACGCTCCCAGGTGAACTCAGGTCCTCTACGAGCATTCCATCGAACCTTAACAATTGGTATCTTGTTTTGCTTAAGTCTTTTAACCTCACGATCCATTATTTTGACGGGTTCTTCGATGAATTGGAGTTTTTCGTTGATTTGGATTTCATCTAACGGAATAGTGAGATCTTCTTTAGCAAAACATTTCTTCAAATTCGAGACGTGGAAAGTGTTATGTACAGCCGCGAGTTGTTGAGGTAACTCAAGTCGGTAAGCTACTGGTCCGACACGATCAATAATCTTGAATGGTCCAATATACCTTGGATTTAATTTCCCTCGTTTACCAAATCGAACAACGCCTTTCCAAGGTGAAACTTTAAGCATGACCATCTCTCCAATTTCAAATTCTATATCTTTTCTTTTAATGTCAGCGTAGCTCTTTTGTCGACTTTGGGCGGTTTTCAACCGTTGTTGAATTTGGATGATCTTCTCGGTAGTTTCTTGTATAATCTCCGGACCCGTAATCTGTCTATCCCCCACCTCACTCCAACAAATCGGAGACCTGCACTTTCTACCATAAAGTGCTTCAAACGGCGCCATCTCAATGCTTGAATGGTAGCTGTTGTTGTAGGAAAATTCTGCTAACGGTAGATGTCGATCCCAACTGTTTCCGAAATCAATAACACATGCTCGTAGCATGTCTTCAAGCGTTTGTATCGTCCTTTCGCTCTGCCCATCAGTTTGTGGATGATAGGCAGTACTCATGTCTAGACGAGTTCCTAATGCTTGCTGTAATGTCTGCCAGAATCTTGAAATAAATCTGCCATCCCTATCAGAGATAATAGAGATTGGTATTCCATGTCTGGAGACGACTTCCTTCAAATACAGTCGTGCTAACTTCTCCATCTTGTCATCTTCTCTTATTGGTAGGAAGTGTGCTGATTTGGTGAGACGATCAACTATTACCCAAATAGTATCAAAACCACTTGCAGTCCTTGGCAATTTAGTGATGAAATCCATGGTAATGTTTTCCCATTTCCATTCCGGGATTTCGGGTTGTTGAAGTAGACCTGATGGTTTCTGATGCTCAGCTTTGACCTTAGAACACGTCAAACATTCTCCTACGTATTTAGCAACATCGGCTTTCATACCCGGCCACCAAAAATGTTTCTTGAGATCCTTGTACATCTTCCCCGTTCCAGGATGTATTGAGTATCTGGTTTTATGAGCTTCTCTAAGTACCATTTCTCTCATATCTCCAAATTTCGGTACCCAAATCCTTTCAGCCCTATACCGGGTTCCGTCTTCCCGAATATTAAGATGCTTCTCCGATCCTTTGGGTATTTCATCCTTTAAATTTCCCTCTTTTAAAACTCCTTGTTGCGCCTCCTTTATTTGAGTAGTAATGTTATTATGAATCATTATATTCATAGATTTTACTCGAATGGGTTCTCTATCCTTTCTGCTCAAGGCATCGGCTACCACATTTGCCTTCCCCGGGTGGTAACGAATCTCAAAATCGTAATCATTCAATAATTCAATCCACCTACGCTGCCTCATATTCAGTTGTTTCTGATTAAATATGTGTTGAAGACTTTTGTGGTCGGTATATATAATACTTTTGACCCCATATAAGTAGTGCCTCCAAGTCTTTAATGCAAAAACAACCGCGCCTAATTCCAAATCATGCGTCGTATAATTTTGTTCGTGAATCTTCAATTGTCTAGACGCATAAGCAATCACCTTCGTTCGTTGCATTAATACACAACCGAGACCTTGCTTTGATGCGTCACAATAAATCACAAAATCATCATTCCCTTCAGGCAATGACAATATAGGTGCCGTAGTTAGCTTTTTCTTCAATAACTGAAACGCTTTCTCTTGTTCATCATTCCATTCAAATTTCTTCCCTTTATGCGTTAATGCAGTCAAGGGTTTTGCTATTCTGGAAAAGTCTTGGATGAACCTTCTGTAGTAACCAGCTAGTCCTAAAAACTGGCGTATGTGTTTCGGAGTTTTCGGGGTTTCCCACTTTTCAACAGTTTCTATCTTTGCCGGATCCACCTTAATACCTTCTTTGTTCACTATGTGACCGAGGAATTGAACTTCTTCCAACCAAAATGCACACTTTGAAAACTTAGCGTACAATTCTTCCTTCCTCAATACTTCTAACACCTTTCTCAAATGTTCACCGTGTTCTTGGTCATTCTTTGAGTAAATAAGTATGTCATCAATGAAAACAATGACAAACTTGTCAAGGTATGGTCCACACACTCGGTTCATAAGGTCCATGAACACAGCTGGTGCATTAGTTAAACCAAACGGCATGACCATAAACTCGTAATGACCGTAACGTGTTCTGAAAGCAGTCTTTGGAATATCATCTTCTTTCACCCGCATTTGATGATACCCGGAACGTAAGTCAATCTTTGAATAAACAGACGAGCCTTGTAGTTGATCAAATAAATCGTCGATTCTCGGTAGTGGGTAGCGGTTCTTGATGGTAAGTTTGTTCAACTCTCGGTAGTCGATACACAACCTGAATGTACCATCTTTCTTCTTGACAAACAAAACAGGAGCTCCCCACGGTGATGTGCTTGGTCGAATGAAACCACGCTCTAAAAGTTCTTGTAATTGGCTTTGCAGTTCTTTCATCTCGCTGGGTGCGAGTCTGTAAGGAGCACGAGCTATTGGTGCAGCTCCTGGTACAAGATCTATTTGAAATTCAACGGATCGATGTGGGGGTAATCCCGGTAATTCTTTCGGAAATACATCGGGAAATTCTTTTGCAATGGGAACATCATTGATGCTCTTTTCTTCAGTTTGTACTTTCTCGACGTGTGCTAGAACAGCATAGCAACCTTTTCTTATTAGTTTTTGTGCCTTCAAATTACTAATAAGATGTAGCTTCGTGTTGCCCTTTTCTCCGTACACCATTAAGGGTTTTCCTTTTTCTCGTATAATGCGAATTGCATTTTTGTAACAAACGATCTCTGCTTTCACTTCTTTCAACCAGTCCATACCGATTATCACATCAAAACTCCCTAACTCTACTGGTATCAAATCAATCTTAAATGTTTCGCTAACCAGTTTAATTTCTCGATTCCGACATATATTATCTGCTGAAATTAATTTACCATTTGCTAATTCGAGTAAAAATTTACTATCCAAAGGCGTCAATGGACAACTTAATTTAGCACAAAAATCTCTACTCATATAGCTTCTATCCGCACCCGAATCAAATAAAACGTAAGCAGATTTATTGTCAATAAGAAACGTACCCGTAACAAGCTCCGGGTCTTCCTGTGCCTCTACCGCATTAATATTGAAAACTCTTCCACGGCCTTGTCCATTCGTGTTCTCCTGGTTCGGGCAATTTCTAATAATGTGGCCTGGTTTTCCACATTTATAACAAACTACATTGGCATAACTTGCTCCGACACTACTTGCTCCGCCATTACTCGTTCCGACACCATTTGTTCCTTTCGTTCTATTAACCCCTGGTCCGTAGACCTCACACTTCGCCGCGCTATGACCATTTCTTTTACACTTGTTGCAAAATTTGGTGCAGAACCCCGAGTGATTCTTTTCACACCTTTGGCATAGTTGCTTCTGATTGTTGTTGTTGTTGCGGTTATTATTGTTGTTGGGATGATTGTTGTAGTTGCTGTTGTTGTTGTTGTTGTTGTTGTTGTTGTTGGGCCGTTTGTTGTAGTTGCGATTGATGTTGCGATTGTTGGGATAATTGTTGCGATTATTGTTGTAATTGCTGTTGTTGTTGTATTGGTGATTCTTATCACCGTTTTCCTCCCACTTTCTTTTGACTTGCTTCACATTGGCCTCTTCAGCAGTCTGTTCTTTAATTCTTTCTTCAATCTGGTTCACTAGTTTGTGAGCCATTCTACATGCCTGTTGTATGGAGGTGGGCTCGTGTGAACTTATATCTTCTTGGATTCTTTCCGGTAATCCTTTCACAAACGCGTCGATCTTCTCTTCCTCATCTTCGAATGCTCCCGGACACAATAGGCACAATTCTGTGAATCGTCTTTCGTACGTGGTAATATCAAATCCTTGGGTTCGTAACCCTCTAAGTTCTGTCTTGAGCTTATTGACCTCGGTTCTGGGACGGTACTTCTCGTTCATCAAGTGCTTGAATGCTGACCACGGTAGTGCGTACGCATCATCTTGTCCCACTTGCTCTAGATAGGTATTCCACCATGTTAACGCAGAACCTGTGAAGGTATGCGTAGCGTACTTCACTTTGTCCTCTTCAGTACACTTACTTATGGCAAACACCGATTCAACCTTCTCGGTCCACCGTTTCAATCCGATCGGTCCTTCGGTTCCATCAAATTCCAAAGGTTTGCAGGCAGTGAATTCTTTGTAGGTGCATCCTACACGATTTCCTGTACTGCTAGATCCAAGGTTATTGTTGGTATGTAGCGCAGCCTGTACTGCGGCTATGTTTGAAGCTAGAAAAGTACGGAATTCCTCTTCATTCATATTCACGGTGTGTCGAGTAGTCGGTGCCATTTCCTTCAAAATAGTTAAATGGAACAAGTTAATCATACAGAATATTAAGAGTAGTTAATAGTATTTCGTAGCATAATATGAACTCATTTATAAAAGCTTTTTCTTCATATTAGCGTTTTATAAGTTTAAATTCGGGTAGTACCTACCCGTTAAGTTCATACTTAGTAGCTAATATACAATTCAACTACTACAATTCTATATGAAAAACTGATTATAATAATATTTCGCGTTCAAACTGTTATACAATATTTTACAAACTTACAATACCGCTTATTTTACATAAAGCATGAAATATAGCACACAATAACTTTGATACAAGATAGTTGTGAAGACAATTCTAGCTAGTACACAAGTCGTTCAGCAAAGGCAATAAAGACACGTAATTCATACGTCCAGAAACAAGTCATGCATTCTGGTTTTACTAGGACTACTTCCCATCCTTGGTCTTGTGCAACATAACCGTTATGGCCGTTGATAAGACAGCGTGTTGTAACGTCATCAAAGGGACGAGGATTACGTAATGTCCAACAGTCCCGTAATAATCTAAAAACCTCATTTCTTACCCCAATTACCGACTCCGTCACTTGTGGAAACGTTTTGTTTAATAGTTGTAGCCCGATGTTCTTGTTCTCACTTTGGTGAGAAGCGAACATTACTAATCCGTAAGCATAACATGCTTCTTTATGTTGCATGTTAGCCGCTTTTTCTAAATCACGAAGTCCAATATTCGGATATATTGAGTCAAAATAATTTCTTAACCCGTTGCGTAAAATAGCATTTGGGTTCCCCGCAATATATGCGTCAAAGTAAACACATCGTAACTTATGGGTTTCCCAATGTGATATCCCCCATATTTCAAACGAAAGTCTCTTATAAACCAAGACATTCTTGGAACGTTCTTCGAATGTCTTACAAACTGATCTCGCCTTAAATAGTTGTGCCGAAGAATTCTGGCCGACTCTAGACAAGATTTCATCAATCATGTCTCCGGGTAGGTCTCTTAAAATATTGGGTTGTCTATCCATTTTGTGTTTTTAAACTGTAAAATAGACAAGAGTTAGATTCATAAAAAAAATACTTATTAATACAAGCAATTTTTACATATATCATAAAGCATAAGAACACTATATTCCATATATTACACCACACGAATACAACTATCTTATTCCGACTCGCTCGTTTCTTCTTCTTCGGTTTTGGTTCGTTTTGCCAAGTTTCTAGGGATATATGATGTTCCCCTAATACGAGCCGTCGTTGTCCACATTGGTTTAGAAAAACCTGGTGGTTTAGAGGTTCCCGGGTCATTGTTACAACTTAAGGACTTCGGGGGTTGACGATACATATAAAGTTCATCGGGGTTGGAATTAGATTTCTCTATTTTTATGCCCTTTCCCTTATTATTTTCTTTTGCCTTTTTAAATTCAGTTGGGGTAATTTCTATAACATCATCGGAATTCTCGTCGGAATCCGATTCATCGGAGAATTGGTAATCCTCCCAATATTTTGCTTCCTTGGCGGAAACACCATTGACCATAATTAACTTTGGTCGGTTGGTTGAGGATTTTCTTTTACTTAACCGTTTTATTATTTCCCCCACCGGTTCTATTTCTTCATCCGGTTCCGATTCTTCTTCCGGTTCCGATTCTTCTTCCGGTTCCGACTCTTCTTCCGGTTCCTCTTCGGGAACTTGTGAATCAGTCCACAAATCATTCCAATTTACATTTGACTCTTCATTATTATTAGGTGAGTCAATGGGACTTGTTCTAGAGGTAGACATCTATCACATAATATCAAACACATTAAGAGATTAATATATCACATAATATTCATATGTTAAAAATATATAGTTTCCAACAAAAATGTTAAGCAATCATTTTTAAAGAAAACACGGTCGAAGTCCAGACTCACTAATGCATCCTAACAAACTCGATAAGACACACTAATGCAAATTTTCTGGTTCTCTAAGACCAACGCTCGGATACCAACTGAAATGTCCCGTTCTTATTGATTAAAAACGTTCCATATTAATTGATTTCGTTGCGAGGTTTTGACCTCTATATGAGACGTTTTTCAAAGACTGCATTCATTTTAAAACAAACCATAACCTTTATTTCATCAATAAAGGTTTAAAAAGCTTTACGTAGATTATCAAATAATGATAATCTAAAATATCATGTCTACACACGACCATTACATAATGGTTTACAATACAAATATGTTACAACAAAATAAGTTTCTTGAATGCAGTTTTTACACAATATCATACAAGCATGGACTCCAAATCTCGTCCTTATTTAAGTATGCGACAGCGGAAGCTCTTAATAATCACCTGAGAATAAACATGCTTAAAACGTCAACAAAAATGTTGGTGAGTTATAGGTTTAGCCTATATATATCAAATCATAATAATAGACCACAAGATTTCATATTTCAATACACATCCCATACATAGAGATAAAAATCATTCATATGGTGAACACCTGGTAACCGACAATAACAAGATGCATATATAAGAATATCCCCATCATTCCGGGACACCCTTCGGATATGATATAAATTTCGAAGTACTAAAGCATCCGGTACTTTGGATGGGGTTTGTTAGGCCCAATAGATCTATCTTTAGGATTCGCGTCAATTAGGGTGTCTGTTCCCTAATTCTTAGATTACCAGACTTAATAAAAAGGGGCATATTCGATTTCGATAATTCAACCATAGAATGTAGTTTCACGTACTTGTGTCTATTTTGTAAATCATTTATAAAACCTGCATGTATTCTCATCCCAAAAATATTAGATTTTAAAAGTGGGACTATAACTCACTTTCACAAATTTTTACTTCGTCGGGAAGTAAGACTTGGCCACTGGTTGATTCACGAACCTATAACAATATATACATATATATCAAAGTATGTTCAAAATATATTTACAACACTTTTAATATATTTTGATGTTTTAAGTTTATTAAGTCAGCTGTCCTCGTTAGTAACCTACAACTAGTTGTCCACAGTTAGATGTACAGAAATAAATCGATAAATATTATCTTGAATCAATCCACGACCCAGTGTATACGTATCTCAGTATTGATCACAACTCAAACTATATATATTTTGGAATCAACCTCAACCCTGTATAGCTAACTCCAACATTCACATATAGAGTGTCTATGGTTGTTCCGAAATATATATAGATGTGTCGACATGATAGGTCGAAACATTGTATACGTGTCTATGGTATCTCAAGATTACATAATATATAATACAAGTTGATTAAGTTATGGTTGGAATAGATTTGTTACCAATTTTCACGTAGCTAAAATGAGAAAAATTATCCAATCTTGTTTTACCCATAACTTCTTCATTTTAAATCCGTTTTGAGTGAATCAAATTGCTATGGTTTCATATTGAACTCTATTTTATGAATCTAAACAAAAAAAGTATAGGTTTCTAGTCGGAAAAAATAAGTTACAAGTCGTTTTTGTAAAGGTAGTCATTTCAGTCGAAAGAACGACGTCTAGATGACCATTTTAGAAAACATACTTCCACTTTGAGTTTAACCATAATTTTTGGATATAGTTTCATGTTCATAATAAAAATCATTTTCTCAGAATAACAACTTTTAAATCAAAGTTTATCATAGTTTTTAATTAACTAACCCAAAACAGCCCGCGGTGTTACTACGACGGCGTAAATCCGGTTTTACGGTGTTTTTCGTGTTTCCAGGTTTTAAATCATTAAGTTAGCATATCATATAGATATAGAACATGTGTTTAGTTGATTTTAAAAGTCAAGTTAGAAGGATTAACTTTTGTTTGCGAACAAGTTTAGAATTAACTAAACTATGTTCTAGTGATTACAAGTTTAAACCTTCGAATAAGATAGCTTTATATGTATGAATCGAATGATGTTATGAACATCATTACTACCTTAAGTTCCTTGGATGAACCTACTGGAAAAGAGAAAAATGGATCTAGCTTCAACGGATCCTTGGATGGCTCAAAGTTCTTGAAGCAAAATCATGACACGAAAACAAGTTCAAGTAAGATCATCACTTGAAATAAGATTGTTATAGTTATAGAAAATGAACCAAAGTTTGAATATGATTATTACCTTGTATTAGAATGATAACCTACTGTAAGAAACAAAGATTTCTTGAGGTTGGATGATCACCTTACAAGATTGGAAGTGAGCTAGCAAACTTGAAAGTATTCTTGATTTTATGAAACTAGAACTTTTGGAATTTATGAAGAACACTTAGAACTTGAAGATAGAACTTGAGAGAGTTCAATTAGATGAAGAAAATTGAAGAATGAAAGTGTTTGTAGGTGTTTTTGGTCGTTGGTGTATGGATTAGATATAAAGGATATGTAATTTTGTTTTCATGTAAATAAGTCATGAATGATTACTCATATTTTTGTAATCTTATGAGATATTTCATGCTAGTTGCCAAATGATGGTTCCCACATGTGTTAGGTGACTCACAAGGGCTGCTAAGAGCTGATCATTGGAGTGTATATACCAATAGTACATACATCTAAAAGCTGTGTATTGTACGAGTACGAATACGGGTGCATACGAGTAGAATTGTTGATGAAACTGAACGAGAATGTAATTGTAAGCATTTTTGTTAAGTAGAAGTATTTTGATAAGTGTATTGAAGTCTTTCAAAAGTGTATAAATACATATTAAAACACTACATGTATATACATTTTAACTGAGTCGTTAAGTCATCGTTAGTCGTTACATGTAAGTGTTGTTTTGAAACCTTTAGGTTAACGATCTTGTTAAATGTTGTTAACCCAATGTTTATAATAACAAAAGAGATTTTAAATTATTATATTATCATGATATTATGATGTACGAATATCTCTTAATATGATATATATACATTAAATGTCGTTACAACGATAAACGTTACATATATGTCTCGTTTCAAAATCATTAAGTTAGTAGTCTTGTTTTTACATATGTAGTTCATTGTTAATATAATTAATGATATGTTTACTTATCATAATATCATGTTAACTATATATATAACCATATATATGTCATCATATAGTTTTTTTTACAAGTTTTAACGTTCGTGAATCACCGGTCAACTTGGGTGGTCAATTGTCTATATGAAACCTATTTCAATTAATCAAGTCTTAACAAGTTTGATTGCTTAACATGTTGGAAACATTTAATCATGTAAACATCAATCTCAATTAATATATATAAACATGGAAAAGTTCGGGTCACTACAGATAAGAGGCATCGTCCTCCACCCTCTGTTCAAACTCAGATTCATTAAAGGGAGTGAAGTTGTAGTCTGGAGTTTTTAGTGTTTTATCTCCTTCACTCTCACGGTTTTCCTCAGGCACCCGTTCACTGCCCTCAGTGGCCTTCCCTTGGCTATCATCAGATTCTGCTAAAATCACTAACAAGAACAAATTAGCATTATGAACAAACATAACAGTTATAAGTAAAAAGCATGTGCATTATCAAGAAAGAGCAGAATGGACATACTTCTTCTGCGTTTCTGCTTTTGATCCCCCTCTGTACTTTTTACCCTCTTAGAGCCTATGCTCTTCTTCCTTGTCTTTTGGGTTGGAGGGGGTGGGGTTTGTTTCACCTGTGATATCAACTGAACCAGATGTCTGCTGCTCGACAGTGGTTGTGTCGTCCGCTGTCCGCTCAGTGTCTGTCTCTTCAGATCCAGATTCACTGTTCAAGCTGCTAACAACGATTTCTTCCCCCTTTTCAGCAGCAGCAGCATCAGCAGCAGCTTTAGCCTCAGCTGCAGCTCTCTCCGCCTCTAGCTCTTCAGCCGTTTTGTTACGAGCAGTGACCTCCACGTCATCATCAAGATCAACGGATAAAAGAGGAGAACAAACCTGCATCACGGAGTTGGCTGCAAAAATTGAACATGAACAGCAATATAAGCAAACATGACAAGCAGTAGAAACACATTTATATATAATAGGATGATCATATCACATCCTATCCGGGTTTTTCTCACGAAGTACTGGCACAGAAGTGCTCGGCCATTCTTGACTCACTTTGCACAGCACAAGAATTCCCTCATACCTTTCGTATGATCTGGGCAGAAGGCGGAGCTCTTTCAAGCTATTTACTATCCGCTACTCTGCGGCAGAAATCTTCACACCCTTTCCTACACCAGCATCAATAGCACCCCATTCTCGGACAAGGAGTACTCCTCCAGGATAACAGTCTCATCAACAAAGAAAAATGGACTTTTCCAGTCCTTGAAATTTGAAACTCTATTTGTACCAATAAAATGAGTATTTCGCTTACTATCAATAGTAAGCCAGCAGTCACTAATTGTGCGAATTCTAAACAAAGAGATAAAAACTTTAATGCGAGGCTTTATATTAATAGTATTGCAGTACATTTTAAAAAGGATGATTTTTTGAAGGCCATGAGGATGCATCTGACTAAGACAGGCTTTATAATATCTAAGAAGGCGAAGAGGAAAGTTAGTAAGGGGAACACAGAGGTTGCTGTGGGTAATTTGTAAGGCGTATAAAGTAATTTTTCCATCAGGAGGGTTGTCAGCAGTTTGTTTGTTGGTGGGAAGAACAGAGTTGTATTGATTAAGATGGCGAAAGGCAATCTTTAAACCATCTAAATATTCACTTGTCAATGATGAGGCCATCATGCTAACTTCTGGAATGTCAGCGGTATTTGACGAAGAAGGCTTTGCGTGTTCTTGGCCAGTACTTGGAGTAGAAGCCATGATAATACAGTAAAAAGATATCAACAAGAAGAAAATAGCAAAAGGATGAAGTATAACTGACCTTGGAAAGATGCTAAACCTTAAAAAGTTGAAAATTGAAGAATGCGATGAAGATTTGGGGAGAAATATGCTTTTCAGATCTTGGCAAAGGTAAAAAAGTGAAGGTAAAAGGGTTATGATGGTTTATATAGGAGTTCATCGATGCAATTTTTATGGCCACGATTAAGACACGTGTATGGGTGAGTTTAAATATGGGGTACGAAATAACACTTTTACAGCTGGAGGCGCGTGAAGGATCTCAACCGTGCAAAATTAATCATAACAGCATCAGAAAAATTAGTCTACATTTAATGCCTGTAATGTTTTCCCCGATGCAAATGGGCAGTGAACAGGCTAGTTTGGCATGCGTTATCAAAAGTTTAACAACTTAATCATTTTTCAAACGCTTGAGTCATTAAACTGGGGGACTTAATGGTGTATCCTATCGTATACACGCATAAAAGACATAATGGTTGCATAAAAGTAGCATCAGGAAGACTGGAAACAACAGTTTTGTGGAGTTATCCGTCCAGCGTTCTTCGCTGTACAGGCTGCTCCGTCATGCGTAAGCCCTGAAGGCCGCCTAGCGCGTAAGCCCTGGCCGGAAAACGCCACCTTCAGCGTAAATTTCGTATCACAAGTAACAGAACGTATCATTATTTGACACGTGTCCCCAAGCAATCTAGTGGATCTGACACTATAAATAGACCCCTTAGGTCGTCATTTTACACAGTTCAGACATTCTGACAACATTGAGAGCTGAGACTTCACTTCTCTTTCTCTCTCTACTTTCTCTCACTAGAAGTCATCCGGCTAGCACTTTTACACTCTACGGACGACAGATTGATTAAGCCACCCCACAAGTTTCTACACTTGTAAATCGGGTCTGCAGGGATTATTTCCCAAGGGTAAAAATCAATCGGCAACACTCCGTCCTCCTAAAGCTAGATTACTTCTAGTATCTTGTTGACACGCTAAGCCTTACCTCATAAGGAAATAGGTGTTAACATGTCTATTATGAGATCATATATGCATTATATATACACTGTAATTGCAATTGCATAAGACTTCAACCAACCAACCACTTTTTTTTTATTATTTCTGTCAACTAACAAACGCACTAGACACCACATGTATACTTGTGTTTCTTTCCTTCCTTCTTTCTTATTTCCTGTCTAAACCACAACCAAAGTGAACCACCTTGCCTTGATCACTTCAACACCAATCACCACCACAACCTTCACTTTTCCATACAACTACCACCACGGCTACCATCAATAACCATCTCCATTGAAAACCATCACCTTCACGATACCCTAAAGTCACCACCATTATCACTTGTATTTCCCTCTTTCATTTTTCTATTTATGGGAAACGAGTAAGACAACCACACAACCCACCTATCACAACCGGTTACCACCTTTAAATGGGACACCATCATCAAACCCACCATAATCACCGGATAAAACCCACCACCTTATACCACCAAAATCATCACCACTGCTGCACGTCATATTGTTTCTTTTCTATTCGAATGACACAAACAAAGTTCACTCTTGTACACTTTACTGTTACTGCTGCAGATCAGAACTCTCGTATTTTTATTTCCTCTCTTCTTCACTTATACTATATACCTTGTCCCACCTACTAAATGTTTAATACACCAACACCATCAATTCATTCTGCAAACCACATAAACTCAAACAAATAAGACCCAGGTTGTTTCTATATTTTCGATTAAATTGTTCCTGTTGAATATTTTGATCATACACAAACGAACAATAGCAGCTATTTATGTGACGCTGCCATTATCTGTTTCTTCCTCTCTTGATTCGAACAACATCACCTAACATCCAACATGAACCTTCTTTTCTCTCTCTCTCGTCTACCTCTCTCTTCTGTGTTGTAAACCGTCACCAAATAACCCAATTAAACTGCTGCTACAGCGTTTTTATTTTCTGTTTTTGCAACCCAAGAGAACCCACATAAAATCATCATCATCTTCAATGAATACCAAAACCATATGTATAGTTTACTGATCAAATTACCTGCTCGAACAACTACGCTGCTATCGGCTGCTCTTATTCTGTGTTTATCATGAAACAAGGACCTCCTGTTGATAAACTCATATCATCACAAAACCCTGATATTGATCAAGAGGTGTGATTAGAGTAATAACAAGAGGATGCTGATTAAACAATTACGTACATTTTTGTTTCCTATTATATCTTACTTGTCGACTTTCAACCCCAACAATCCTGCCATAAATCATGGAGAAACAGATGGGGTATCCTAGAAGACGTGGGTTCCAGTTCAGTATTTTTTTCTTTTAAACTGCTCGACTAAGATGATTGATAAAAACTGAATCGGATACTTTAATATTCCTATTTGGTCCGTGACTAAACATGTTTCTGTCAATTGGGCCGTGATCCTTCAGTTAATTAATTAGATTATGATGTTAAGTAATAAAGAAGAAAATGGTTGATCAATTGGTGGTTAATAAGTTCATTCCGTGAATTAAAACGGAAATAAATAAGCAGAGCAGTGGTTGGACGTGTTTGTGTGAGCGGGAGGTCGTGGGTTCGAGCCCGGGCTGGGTCATTTATTTTTTTTAAACCTCCTTTGATAAGGTAGCCTATTTCTTTTATTTATTTATTATTACTACTATTATTATTATTATTATTATTATTATTATTATTATTATTATTATTATTATTATTATTATTATTATTATTATTATTATTATTATTATTATTATTATTATTATTATTATTATTATTATTATTGTTATTATTATTACGATTATGATTATTATTATTTTTATTTGTATTATGAATATAATTATGATCACATTTATATTTATAAGTATTATAATTAATATTAGTGTTAGTATTATAATTACCATTATTATTAATAATATATTAATTATAAATATCATAATCTTTATTGTTATTATTATTATTATTATTATTATTATTATTATTATTATTATTATTATTACTATTATTGCTATAAGTATTATTAATATGTTGATTATTGTTAAATTTTATCATTTATAAAATATAGCTATTGTTACTAATATATGTATTAATATTATTATAATTAGGGTTTTATTATTATTATGGAAATATTACAAGTTATCATTTTTCTCATTAATATTAGTATTAGTATTAGTATTATTATCACTTTTGTAACTATTAGTATTATTATTATTATTATTAAACAATGGTATCATTATTAACAATATCTTTATTAATATTATCATTTTTAACAAAGTTATTGTTATTATTATTAGTAAATTATTTATATCAAAACTATCATTTTTAAATAGATAAATATTTTGTAAATAAAATATATTTTTTACATATACTAAAATTATATTAAAATTTCATATAACTACAAATATCAAATTTATTAATATTAGTTACATAAAAATATATTCAATACATATCACATAAACATATTAATATATTTATAATAAATAATAATTATTTATTTAAAGTATATATAAAATAAATGTACTTAATTAATTAATAAAACCTATAAGTTATTAAATATAATAATTATATCACTAATAATATATAAATTTGTTCAGTTACAATTATATGTCTTAATATATATATACAAATGATATAGGTTCGTGAATCCGAGGCCAACCTTACACTTGTTCAATGCCGTCATATGTATTTTTACTACAAAATACAGTATCTTGAGTTTCATTTGCTCCCTTTTTAAATGCTTTTGCAATATATATTTTTGGGACTGAGAATACATGCGCTGCTTTTATAAATATTTTACAATATAGACACAAGTAATTGAAACTACATTATATGGTTGAATGATCGAAGCCGAATATACCCCTTTTTCTTGGCAGCCTAAGAATTAGTAAGCCAGTCTACTAATTGACGCGAATCCTAAAGATACATCTATTGGGCCCAACATGAAATGTCCCGTTCTTATTGATTAAAAACGTTCCATATTAATTGATTTCGTTGCGAGGTTTTGACCTCTATATGAGACGTTTTTCAAAGACTGCATTCATTTTTAAAACAAACCATAACCTTTATTTCATAAATAAAGGTTTAAAAAGCTTTACGTAGATTATCAAATAATGATAATCTAAAATATCCTGTTTACATACGACCATTACATAATGGTTTACAATACAAATATGTTACATCGAAATCAGTTTCTTGAATGCAGTTTTTACACAATATCATACAAACATGGACTCCAAATCTTGTCCTTATTTTAGTATGCAACAGCGGAAGCTCTTAATATTCACCTGAGAATAAACATGCTTTAAACGTCAACAAAAATGTTGGTGAGTTATAGGTTTAACCTATATATATCAAATCGTAACAATAGACCACAAGATTTCATATTTCAATACACATCCCATACATAGAGATAAAAATCATTCATATGGTGAACACCTGGTAACCGACATTAACAAGATGCATATATAAGAATATCCCCATCATTCCGGGACACCCTTCGGATATGATATAAATTTCGAAGTACTAAAGCATCCGGTACTTTGGATGGGGCTTGTTGGGCCCGATAGATCTATCTTTAGGATTCGCGTCAATTAGGGTGTCTGTTCCCTAATTCTTAGATTACCAGACTTAATAAAAAGGGGCATATTCGATTTCGATAATTCAACCATAGAATGTAGTTTCACGTACTTGTGTCTATTTTGTAAATCATTTATAAAACCTGCATGTATTCTCATCCCAAAAATATTAGATTTTAAAAGTGGGACTATAACTCACTTTCACAGATTTTTACTTCGTCGGGAAGTAAGACTTGGCCACTGGTTGATTCACAAACCTATAACAATATATACATATATATCAAAGTATGTTCAAAATATATTTACAACACTTTTAATATATTTTGATGTTTTAAGTTTATTAAGTCAGCAGTCCTCGTTAGTAACCTACAACTAGTTGTCCACAGTTAGATGTACAGAAATAAATCGATAAATATTATCTTGAATCAATCCACGACCCAGTGTATACGTATCTCAGTATTGATCACAACTCAAACTATATATATTTTGGAATCAACCTCAACCCTGTATAGCTAACTCCAACATTCACATATAGAGTGTCTATGGTTGTTTCGAAATATATATAGATGTGTCGACATGATAGGTCGAAACATTGTATACGTGTCTATGGTATCTCAAGATTACATAATATACAATACAAGTTGATTAAGTTATGGTTGGAATAGATTTGTTACCAATTTTCACGTAGCTAAAATGAGAAAAATTATCCAATCTTGTTTTACCCATAACTTCTTCATTTTAAATCCGTTTTGAGTGAATCAAATTGCTATGGTTTCATATTGAACTCTATTTTATGAATCTAAACAGAAAAGTATAGGTTTATAGTCGGAAAAATAAGTTACAAGTCGTTTTTGTAAAGGTAGTCATTTCAGTCGAAAGAACGACGTCTAGATGACCATTTTAGAAAACATACTTCCACTTTGAGTTTAATCATAATTTTTGGATATAGTTTCATGTTCATAATAAAAATCATTTTCTCAGAATAACAACTTTAAAATCAAAGTTTATCATAGTTTTTAATTAACTAACCCAAAACAGCCCGCGGTGTTACTACGACGACGTAAATCCGGTTTTACGGTGTTTTTCGTGTTTCCAGGTTTTAAATCATTAAGTTAGCATATCATATAGATATAGAACATGTGTTTAGTTGATTTTAAAAGTCAAGTTAGAAGGATTAACTTTTGTTTGCGAACAAGTTTAGAATTAACTAAACTATGTTCTAGTGATTACAAGTTTAAACCTTCGAATAAGATAGCTTTATATGTATGAATCGAATGATGTTATGAACATCATTACTACCTTAAGTTCCTTGGATAAACCTACTGGAAAATAGAAAAATGGATCTAGCTTCAATGGATCCTTGGATGGCTCGAAGTTCTTGAAGCAGAATCATGACACGAAAACAAGTTCAAGTAAGATCATCACTTGAAATAAGATTGTTATAGTTATAGAAATTGAACCAAAGTTTGAATATGATTATTACCTTATATTAGAATGATAAACTACTGTAAAAAAACAAAGATTTCTTGAGGTTGGATGATCACCTTACAAGATTGGAAGTGAGCTAGCAACTTGAAAGTATTCTTGATTTTATGAAACTAGAACTTTTGGAATTTATGAAGAACACTTAGAACTTGAAGATAGAACTTGAGAGAGATCAATTAGATGAAGAAAATTGAAGAATGAAAGTGTTTGTAGGTGTTTTTGGTCGTTGGTGTATGGATTAGATATAAAGGATATGTAATTTTGTTTTCATGTAAATAAGTCATGAATGATTACTCATATTTTTGTAATTTTATGAGATATTTCATGCTAGTTGCCAAATGATGGTTCCCACATGTGTTAGGTGACTCACATGGGCTGCTAAGAGCTGATCATTGGAGTGTATATACCAATAGTACATACATCTAAAAGCTGTGTATTGTACGAATACGAATACGGGTGCATACGAGTAGAATTGTTGATGAAACTGAACGAGGATGTAATTGTAAGCATTTTTGTTAAGTAGAAGTATTTTGATAAGTGTATTGAAGTCTTTCAAAAGTGTATAAATACATATTAAAACACTACATGTATATACATTTTAACTGAGTCGTTAAGTCATCATTAGTCGTTACATGTAAGTGTTGTTTTGAAACCTTTAGGTTAACGATCTTGTTAAATGTTGTTAACCCAATGTTTATAATATCAAATGAGATTTTAAATTATTATATTATCATGATATTATCATGTATGAATATCTCTTAATATGATATATATACATTAAATGTCTTTACAACGATAATCGTTACATATATGTCTCGTTTAAAAATCATTAAGTTAGTAGTCTTGTTTTTACATATGTAGTTCATCGTTAATATACTTAATGATATGTTTACTTATCATAGTATCATGTTAACTATATATATATATCCATATATATGTCATCATATAGTTTTTACAAGTTTTAACGTTCGTGAATCACTGGTCAACTTGGGTGGTCAATTGTCTATATGAAACATATTTCAATTAATCAAGTCTTAACAAGTTTGATTGCTTAACATGTTGGAAACATTTAATCATGTAAATATCAATCTCAATTAATATATATAAACATGGAAAAGTTCGGGTCACTACAGTACCTACCCGTTAAATAAATTTCGTCTCGAAATTTTAAGCTGTTGAAGGTGTTGACGAATCTTCTGGAAATAGATGCGGGTATTTCTTCTTCATCTGATCTTCACGCTCCCAGGTGAACTCGGGTCCTCTACGAGCATTCCATCGAACCTTAACAATTGGTATCTTGTTTTGCTTAAGTCTTTTAACCTCACGATCCATTATTTCGACGGGTTCTTCGATGAATTGAAGTTTTTCGTTGATTTGGATTTCATCTAACGGAATAGTGAGATCTTCTTTAGCAAAACATTTCTTTAAATTCGAGACGTGGAAAGTGTTATGTACAGCTGCGAGTTGTTGAGGTAACTCTAGTCGGTAAGCTACTGGTCCGATACGATCAATAATCTTGAATGGTCCAATATACCTTGGATTTAATTTCCCTCGTTTACCAAATCGAACAACGCCTTTCCAAGGTGCAACTTTAAGCATGACCATCTCTCCAATTTCAAATTCTATATCTTTTCTTTTAATGTCAGCGTAGCTCTTTTGTCGACTTTGGGCGGTTTTCAACCGTTGTTGAATTTGGATGATCTTCTCGGTAGTTTCTTGTATAATCTCCGGACCCGTAATCTGTCTATCCCCCACTTCACTCCAACAAATCGGAGACCTGCACTTTCTACCATAAAGTGCTTCAAAAGGCGCCATCTCAATGCTTGAATGGTAGCTGTTGTTGTAGGAAAATTATGCTAACGGTAGATGTCGATCCCAACTGTTTCCGAAATCAATAACACATGCTCGTAGCATGTCTTCAAGCGTTTGTATCGTCCTTTCGCTCTGCCCATCAGTTTGTGGATGATAGGCAGTACTCATGTCTAGACGAGTTCCTAATGCTTGCTGTAATGTCTGCCAGAATCTTGAAATAAATCTGCCATCCCTATCAGAGATAATAGAGATTGGTATTCCATGTCTGGAGACGACTTCCTTCAAATACAGTCGTGCTAACTTCTCCATCTTGTCATCTTCTCTTATTGATAGGAAGTGTGCTGATTTGGTGAGACGATCAACTATTACCCAAATAGTATCAAAACCACTTGCAGTCCTTGGCAATTTAGTGATTAAATCCATGGTAATGTTTTCCCATTTCCATTCCGGGATTTCGGGTTGTTGAAGTAGACCTGATGGTTTCTGATGTTTAGCTTTGACCTTAGAACACGTCAAACATTCTCCTACGTATTTAGCAACATCGGCTTTCATACCCGGCCACCAAAAATGTTTCTTGAGATCCTTGTACATCTTCCCCGTTCCAGGATGTATTGAGTATCTGGTTTTATGAGCTTCTCTAAGTACCATTTCTCTCATATCTCCAAATTTTGGTACCCAAATCCTTTCAGCCCTATACCGGGTTCCGTCTTCCCGAATATTAAGATGCTTCTCCGATCCTTTGGGTATTTCATCCTTTAAATTTCCCTCTTTTAAAACTCCTTGTTGCGCCTCCTTTATTTGAGTAGTAAGGTTATTATGAATCATTATATTCATAGATTTTACTCGAATGGGTTCTCTGTCCTTCCTGCTCAAGGCATCGGCTACCACATTTGCCTTCCCCGGGTGGTAACGAATCTCAAAGTCATAATCATTCAACAATTCAATCCACCTACGCTGCCTCATATTCAGTTGTTTCTGATTAAATATGTGTTGAAGACTTTTGTGGTCGGTATATATAATACTTTTGACCCCATATAAGTAGTGCCTCCAAGTCTTTAATGCAAAAACAACCGCGCCTAATTCCAAATCATGCGTCGTATAATTTTGTTCGTGAATCTTCAATTGTCTAGACGCATAAGCAATCACCTTCGTTCGTTGCATTAATACACAACCGAGACCTTGCTTTGATGCGTCACAATAAATCACAAAATCATCATTCCCTTCAGGCAATGACAATATAGGTGCCGTAGTTAGCTTTTTCTTCAATAACTGAAACGCTTTCTCTTATTCATCATTCCATTCAAATTTCTTCCCTTTATGCGTTAATGCAGTCAAGGGTTTTGCTATTCTGGAGAAGTCTTGGATGAACCTTCTGTAGTAACCAGCTAGTCCTAAAAATTGGCGTATGTGTTTCGGAGTTTTCGGGGTTTCCCACTTTTCAACAGTTTCTATCTTTGCCGGATCCACCTTAATACCTTCTTTGTTCACTATGTGACCGAGGAATTGAACTTCTTCCAACCAAAATGCACACTTTGAAAACTTAGCATACAATTCTTCCTTCTTCAATACTTCTAACACCTTTCTCAAATGTTCACCGTGTTCTTGGTCATTCTTTGAGTAAATAAGTATGTCATCAATGAAAACAATGACAAACTTGTCAAGGTATGGTCCACACACTCGGTTCATAAGGTCCATGAACACAGCTGGTGCATTAGTTAAACCAAACGGCATGACCATAAACTCGTAATGACCGTAACATGTTCTGAAAGCAGTTTTTGGAATATCATCTTCTTTCACCCGCATTTGATGATACCCGAAACGTAAGTCAATCTTTGAATAAACAGACGAGCCTTGTAGTTGATCAAATAAGTCGTCGATTCTCGGTAGTGGGTAGCGGTTCTTGATGGTAAGTTTGTTCAACTCTCGGTAGTCGATACACAACCTGAATGTACCATCTTTCTTCTTGACAAACAAAACAGGAGCTCCCCACGGTGATGTGCTTGGTCGAATGAAACCACGCTCTAAAAGTTCTTGTAATTGGCTTTGTAGTTCTTTCATCTCGCTGGGTGCGAGTCTGTAAGGAGCACGAGCTATTGGTGCAGCTCCTGGTACAAGATCTATTTGAAATTCAACGGATCGATGTGGGGGTAATCCCGGTAATTCTTTCGGAAATACATCAGGAAATTCTTTTGCGACGAGAACATCATTGATGCTCTTTTCTTCAGTTTGTACTTTCTCGACGTGTGCTAGAACAGCATAGCAACCTTTTCTTATTAGTTTTTGTGCCTTCAAATTACTAATAAGATGTAGCTTCGTGTTGCCCTTTTCTCCGTACACCATTAAGGGTTTTCCTTTTTCTCGTATAATGCGAATTGCATTTTTGTAACAAACGATCTCCGCTTTCACTTCTTTCAACCAGTCCATACCGATTATCACATCAAAACTCCCTAACTCTACTGGTATCAAATCAATCTTAAATGTTTCACTAACCAGTTTAATTTCTCGATTCCGACATATATTATCTGCTGAAATTAATTTACCATTTGCTAATTCTAGTAAAAATTTACTATCCAAAGGCGTCAATGGACAACTTAATTTAGCACAAAAATCTCTACTCATATAGCTTCTATCCGCACCCGAATCAAATAAAACGTAAGCAGATTTATTGTCAATAAGAAACGTACCCGTAACAAGCTCCGGGTCTTCCTGTGCCTCTGCTGCATTAATATTGAAAACTCTTCCACGGCCTTGTCCATTCGTGTTCTCCTGGTTCGGGCAATTTCTAATAATGTGGCCCGGTTTTCCACATTTATAACAAACTACATTGGCATAACTTGCTCCGACACTACTTGCTCAGCCATTACTCGTTCCGACACCATTTGTTCCTTTCGTTCTATTAACCCCTGGTCCGTAGACCTCACACTTCGCCGCGCTATGACCATTTCTTTTACACTTGTTGCAAAATTTGGTGCAGAACCCCGAGTGATTCTTTTCACACCTTTGGCATAGCTGCTTCTGATTGTTGTTGTTGTTGCGGTTATTATTGTTGTTGGGATGATTGTTGTAGTTGCTGTTGTTGTTGTTGTTGTTGGGCCGTTTGTTGTAGTTGCGATTGATGTTGCGATTGTTGGGATAATTGTTGCGATTATTGTTGTAATTGCTGTTGTTGTTGTATTGGTGATTCTTATCACCGTTTTCCTCCCACTTTCTTTTGACTTGCTTCACATTGGCCTCTTCAGCAGTCTGTTCTTTAATTCTTTCTTCAATTTGGTTCACGAGTTTGTGAGCCATTCTACATGCCTGTTGTATGGAGGCGGGCTCGTGTGAACTTATATCTTCTTGGATTCTTTCCGGTAATCCTTTCACAAATGCGTCGATCTTCTCTTCCTCATCTTCGAATGCTCCCGGACACAATAGGCACAATTCTGTGAATCGCCTTTCGTACGTGGTAATATCAAATCCTTGGGTTCGTAACCCTCTAAGTTCTGTCTTGAGCTTATTGACCTCGGTTCTGGGACGGTACTTCTCGTTCATCAAGTGCTTGAATGCTGACCACGGTAGTGCGTACGCATCGTCTTGTCCCACTTGCTCTAGATAGGTATTCCACCATGTTAACGCAGAACCTGTGAAGGTATGCGTAGCGTACTTTACTTTGTCCTCTTCAGTACACTTACTTATGGCAAACACCGATTCGACCTTCTCAGTCCACCGTTTCAATCCAATCGGTCCTTCGGTTCCATCAAATTCCAAAGGTTTGCAGGCAGTGAATTCTTTGTAGGTGCATCCTACACGATTTCCTGTACTGCTAGATCCAAGGTTATTGTTGGTATGTAGCGCAGCCTGTACTGCGGCTATGTTTGAAGCTAGAAAAGTACGGAATTCCTCTTCATTCATATTCACGGTGTGTCGAGTAGTCGGTGCCATTTCCTTCAAAATAGTTAAATGGAACAAGTTAATCATACAGAATATTAAGAGTAGTTAATAGTATTTCGTAGCATAATATGAACTCATTTATAAAAGCTTTTTCTTCATATTAGCGTTTTATAAGTTTAAATTCGGGTAGTACCTACCCTTTAAGTTCATACTTAGTAGCTAATATACAATTCAACTACTACAATTCTATATGAAAAACTGATTATAATAATATTTCGCGTTCAAACTTTTATACAATATTTTACAAACTTACAATACCGCTTATTTTACATAAAGCATGAAATATAGCACACAATAACTTTGATACAAGATAGTTGTGAAGATAATTCTAGCTAGTACACAAGTCGTTCAGCAAAGGCAATAAAGACACGTAATTCATACGTCCAGAAACAAGTCATGCATTCTGGTTTTACTAGGACTACTTCCCATCCTTGGTCTTGTGCAACATAATCGTTATGGCCGTTGATAAGACAGCGTGTTGTAACGTCGTCAAAGGGTTACGTAATGTCCAACAGTCCCGTAATAATCTAAAAACCTCATTTCTTACCCCAATTACCGACTCCGTCACTTGTGGAAACGTTTTGTTTAATAGTTGTAGCCCGATGTTCTTGTTCTCACTTTGGTGAGAAGCGAACATTACTAATTCGTAAGCATAACATGCTTCTTTATGTTGCATGTTAGCCGCTTTTTCTAAATCACGAAGTCCAATATTCGGATATATTGAGTCAAAATAATTTCTTAACCCGTTGCGTAAAATAGCATTTGGGTTCCCCGCAATATATGCGTCAAAGTAAACACATCGTAACTTATGGGTTTCCCAATGTGATATCCCCCATCTTTCAAACGAAAGTCTCTTATAAACCAAGACATTCTTGGAACGTTCTTCGAATGTCTTACAAACTGATCTCGCCTTAAATAGTTGTGCCGAGGAATTCTGGCCGACTCTAGACAAGATTTCATCAATCATGTCTCCGGGTAGGTCTCTTAAAATATTGGGTTGTCTATCCATTTTGTGTTTTTAAACTGTAAAATAGACAAGAGTTAGATTCATAAAAAAATACTTATTAATACAAGCAATTTTTACATATATCATAAAGCATAAGAACACTATATTACATATATTACACCACACGAATACAACTATCTTATTCCGACTCGCTCGTTTCTTCTTCTTCGGTTTTGGTTCGTTTTGCCAAGTTTCTAGGGATATATGATGTTCCCCTAATACGAGCCGTCGTTGTCCACATTGGTTTAGAAAAACCTGGTGGTTTAGAGGTTCCCGGGTCATTGTTACAACTTAAGGACTTCGGGCGTTGACGATACATATAAAGTTCATCGGGGTTGGAATTAGATTTCTCTATTTTTATGCCCTTTCCCTTATTATTTTCTTTTGCCTTTTTAAATTCAGTTGGGGTAATTTCTATAACATCATCGGAATTCTCGTCGGAATCCGATTCATCGGAGAATTGGTAATCCTCCCAATATTTTGCTTCCTTGGCGGAAACACCATTGACCATAATTAACCTTGGTCGGTTGGTTGAGGATTTTCTTTTACTTAACCGTTTTATTATTTCCCCCACCGGTTCTATTTCTTCTTCCGGTTCCGATTCTTCTTCCGGTTCCGATTCTTCTTCCGGTTCCGACTCTTCTTCCGGTTCCTCTTCGGGAACTTGTGAATCAGTCCACGAATCATTCCAATTTACATTTGACTCTTCATTATTATTAGGTGAGTCAATGGGACTTGTTCTAGAGGTAGACATCTATCACATAATATCAAACACGTTAAGAGATTAATATATCACATAATATTCATATGTTAAAAATATATAATTTCCAACAAAAATGTTAAGCAATCATTTTTAAAAAAAACACGGTCGAAGTCCAGACTCACTAATGCATCCTAACAAACTCGATAAGACACACTAATGCAAATTTTCTGGTTCTCTAAGACCAACGCTCTGATACCAACTGAAATGTCCCGTTCTTATTGATTAAAAACGTTCCATATTAATTGATTTCGTTGCGAGGTTTTGACCTCTATATGAGACGTTTTTCAAAGACTGCATTCATTTTTAAAACAAACCATAACCTTTATTTCATAAATAAAGGTTTAAAAAGCTTTACGTAGATTATCAAATAATGATAATCTAAAATATCCTGTTTACATACGACCATTACATAATGGTTTACAATACAAATATGTTACATCGAAATCAGTTTCTTGAATGCAGTTTTTACACAATATCATACAAACATGGACTCCAAATCTTGTCCTTATTTTAGTATGCAACAGCGGAAGCTCTTAATATTCACCTGAGAATAAACATGCTTTAAACGTCAACAAAAATGTTGGTGAGTTATAGGTTTAACCTATATATATCAAATCGTAACAATAGACCACAAGATTTCATATTTCAATACACATCCCATACATAGAGATAAAAATCATTCATATGGTGAACACCTGGTAACCGACATTAACAAGATGCATATATAAGAATATCCCCATCATTCCGGGACACCCTTCGGATATGATATAAATTTCGAAGTACTAAAGCATCCGGTACTTTGGATGGGGCTTGTTGGGCCCGATAGATCTATCTTTAGGATTCGCGTCAATTAGGGTGTCTGTTCCCTAATTCTTAGATTACCAGACTTAATAAAAAGGGGCATATTCGATTTCGATAATTCAACCATAGAATGTAGTTTCACGTACTTGTGTCTATTTTGTAAATCATTTATAAAACCTGCATGTATTCTCATCCCAAAAATATTAGATTTTAAAAGTGGGACTATAACTCACTTTCACAGAGTTTTACTTCGTCGGGAAGTAAGACTTGGCCACTGGTTGATTCACGAACCTATAACAATATATACATATATATCAAAGTATGTTCAAAATATATTTACAACACTTTTAATATATTTTGATGTTTTAAGTTTATTAAGTCAGCAGTCCTCGTTAGTAACCTACAACTAGTTGTCCACAGTTAGATGTACAGAAATAAATCGATAAATATTATCTTGAATCAATCCACGACCCAGTGTATACGTATCTCAGTATTGATCACAACTCAAACTATATATATTTTGGAATCAACCTCAACCCTGTATAGCTAACTCCAACATTCACATATAGAGTGTCTATGGTTGTTTCGAAATATATATAGATGTGTCGACATGATAGGTCAAAACATTGTATACGTGTCTATGGTATCTCAAGATTACATAATATACAATACAAGTTGATTAAGTTATGGTTGGAATAGATTTGTTACCAATTTTCACGTAGCTAAAATGAGAAAAATTATCCAATCTTGTTTTACCCATAACTTCTTCATTTTAAATCCGTTTTGAGTGAATCAAATTGCTATGGTTTCATATTGAACTCTATTTTATGAATCTAAACAGAAAAGTATAGGTTTATAGTTGGAAAAATAAGTTACAAGTCGTTTTTGTAAAGGTAGTCATTTCAGTCGAAAGAACGACGTCTAGATGACCATTTTAGAAAACATACTTCCACTTTGAGTTTAATCATAATTTTTGGATATAGTTTCATGTTCATAATAAAAATCATTTTCTCAGAATAACAACTTTAAAATCAAAGTTTATCATAGTTTTTAATTAACTAACCCAAAACAGCCCGCGGTGTTACTACGACGGCGTAAATCCGGTTTTACGGTGTTTTTCGTGTTTCCAGGTTTTAAATCATTAAGTTAGCATATCATATAGATATAGAACATGTGTTTAGTTGATTTTAAAAGTCAAGTTAGAAGGATTAACTTTTGTTTGCGAACAAGTTTAGAATTAACTAAACTATGTTCTAGTGATTACAAGTTTAAACCTTCGAATAAGATAGCTTTATATGTATGAATCGAATGATGTTATGAACATCATTACTACCTTAAGTTCCTTGGATAAACCTACTGGAAAATAGAAAAATGGATCTAGCTTCAATGGATCCTTGGATGGCTCGAAGTTCTTGAAGCAGAATCATGACACGAAAACAAGTTCAAGTAAGATCATCACTTGAAATAAGATTGTTATAGTTATAGAAATTGAACCAAAGTTTGAATATGATTATTACCTTGTATTAGAATGATAAACTACTATAAAAAACAAAGATTTCTTGAGGTTGGATGATCACCTTACAAGATTGGAAGTGAGCTAGCAACTTGAAAGTATTCTTGATTTTATGAAACTAGAACTTTTGGAATTTATGAAGAACACTTAGAACTTGAAGATAGAACTTGAGAGAGATCAATTAGATGAAGAAAATTGAAGAATGAAAGTGTTTGTAGGTGTTTTTGGTCGTTGGTGTATGGATTAGATATAAAGGATATGTAATTTTGTTTTCATGTAAATAAGTCATGAATGATTACTCATATTTTTGTAATTTTATGAGATATTTCATGCTAGTTGCCAAATGATGGTTCCCACATGTGTTAGGTGACTCACATGGGCTGCTAAGAGCTGATCATTGGAGTGTATATACCAATAGTACATACATCTAAAAGCTGTGTATTGTACGAGTACGAATACGGGTGCATACGAGTAGAATTGTTGATGAAACTGAACGAGGATGTAATTGTAAGCATTTTTGTTAAGTAGAAGTATTTTGATAAGTGTATTGAAGTCTTTCAAAAGTGTATAAATACATATTAAAACACTACATGTATATACATTTTAACTGAGTCGTTAAGTCATCGTTAGTCGTTACATGTAAGTGTTGTTTTGAAACCTTTAGGTTAACGATCTTGTTAAATGTTGTTAACCCAATGTTTATAATATCAAATGAGATTTTAAATTATTATATTATCATGATATTATCATGTATGAATATCTCTTAATATGATATATATACATTAAATGTCTTTACAACGATAATCATTACATATATGTCTCGTTTAAAAATCATTAAGTTAGTAGTCTTGTTTTTACATATGTAGTTCATTGTTAATATACTTAATGATATGTTTACTTATCATAGTATCATGTTAACTATATATATATCCATATATATGTCATCATATAGTTTTTACAAGTTTTAACGTTCGTGAATCACTGGTCAACTTGGGTGGTCAATTGTCTATATGAAACATATTTCAATTAATCAAGTCTTAACAAGTTTGATTGCTTAACATGTTGGAAACATTTAATCATGTAAATATCAATCTCAATTAATATATATAAACATGGAAAAGTTCGGGTCACTACACAACAAACCCCATCCGTTGTAGCGGATGCTTTAGTACTTCGAGTTTTTTTATCATGCCGATGGATGTCCCGGAATGATAGGGGATATTCTTATATGCATCTTGTTAATGTCGGTTACCAGGTGTTCAATCCATATGATTGATTTTTGTCTCTATGCATGGGACGTATATTTATGAGAAATGAAAATGAAAATCTTGTGGTCTATTAAAATGATGGAAATGATTATTTATGTTAAACTAATGACCTCACCAACCTTTTGGTTGACACTTGAAAGCATGTTTATTCTCAGGTATGAAAGAAATCTTCCGCTGTGCATTTGCTTATTTTAGAGATATTACTTGGAGTCCTTCATGACATATTTCAAAAGACGTTGCATTCGAGTCGTTGAGTTCATCAAGATTATTATTAAGTCAATTATAGTTGGATATATTATGAAATAGTATGCATGCCATCAACTTTCGATGTAATGAAAGTTTGTCTTTTTAAAAACGAATGCAATGTTTGTAAAATATATCATATAGAGGTCAAGTACCTTGATTAACGAAATGATTTTTCAGCTATCGGGTGGTATTCAAATTACATAGAATATCTATATATATAGCACAAAAGATTTCGTAGATTACGGAGGAATTTACGGGATATGTCAGGCAAAGTTTACACTAACAGATACGCTAAGATATGGATTAGCAGATACACTAAGATATGAATTTTGTCTATACACTATTCATGCAATCAATGCAGTAAGACGTGTCTAGACTAAGAATGATAAGCAGGCAATTTCCAACAAAAATGATAACAAAAACTTTTGACATGCAGACACGGTCGAAGTCCAGGCTCACTAATGCATCCTAACGACTATCAGTTAGACACACTAATGCAGACCTGGTTCGCTAAGACCACCGCTCTGATACCAATTGAAATGACCCGTTCATATACATTATAAACGATTCACAATAGTTGATTACATCGCGAGGTATTTGACCTCTATATGATACATTTTACAAACATTGCATTCGTTTTTAAAAGATAAACTTTCTTTACAACGAAAGTTGACTGCATGCACACCATTTCATAATACATCCAACTATAATTGGCTTAATAATAATCTTGATGAACTCAATGACTCGAATGCAGCGTCTTTCAAAATATGCCATGAATGACTCCAAGTAATATCCTTAAAATGAGCTAATGCACAGCGGAAGATTTGTTAAATACCTGAGAATAAACATGCTTTAAAGTGTCAACCAAAAGGTTGGTGAGTTCATAGGTTTATCATAACAATCATTTCAATATATTAATAGGCCACAAGATTTCCGTTTATAAATATATGTACACTCGCAAGTGTATAAAAGTATTCTATAAGTTGTAGGCACCCGGTAACAAGCCTTAACGTTCATGTTTTACCCTCTGAAGTACACCAGATCAGGTGTGTTTAAAATAACCTCGAAGTACTAAAGCATCCCATAGTCAGGATGGGGTTTGTCAGGCCCTATAGATCTATCTTTAGGATTCGTGCCTACCGTACATAGACAAGTAGTTTAATGTTACCAAGCTAAGGGTATATTTCTGGTTTAAACCCACATAGAATTAGTTTTAGTACTTGTGCCTACTTCGTAAAACATTTATAAAACAGCGCATGTATTCTCAGCCCAAAAATATATATTGCAAAAGCAATTAAAAAGGGAGCAAATGAAACTCACAATACTGTATTTCGTAGTAAAAATACATATAACGTCATTTAACAAGTGCAAGGTTGGCCTCGGATTCACGAACGTATCAATATTTAGATTCAATATTGCAGGAAAGTACGTAGGCGCAACGGAGATTATAAACACTAGATTGACCTCACCAGCATACCCATGAACCATACTCATCACCTCCATAGCTATAACCCATAATTTCCTTAGCTTCGACTCATTCAAAAAAACTATTTTGAAATCACTCGGACACCACTCCGTCGTAATATTTTATGTATACTAATAATATCTTGAAATAATACAGAGCAAATATATATATATATATATATATATATATATATATATATATATATATATATATATATATATATATATATATATAAATCGATTGAGAGAGTTTAGAGAAATATATTTTCAAGTTTCTATGAAATAATGAAACCTATTGAATTCTATTTATAATAGATTTTTAAATTATTAAAGTGAATTATTAAAGTATGAATTATTAAAGTGAATTATTAAAGTATGAATTATTAAAGTGAATTATTAAAGTATGAATTATTAAAGTGAATTATTAAAGTATGAATTATTAAAGTGAATTATTAAAGTATAAATTATTAAAGTGAATTATTAAAGTGAATTATTAAAGTATGAATTATTAAAGTGAATTATTAAAGTTAAAGTAAAGTAAAAGTAAAGTAAAGGTAAAGTTAAAATATAGTAAAAGTATAAAAACTATGTATATATAATATGCGTATAAATATATATAATATTAATTTAAATCGTTATATATATTTAATGAAATAAAATGTAAATATCGTTATATTTATTATACTGGTTAAGTAATGAGTTGTCAAAAGTGATTCTAGATATTTATAAAAGTTATATACGTTTTAATAATAAAGTTCTTTTTAAACTGAAAACGTCTTTGTACATTTGAAAATAGATTAATAGAATATTATGGAAACCAATTCTCCACTAACTTTTGTCTAACTTTCGTAAATGACACTTTTTGTTTTTATTTATAAATAGCTTTACAAATTATTCTGAATATCATTAAGAGGAATAGATTTTCTCAAATCATAGTGGACCTCTCAACAGAGACTTGTAATCATAATTCAATGTTCCTGATAATTCAATCATTTAATATATATTTTTTTAATTTCGCCAAAAATCATATTGAAACAAATACGTTCGTATAAAGTATTATACGTTTAATACTTTATTAATATTCTCAAGTTATAATATTTATATACATATACATATCTATTTATATATAACGGTTCGTGAATCGTCGAAATTTGGTCGAGGTTATAATGAATGTATGAACACAGTTTAAAATTCTTGAGATTTAACTTAACAAACTTTGCTTATCGTGTCGGAATAATATAAAGATTAAAGTTTAAATTTGGTCAGAAATTTCCGGGTCATCACAGTTTAATATCATATTGACTCATTAAATCCATGATTACATCTGAAGAAAATATATATGTATATATATTTTCATAAAGATTGTAATTAAAAATTCTTGTGTACAAACTGTTAATGGTGAAAATATTTTAACGGGTAGGTAATACCCGAGGAGTATTTAGATTTCACATTAATAAGTTACACTGTACATTCTTCGAATATAATTCAACAGTTGTTTACTATCCTACTTACGTCCACCGATATACAAATCCGTTCACCACAGAATAACCATATTCATCCAATTTCATATTTGGATTTTGATTTATCAAAAATCAAGTGGCATAATGAAGGAAACATTTGACAAAATAAGATTTGTTAGAAACAAACAAATTAACTATGAGAAATTTTATTAAGAATCCACGCTAACTGTTCCTCACTAATTGTTCCCAGCTAACTGATTACACTTTATTTATCGCAATTTAATTATCGCAATTTACATTCTCCCAATTTTATTTATCGTCATTTAATTTCTGTTATTTACTTTACGCACTTTATTTATCGTCATTTAATTTCTGTTATTTATTTTTACGCACTTTAAATATCGGGACACGTATACAAGGTTTTGACATATCATATCGACCCATCTATATATATTATTTGGAATAACCATAGACACTCTATATGCAGTAATGCGGGAGTTAGCTATACAGGGTTGAGGTTGATTCTATAATAATATATATACTTTGAGTTGTGATCGAGTCTGAGATGTATACGGGTCACGACACGATGTATACGGGTCACGACACGTATTAATTAATTCGAATATTATATAGTAAACTATATATGAATTATTATTTGTACACTGCTAACTGTGGACTATCAACATTGGACAATTAAAATGAATTAAAATATTTATTATAACATATGAAACTAAACATTTCTTCAAGTTTGCCACTTAGTCTCATCTTAAACCTCATTTGTATCTTGACGATTACAGTCTGCGTTCAAACCTTTCATGATTCTTGAAAACACCTCAATCGAGAGGATGAACCAACCACACTTCATCTACGGAAGAAAAGATTTATGCATATAGTTATGCACCTAAGAAACTCTCAGCAATTGAGTAAAAGTTTAACACGTAGCCGCGTCAGATCCTTTGGCATTTATTAGCAAAAATAACTTTGCGATCCCTTTTCAAAGTAGCCAATTTGGTCACAGCTCCAGCAGGTCAACTTCGACTTTTCATTCGAAGTAACCTTACTATAAATCCTGATATATACAATTACCCTTTTGATACCGGAGAATTCTTTTATATTCCACCATATTACCAGCAGACGTACCAGCAACCTTGTTGCTTCTTGGCTTAAATCTCTCTGACAAATCATTATATTTATTCATTGAAACCCTATCATATACTCATCCGCATCTTGTAACGAGAACTGCCATACCAATTATCGGGAATCAGCCATCAGTACTTTGAAAACTCACAGCATATCTACATCAACAGTTATATGTATGACATTTATCTCTTAGAATTATGATCTCTCATTCTGATATTCTGAAAAGCACTCAGTCACAAATCAATACTCTGAATGTTGAAAAAAAAAACTGAATGAAGTAGCAGAAACCATAGACAACCATAAACGCCCTTAATCATTGGAAGTTTGATGATAAAGAATAGTATGTTGGAAAAGCTCAGAAAAGTTAGAACTGGAAAACTGATTGAGCAAACTACGAAGGAGTCTTTGAACAAATCACAAGAACTAAGCTTGTACATTAAGAATCCTGATGATTCTGTTTCTGATGAAATCTTTAGCGAATACCTTGCTTCTGACTCCAAACTCTTGCGGATAAATTTTCTTCACCACCCTTTGATATTAGAAATTCCAAGATATCATCGTATCTTTCATTATAAATATCCTCTATATTTCTGAAGATATTTTCATAACTATTCTAATCTGAAATCATTAATCTCTTCGTGCTATCAGTGTTACATCATATAGAAACTGTTAGTTTCTATATTCTGTAAAATTTTGAGCTTAAAATATGAATGTTATTGAAGTAATGTTCGGAACCGAAGCATGAGTTAGTATAATATAATGACACTTGATCAACATGATTATATTACAATAAGTCATGCTGAGTTTCTAAATGGAACATGATGATTCACAGATCATAACGTCATCATGTGCCATGTTACACGACTCTTACGTTCTGTCTAATCTATAAACATATTAAGAACATATTTTTCTTGTTAGTCCTATCTTTCCTTGAATTCTGGTAATTTAACAAATCAAATTGTGCTATTACCGTTTCTTTCTTAGGACACTAACAATGTTCATTCTGAAACTTATATCTGCGAATTCTGGACCATTACCAGAGATGCACAATCGCAAGAAGAAGAAGAAACGAAGGGACAAAGCACCGAAATATAAATTGGAGTATAAATCGCAGCAAATAAGGGGGGAAGTATTAACTGTGGATGACAGTGATTATAGGAGACAGGAATAAGGACATTGAAATATAAGGAAGAATATAAAGCCCAACAACAACACCAAAATTACAAACTGTGGATATCAGTGCGTATAGCAATATAAAGACACGGGAGGATTATAAATACAATAATCCCTAGAGCATAGTAGAAATAAACAGATTCATTCTGTGGAAGTTGGAAAAGGAGAATGATTGTTACGACAGTCAGGATAAGGACAAGGATTAGAATTGGATTAAGCATTTTCACAATCTTCTGGATTTGGGAATTGAGTATAGAAGTGGTGAAAACTAATGGAACGGAAAAGGTAAATTTATAATGGAAATATCAGATGTAGTAATCGGGACAAATCGTCGCATTTAATTATAGAGATCTTAATTTCCTTATTCGCCAAATAATCAAATCTTTTAGATTTCGAAGATTTTCTTTATATCCCTTGAATTCCGGAATTTAATCAAGACGACGTCAAAAGTTAAGACAAACTTTATTTTCTAAATTCAACCCTGACTCTGTCAAAAGTTAAGATGAATCTTTACTTTCCTATTTCACTCTTTGTTGATAGCTTCATTCGTGCTCTTCGAATAATCGAATTATTTTATCTGTATTATGCAATAATGATAAAACTCTATTTATCAGCTCATATTCGTCAGGAAAACATATTTATCGTTAGCCATGACGACGTCACTCAAATTTTGGGACAAAATTTCTTTAACGGTTAGGTACTGTGACGACCCGGAAATTTCTGACTAAATTTAAACTTAATCTTGATATGATTTCGATACGATAAGCAAAGTATGTAATGTTGAGTCTAGAAAATTTTGAAACAATGTTCATATATTCAGTTGACTTTCGACTGTTTCCGATGATTCATGAACCATTGCTTGTAAATATGTGGATATATATAAATATGTATATATATAAATATATGTATAATATATATAATAACATGAACATTAATAAACTATTATATACATTTATTGTTATAAATAAATATGTACAATTAAATACATTGTAATAAAAACTATTATTTTATATGTATATATATTTTAATCATTTAATATATATTTATGTGAATAGTAAATTTTGTTATTTAAAACTGTTTATATATATACATAGTGTATATTAAATATATTTAATTTTGAGCTTAAATGGTAAATGTCTGTAACTTTCAGTTGACGTTTAATTATTTTAAAATAGATCTAATATATATATATAAGAAGTTCTAAAATAAATGTTGTTTCAAAATTTGATTAAAAAGACAATAGTTTTGATAAATATTTTTTATACCATTTCAATCTAAGTTTTTGTACTCCGTACATATAAATTGGAACAGAAAATAAATATTTTTCGAACCTTTTTGATCAGGTTTCAAATAGGTAATGAGTGAAATAATTAAATATGTTTAATCAAAAAAATTGGGATTTTTAGGAACACTTTTATATGTTAACTGTTTAGCAATGGACACAATATAATACTCCGTGAATTAGATATTATTATTAAAGAAACCATTATTTTTTTTATCATTAATAATATTATTATCATTTTTTATGATTTTTGTATCATTATTACTTATTATTATTATGGATATAATGATGATGATTATTATTATTATTATTATTATTATTATTATTATTATTATTATTATTATTATTATTATTATTATTATTATTATTATTATATTATTATTATTATTATTATTATATTTATTAATTATTAATATTAATCTAAAAAAAAAAAGTCAAGAACTAGTACCATTCCGTTACCCATTTCAATCCAACTTTTTCAAATTTTTTTTCTGTTTGTAATCTGTTAGATGTTCATTTCACAACTCAATTAGGATCAATGCAATCACTCTATAAAAGAATTATTCTGCAATTCATTAAGTAAAACATAAAAAATCATAAAATAAGCTCGACACTCTGTACATTCATCTTTTTCACCATATTTTGATTTCAAATGAATTTTCAAAATGTAATAATGCAGTCTTGTTAGGAATCGTCTATCTAAACTATCTGTAAGTTTTTAATCTTCAATTCTTTCTATCAATTTCTAATTTGAGAGTCAAAGTTTTGGTTTTCAAAGTTAACTAAGTGTTCTTGAATCAAATTCGAGTTTGTTTTGATATCTCCAGTTAATTTGATAATCCATAAAGTTTATAGGAATGATTTGCAACACAATTCATGTTGTAATCATAACCTATAACACTCTTAATCTAAAAATCAATTTTTGAGTTCTTGAGTTCTTCACGGTAATATACACTAACGTAAATTCGAAACAAATTTTAAAAACTAAAAATTCAGAGTTGTTAGGAATCATTTACTTAAACTTCCTGCAAAATCTCAAGTTCTAATTCTTAATAACGAATTCGAATTTGCGATTCAAAGTTAAATTGTCAAAAGTCAACTATTTTATTCTTGGAGAAATTAGAGCTTGTTTTGATGTTTTAAGTTCAATTGACGATTTCAATAGTTTTTAGGAATGATTTGAAACATGTTTCATGTTGTAAAGATTGTCCAAAATGAACTCAAAATTGAAAACAAAAATTTTTTTTTTCTAGCTACCAGCAAGCAGTAGGATTTTTTTTTGTTTTTTTTTTTTCTCATTTTTTTTATATCATGAACACATTTTTATTTTTTGTTTCATGTTTGTTTAGAAGTCCTAAAACCATTTTGATAATTGACTATTAAGAATGAAGTTGTTTGATTGTTTAGATTTTGGTGAAGAAGATGAAGTGGGTTGAAACATGTAATAGATAAGTATTTGGGTTTGTATTATAAATCAGAAAAACTGAAATGGAGGAATGGTTAAGGGTGTTGATGAGTGATCAAGAGGTCTCGGGTTCGAGCTCGGCTTGGTGTAATCTTTTTAAAACTGACTCCTATGGTAGTTTTATAATTTTAAAAATTATTATTATTATTATTATTATTATTATTATTATTATTATTATTATTATCCTTAGTCAGGTATTTCTACAATTATTAATTTTCCAAAACAAAAGATATATATGTAAATATATTATTACATAAAATATACTAATATTATATAAAATTATGTTTCAACTAATATTATTGATTTAACATTAATTAAATATCAAATAAGTATCATAATATATTATAAGAATAATTAATACATAACAAATATATAAACTTAATTGATTTATACTATAATGTGTTAATACTTGTTATAGGTTCGTGAATCCGAGGCCAACCATGCATTGTTCAATGTCGTCATATGTATTTTTACTACAAAATACAGTATTGTGAGTTTCATTTACCTTTTTACCCTTTATATTTTTGGGCTGAGAATACATGCGCAACTTTTATAACTGTTTTACGAAATAGACACAAGTAATCGAAATTACGTTCTATGGTTGAATGATCGAAACTGAATATGCCCCTTTTTATTAAGTCTGGTAATCTAAGAATTAGGGAACAGACACCCTAATTGACGCGAACTCTAAAGATAGATCTATCGGGCCCAACAAGCCCCATCCAAAGTACCGGATGCTTTAGTACTTCGAAATTTATATCATGTCCGAAGGAGGATCCCGGAATGATGGAGATATTCTAATATGTATATTGTGAATGTCGGTTACCAGGTGTTCAATCCATATGAATGATATTTTTGTCTCTATGCATGGGACGTATGTTTATGAGAAATGGAAATATGAAATCTTGTGGTCTATTAAAATTATGGAATGATTATTTATGTTAAACTAATGAACTCACCAACCTTTTGGTTGACACTTTAAAGCATGTTTATTCTCAGGTACGAAAGAAATCTTCCGCTGTGTATTTGCTCATTTTATAGATATTACTTGGAGTCATTCATGGCATATTTCAAAAGATGTTGCATTCGAGTCGTCGAGTTCATCAAGATTATTATCAAGTCAATTATATTTGGATATATTATGAAATGGTATGCAAGCATGTCAACTTTCGATGAAATGAAAGTTTGTCTTTTCAAAAACGAATGCAATGTTGGTAAAATGTATCATATAGAGGTCAAGTACCTTGCGATGTAATCAACTATTGTGAATCATTTATAATCGATATGGACTTCGTTCGGATGGATTAGGACGGGGCGTTAAACATGGATGTTCACCTAAGCTCCGGAAGCAGCTTCACCAAAATGAATAAACCAATCAGCCATCCCCAATTCATCTGCTGAGTTCATAGTCAACTCAATCAATGGAGACGAGAAGAAGGCGATACTTTCCACCAACCAAATTTCCCTCTTGACGAAGAACCTGAAGCACTTACCGGCGAACCTGCTCGTAATACCATTTTCTCTCTCATTTCCAGAGTACCTCGTCATGATTATAAACTATCTCGAATTCTAGATCTTATTCATCCGCTCGTTCCGACCGACAATCATCCCGGAATAATAGAAGAAGTCAACGAACTTCGCGCTCGAGTAATCAATTTGGAGAATATGGTGCAAAATTTACCAGCTTCAGCAACATCACCGACACCAATAGTACCATCAGTAACAGCACCTGTACCATCAACAATCCATGCCTCAACATCTCATTCTGTACCTCCAGCATAATCATCGTACTACATGACATCCTACATCGATTATCTTCGTTCTACGTATCGTTATACCTCAAGTATCTTCGTTCGTCATGAAGATTATGTAATCTCTAATGTTTTGAGATTATGTATTCTAGTTCTAACCGAAAATCAAATGAGCTTAATATCATATTAACTCATTAAATCCATGATTACACCTGAAGAAAATGTATATGTATATATATTTTCATAAAGATTGTAATTGAAAAATTCTTTTGTACAAACTGTTAATGGTAAAAATATTTTAACGGGTAGGTAATACCCGAGGAATATTTAGATTTCACGTTAATAAGTTACGTTGTACAGTTTTCGAATCTGATTCAACGGTCATTTACTATCCTACTTACATCTACAGAGATACGTATCTGTTCACCGCAGAATAACCATTTTCATTCAATTTCATATTTGGATTTTGACTTATTAGAATCCAACAAGTGGCATAATGAAGAAAACATTTGACAAAATAAAATTTGTTAGAAACAAACAAATTAACTATGAGAAATTTTTTTAAGAATCCATGCTAACAAAATCCTAGCTAACTGTTCCTAGCTAACTGTTAATTCCGTATTACCTTTTATTTATCGCAATTTATTTATTGCAATTTATTTATCGCATTTTATTTATCGCAATTTTAATTCTCGCAATTTTATTTATCGTCATTTAAATTCTGTTATTTATTTTACGTACTTTAAATATCGGGACACGTATACAAGGTTTTGACATATCATATCGACGCATCTATATATATTATTTGGAATAACCATAGATACTCTATATGCAGTAATGATCGAGTTAGATATACAGGGTTGAGGTTGATTCTACAATAATATATATACTTTAAGTTGTGATCGAGTCTGAGACATGTACACGGGTCACGATACGTATTAATTAATTCGAATATTATATATTAAACTATATATGAATTATTGGACTGTTAACTGTGGACTATCGACTGTGGACTAATGACATTGGACAATTAAAATAAATTAAAATATTGATTATAACATATGAAACTAAACATCTCTTCAAGTTTGCCACTTGATTTCATCTTAAACCTCATTTGTATCTTGACGATTACAATCTGCGATTCAAACCTTTCATAATTCTTGAAAACACCTCAATCGGGAGGATGAATCAACCGCACTTCATCTACGGAAGGAAGAATTTATGCATACAGTTATGCACCTGAAAACACTCGGAAACTGAGTAAACGTTTAACATAAAGCTTTGTTAATTCCTTTAGCGTTATTATTACTGAAAATAACTTTGCAATTCCTGTTCGAGATAGCCAGTTTTGTCGCAGCTCCAATAAGTCAACTTTAACTTTTTGTTCTAAACAACCTTATTATAACCTTGATATATATATCCGTGCTCTTTTATTGTTATCGGGAAACCTTTTATATTCCATCATATTACCAGCAGACGTACCAACAACCTCGTTGCTCCTTGGCTTAAATCTCTCAGACAAATCACTTTATTTATCTATTGAAGTCTCATCATGTACTCATCCGCATCTTGTAATAAGAATTGTCATACCAATTACCGGGAATCAGCAAATCTGTATTGTGAGTCTCGCAACGTTTCCACATCAATAGTTATATGTATCCATATAACATTTATCTCTTAGAACTATGATCTTCCATTCTGAAATTCTGAAAAGCACCCAGTCTGCAAATTAATGCTCTGAATTTTGAAAAGTTCAATGAAGCAACAAAAACTGTAAACGGCCTCAACAGCCAAAAGTTGATGATAAAGAATTGTATGTTGGCAAAGCTCAGAAAAAGTTTGAAACTGAAAAAACTGATTGAGCAAACAACGAAGGAGTCTCTGAACAAATCACAAGGACTACACTTATACATTAAGAATCCTGATGATTCTGTTTCTGATGAAATCTTTAGCGAATACCTTGCTTCTGACTCCAAAATCTTGGGGACAAATTTTCTTCACCATCCTTCGATATTAGAAATTCCAAGATATCATCGTATTTTTCATTATAAATATCCTCCATATTTCGGAAGATATTTTCATAACTATTCTTATCTGAGATCATTAATCTCTTCGTGCTATCAGTGGTACATCATATAGAAACTGTTAGTTTCTATATTCTGTAAACTTTCGAGCTTAAAATATGAATGTTATTGAAGTAATGTTGGGAACTGATGCATGAGTTAGTATAATATAATGACACTTGATCAACGTGATTATATTACAGTAAGGCATGCTAAGTTTCTAATGGAACGTGATGATTCATAGATCATAACGTCATCATGTGCCATGTTACATAACTCTTTCATTCTGCTTAACTTCTGAACATATCAAGAAAATATATTCTTGATAGTTCTATTCTCAGTAATTATGGTAATTTTAAAAATCAAATCGTGTTATTACGTTCTTTCTTGTTTAGAACATTAAGTTCCTTCAAAACTCCATGCTTACGAATTCTGGACCGTTGCTCGCTTTACTAGAGATCGAGAAGATAATAAAAAGGCAAAGAGCTCCAAAATATAAGAGAAAATATAAAGCTCAATAACAACACGGAGATTACAAACCGTGGATATTAATATGAATAGCAATATAAAGACACGGTATAATTAAGAATAGTATCTCCCAAGGTAATAGTAGAAGTAAAAATATTTTTCTGGTGGAAGATTGAAAAGAAGGATGACGGAAATGATAAATAGAAAGATATCAAGGATTAGAACGGAATTAAGCATTTTCATGATCTATTGGATGTATGAACTAAGAAAGAAAAGTATAGGAATGATGAGAATAATAGAACGGAAGAGCTTAATTTATAATGGAAATATCAGATAGAGTAATCGAGGAAGATCACCGTATTTAATTATAGAGATCTTAATTTCCTTATTCGCCGAAGAAACTAATCTTTTAGATTTCGAAGATTTTCTTTAAATCCCTCGAACTCCGGAAATCAACCATATCTACGTCAAAGGATATGACGAAACATTATTTTCTTATTTCACTCTTTTATGATAGCTTCACTTATACTCTTCGCGTAATCGAATTGTTTTATTCATATTACTCAATGATGATAAAACTCTAATTTCCAACTCATAAAAGTCATGAAAACATACTTATTGTCAGTCATGATCATCCTAATCAAATTTCAGGACTAAATTTCTTTAAAGGGTAGGTACTGTGATGACCCGAAAAATTTCGACCAAATTTAAACTTAATCTTTATATGTTTCCGACACGATAAGCAAAGTCTATAATATTGAGTCTCGAAAATTTTGGAACTATGTTCATGTATTCAATTACCTTCGACTAGTTTCGACGATTCACGAACCATTAATTGTAAAATAGATATGTGTGTATATATATATAAATGGTAATTGAAAATATAATTTGAAATATTATATGTTAGTGCTATTAAAATTTAATTCTGTAAAATAAAATAAAAAAATAGGATATTATAATAATAATTATTTAAAATATATCTATATATATATAAATAATGTATATTAAAAATAAATATTAAATGATTGTAATACTCATTTGATGTCTCGATTGATATTAACTAAGTAAATTCAAACTTATGTGATTCTAAAATAAACGGTGATCCAAAAATGTGTAATATAAATTTTAGGATTCTTAAAAATGTATTTAGGAACTATTTGTTCAATTTTAAAACTTTTTATATTTTACTTGGGATTGGGAGTGAACAATTAATATAATTTTTATTTAATAAATTCTGATCGAATTTTATACCATAATGACCAAAATAAATAAATATAGTAAATTTAAAAATATGGAATTTTTCTGAACACTTTTTATTCGCCACTGAGTGAACAACGGGGCACGATATAATAGTCCATGAAAACTGTCGGTAACATACCAACAACTGAAATTCATGAGAGTCTAATATTATTACTATTGATCACTGTATGCTTTTGAATTCTATCACACTCAATTATAATATACATTGCACGTTTATTTAGTTTACTATATTCTATCAACTTGTCTATTATGAGATCATATATGCATTATATATACACTGTATTTGCAATTGCATAAGACTTCAACCAACCAAACACTTTTTTTTTCTATCAACTAACAAACACACTAGACACCACATGTATACTTGTGTTTCTTTCCTTCCTTCTTTCTTATTTCATGTCTAAACCACAACCAAAGTGAACCACCTTGCCTTGATCACTTCAACACCAATCACCACCACAACCTTCACTTTTCCATATAACCACCACCACGGCTACCATCAATAACCATCTCCATTGAAAACCATCACCTTCACGATACCCTAAAGTCACCACCATTATCACTTGTATTTCCCTCTTTCGTTTTTCTGTTTATGGGAAACGAGTAAGACAACCACACAACCCACCTATCACAACTGGTTACTACCTTTAAATGGGACACCATCATCAAACCCACCATAATCACCGGATAAAACCCAACATCTTATACCACCGAAATCATCAGCACTGATGCACGTCATATTGTTTCTTTTCTATTCGAATAACACAAACAAAGTTCACTCTTGTACACTTTACTATTACTGCTGCAGATCAGAACTCGCGTATTTTTATTTCCTCTCTTCTTCACTTATATTATATACCTTATCCCACCTAGTAAATGTTTAATACACCAACACCATAAATTCGTTCGGCAAACCACATAAACTCAAACAAACAAGACCCAGGTTGTTTCTATATTTTCGATTAAATTGTTCCTATTGAATATTTTGATCATACACAAACAAACAATAGCAACTATTTATGTGACGCTGCCATTATCTGTTTCTTCCTCTCTTGATTCGAACAAGCTCACCCAACATCCAACATGAACCTTCTTTTCTCTCTCTCTCGTCTACCTCTCTCTTCTGTGTTGTAAACCGTCACCAAACAACCCAATTAAACTGCTGCTACAGCGTTTTTATTTTCTGTTTTTGCAACCCAAGAGAACCCACATAAAATCATCATCATATTCAATGAATACCAAAACCATATGTATAGTTTACTGATCGAATTATGTGACAGCCCGTCCTAATCCACCTGGACGAAGTCATCATCATCTGGTCCCATTGCGAGGTACTGACCTAAATATGTCATGAATGACTCCAAATAATATCTTTCAATTGAGCAAATGCACAGCGGAAGACTTAATTCGTACCTGAGAATAAACATGCTTAAAAGTGTCAACCAAAAGGTTGGTGAGTTCATAGGTTTATCATAACAATCATTTCAATATTTTAATAGACCACAAGATTTCATAATCATAAACATAATACACTCGCAAGTGTATGTAAAGCATTCTAAGTGGTTGAGCACTTGGTAACCATACTTAACATTTAATCACGTCGCATATTCCCTTTATTATGAAATCTCACTACACCGTACCAAGTGTAGTCACCGAAACGAAGTACTGTGCAACCGTTGAATACTGGTCGTCCAGTCCGGTTGGGGTTGTCAGGCCCGATAGATCTATCAACAGGATTCGCGTTTACAATACCCATGTAAATAGTAGTTACCAAGCTACAGGGAAGTATGCCAGTGGTACAACTCAACGTAGAATATATTTTTAAGTACTTGTGTCTATTTCGTAAACATTTATAAAAGTAGCGCATGTATTTTCAGCCCAAAATTATATATAAAAAGGGAGTAATGAAACTCACCATACTGTATTTTGTAGTAAAAATACATATAACAACATTGAACAAGTGCAAGGTTGACCTTGGATTCACGAACCTATATTAGATATATATATATATATATATTAATACATATAATCGTAATCGATCAATCTATTTATATTATTATTAATTATTATTTTAGTAAATTATATGTTTCATTAATAATTTAATTAACTATATTTATTTTATGTATCCTTTAGACTTTAGATAAATAATGTTAGAAATAATAATATTAATGTTAAAAAGAATAATGATGATAACAATAATAATAGTTATAATATTCATAAAATTAATAACAGTAGAATTTTTTATAGAAAGAATATTAGTATTCATAAAATGATAATAATGATAATAATAATGACAATAATAGTAGTTTTTAATAAATATGGAAAGTTTAATAATAATGATATTGAAAATAATAATTTTGATGATAATACTTAATACTTAATACTTAATAATAATAATGATAACAATCTTATTACTAATGATAATATTAATAATAATACTACTTTTTGATATTACTAGTAATGATAATAATATTAGTAATAACTATAATAATAATAATAATAATCATCATAATTGTAATGATAATAATAATAAATGATAACTAATACTTGTATTAATAATAGTAATAATAATAATAATAATAATAATAATAATAATAATAATAATAATAATAATAATAATAATAATAATAATAACAATAATAATTTTAGAATACAACCTTTGAAGGAAACAAGCTACTAAAAATAAAACGCCACGACCCGGGCTTGAACTCGAAACCTCTTGTTTCACACAAACACTCCTAAGCAGCTGATCCATTCTGTTTTTCTGTCTTAATTCGTAACTTAGTTCTTTTAAACCATTAAATCAGTATATCTCCTTCTTTTTCTAAAAAATATGCCATAGCCTAGGCTCGAACCCGCGACCTCTCACCAACCCAACACTTCCTCTAACCATTCCCCTATCCCTGCTTTTCTGATTAAAATCATGATAAAATTTATTTAACCTCATTTCCGTTTCTCTCTTCTTCTTCATAAACCAAAGACCCATAACATCTTTTTCATATATTATCACAGAACCATTATCATCACTATCATCTATTTCTTTTCTTTAAGGATTCATTATCATGTATCATATATTCACCACTCGACTTCATCACTATCATTACTAAATCGTATTATTTATCATAATCATTATCTAGCTAACACGCCGTTAATCTGGTAATCATCATCGTGAAGGATCAATGAAACGTAGTTACAAGCGAGTTCGCTATCTGCCATCTTCTCCACATTCTGGCTCAATTATAAAATTAGGGTCACCGTTTTCCTTTTCTTGTTGCAACTGGGCATAGCACCCAAAAATATTTCGATGGTATTTATTTTATGGAACCAGTAGAGAAACCCACCAAATATCAAGTAGGTCTTCGATAACAGGAACAACCAACAGCAAAATTTCGAGTAGCAGTTTTCCATTATTGTATTAATATCACAAATGAATATTTGGCAAGTGGGAAACATGTCGGCCATAAACTCCAATTTAATAAGCATGATGTACGTTGTAATTAGGATCCAAGGAAAAAAAGAAAGAAAGTCCCATCATGACCCCTCCACACCACTTTTAATATCATGCAATGATTCATGTCGACTAGTAAGAAAATGAATATATAACATGAGCGAAAACAGATGTATAGCAGTATTAGATGTCCGTTTAAATGGGTTTTGCAAGGTTTGGTTGTGAAAGGTGGTTTACGTGTAATTAAAACAGAAACACATAGCTGTAGCTACTGCAGTAATTACCTGTAGCTACTGCAGTAATTACCGTCGAGTAAGTATAGCAGTTTAATGGTGATAGTGATGGTGGATGACGGTGGTTCCATATAGGTGGCGGGTGGTTTGGGTGGTTTGGGTGGTTATGGGTTTATCATGTATCATATATGACATATAGAGAAGACGATGAGTGATTCGTCAACAAGAAAAAAAAAATAGAAAAGTTCATGTGGTGGTGGTTGATAAGCGAAAAGAACAAGAAACAATTGCAAGTTGTTCTTGGGTGATTTCGATTTTGTTTGATGAAGGTGTTAATCGATGGTATTGCGCACGAAACAAAAAAATGAACTCGAAGGTGATGTTCGGTTTAGAGTGGAGATGGCTCGTTGGTGGTTTGTTCATGAAGATGATGGTTCCATGGTGGTGTTACGAGTGTGGTGGTGTTCGGTTTCAAGGCAGTTGATAGGTGGCGTGTGGTAGGGTGGTGATGGTTATCGAAGAGGAGAAGAAGAATGAGAGTGGTGATCGAAAGTTTGGAGAAGGTGTGTGTCGACACAAGAAGGGAGAGAGGGAGAAGGAATTATGTTGTTATTAAGTTTAAAAGAAGTTAGAATTTTATATAAAATGAATATTCAAAAGTCACCCAAAAATTCTTGTGATAATCTCTAAATGGCCGACACTTTATGTTTCCTTTTGAAATTCTATCCACCATATCAAATATTAGTTATTTTTTTGGATATATGATGAGCACATAATTGTAGGTTGAATTTTTAAAGATCATTGTTTAAATCATTCTGTTTTTCGTAAATGATGCTTTTGATCACGGGAGTTTCTGTTACCTTTAGACTTTTGGATGATGTCTTTTTTAAAAGAAATATACAGGAACAAGGGGTCACAATTCTTCCACATGAGTTTTATATTGAACAATGGGACTTATAACGTAAATTGACAATTAATGTGAAAATAAAATATTAAAATCTTTATATATATAAGCATGTATTAATTATAATAATAATACTATATTTTATTTTTATTTTACATATTTGATTCTAACAACTAAATCATTTAATAATTATATTTAATATACATTAAATATACATATAGATTCATTTTCATAATAATTTAATTATATCGTATTTTATTTTACATTTTTAGTTATAATAATTAAATCGTATATTATTTTAATTTATATATCAAGTTATCATATATATATATATATATACTTATTTTATTTTCAAGTAATTGTTCGTGAATCGTAGGAACAGTCGAAGGTCCAATGAATTCATAAAAACAGTTTAAAATTTTTGAGACTCAACATTACAGACTTTACTTATCATGTCAAAATTATGAAATCGTATCGTGAGTTTGGTTACAATTAGTCAAAAATTTTCGGGTCGTCACAGTACCTACCCGTTAAAGAAATTTCGTCCCGAAATTTGATTGAGGTCGTCATGGTTAACCATAAAAATGTTTTTCCTGACGAATATGAGCTGATAACCAGAGTTTTATTACTGTTGAGTAATATGGATAAGATAATTCATTTTCTCGAAGGGTACGGGTGAAGCTATCACAAAATAGTGAAAAGTTTCGTCTTAACTTTTGACGTAGTCATGGTAGATTTTCGGAACTCAAGGGATTTAAGGAAATCTTCTAATCAGAAAGAAATGTAATAGCACGATTTATTAGCAGTTTGTTGCAATTACGGAAGAACATAAATATCAAGGAAATATTTTCGTGATATGTTTAGAGATTAAGTAGAATGAAAGAGTTGTGTAACATGGCACATGATGTGGATAAGGTCTGTGAACCATCATCACATTCCATTAGAAACTCAGCATGACTTACTGTAATATAATTACGTTGGCCAAGCGCATTATATTATACTAACTCATGCATCAGTTCCCAACACTTTTCCATAATTCATTCATAATTTATACTTAGATTTTACAGAAATTTCCAATATAATGGAATACTGAAAACACGAAGAGGTAGATAATTTCGGACAAGAGTATTTATGAAAATATCCTCAGAAATATCGAAGATATTTATGATGATATTTTGGAATTTCTAAGTTTGAAGGTTGATGAAGAAAAATTTTCCGCAAGATTTTAATATGACTTTGGAGCAAGATATTCTCTACAGATTTCATCGGATCCAGATTTATCTGGGTTCTATGAATTTAGGGTATGTTACTTGTATTTCTCCTTGATTTCCTTTATGGTTAACTCAATCTGTTTTTCAGTACCAAATATTTTCTATCGAGCGTTCCCAACACTCCATTCTTTTATCATCACCATTGGCCATTAAGACCATTTACTACATGTTGCTTCGTCAGCATTTTCAAAGTTAACGGATCTGGATCATTGGTTATCAAATCGAGGTGTTTTCAAGAGAATTGTGTTTTTAGGTGATTATACGCTGATGGTAATATGGTGAAATATAAAAGATTCCCTCGTAACAATAAAAGAGCACGCAGATATATCAAAATTATAATAAGGTTGTTTCGAATGAAAAATCGAAGTTGTCTTGCTGGAGCTGTGATAAAATTTGGCTATTTTGAAGAAGAATTGCAAAGTTATTTTGGGTAATAATAACACTAAAGGAATTAGCACAGCTACGTGTTAAACGTTTACTCGGTTTCCGAGAGTTTTTCAGGTGCATAACTATATGCATCAATCTTTTCTTCCGTAGATGAAGTACGGTTGGCTCATCCTCTCGATTAAGGTGTTTTCAAGAATCATGAAAGGTTTGAACGCTAATTGTAATCGTCAAGATACGAATGAGGTTTAAGATGAAATCAAGTGGCAAACTTGAAGAAATGTTTAGTTTCATATGTTATAATCAATATTTTAATTCATTTTAATTGTCCAATATTATTAGTCCACAGTCGATAGTCCACAGTTAACAGTCCAATAATTCATATATAGTTTAATATTTAATATCAGAATTAATTAATACGTTTCGTGACCCGTATACGTCTCAGACTCGATCACAACTCAAACTATATATATTTTTGTAGAATCAACCTCAACCCTGTATAACAAACTCCCGCATTACTGTATATAAAGTGTCCATGGTTATTCTAAATAATATATATAGATGCGTCGATATGATATGTCAAAACCTTGTATACGTGTCCCGATATTTAAAGTGCGTAAAAATAAATAACAAAATTTAAATGACGATAAATAAAGTGCGTAAAGTAAATAACAGAAATTAAATGACGATAAATAAAATTGCGAGAATGTAAATTGCGATAAATAAATTTCGATAAATAAAATGTAATCAGTTAGCTAGGAACAATTAGTTAGGAACAGTTAGCGTGGATTCTTAACAACATTTTTTTCTCGTAGTTAATTTGTTTGTTTCTAACAAATTTTATTTTGTTCAATATTTCCTTCATTATGCCACTTGTTAGATTTTGATAAGTCAAAATCCAAATATGAAATTGAATGAAAAGGGTTATTATGCGGTGAACGGATACGTATATCGGTGAATGTAAGTAGGATAGTAAATGACTGTTGAATCAGATTCGAAGAATGTACAGTGTAATTTACTAATGTGAAATCTAAATATTCCTCGGGTATTACCTACCCGTTAAAATATTTTCACCATTAACAATTTGTACAAAAGAATTTTTAATTACAATCTTTATGAAAATATATATACATATATATTTTCTTCAGATGTAATCATGAATTTAATGAGTCAATATAATATTAAACTCATTTGATTTACCATTAGAGCAAGAATATATAATCTCTAAAATATTAGAGATTACATAATCGCCATGTCGAACGAAGATAAATGAGGTAGAACGTTACGTAGAACGAAGATAATCGATGTAGAATGATATGTAGAACGAAGATGACGTAGATAGAACGATACGTTGAACGATGATTATGCTCGAGGTACAGAATGAGATGTTGAGGCATGGATTGTTGAAACTTGGGTTATTGGTGGTACTGGTACCGTTGGAGCTGAAGCGGGTGATGTTACTGATATTGGTGATACTGCTGGTGCTTGCAAATTGTGTACCGTGCTCTCTAAAGTTAATACTCGAGCTCGGAGTTCTCTAACTTCTTCTACTAACCCTGGTTGGTTATCAGTGTGAGGTAAAGGTCGAATATCTTCTCTAGTTCCGTTAATGGTAGTCTCAAGTCAAAAAATTCTTGCAAAAAGGGTATAAACGGTGTTGCGAACGGGTTCGCCGGTTAGCGGGTCAAGTACTCCAAGGTTAGGTGGTAGATTTGGTTCATGATATGGAGTACCTTCTTCCCTTCTCCATAGGGTGAGTATGTCGCGAACCCACCCCCATTTTCTCCAGTAATCACGGTAGTTGATTGGTTGGTGTACTCCGGTCACGCTGTCTTCGGAGTCAAAGGAACTTGGTCGATTCGTAGAGGCTATCTTACGCGATCTCAGAAAAGATTTTTGGTATGAAGAGTTTAGTGACAGCAATTGATAGTTGGATGGTATTCACAATGTATCATATGCATAGATATATATAGTACCAGATTCCCCTAAATTACGGAGTAATTTACGGAAGATATCAGGCAAAGTCTATCGTAATAGATACGCTAAGATATAATTTAGTAGATACGCTAAGATATGAGTTTTGTCTATACACTAATCATGCAGTCAATGCAGTAAGATGTGTCTAGACTAAGAATAATGAGTAGATAATTTCCTAAAGATGATAAGCAGATGATTTTCGACAAAAATGATAAGCAAAACTTTTGACATGCAGACACGGTCGAAGTCCAGATCCACTAATGCATCTAAACAACTATCAATTAGACACATTAATGCAAGACCTGTTTCGCTAAGACCACCGCTCTGATACCAACTGTGACAGCCCGTCCTAATCCACCTGGACGAAGTCATCATCATCTGGTCCCATTGCGAGGTACTGACCTAAATATGTCATGAATGACTCCAAATAATATCTTTCAATTGAGCAAATGCACAGCGGAAGACTTAATTCGTACCTGAGAATAAACATGCTTAAAAGTGTCAACCAAAAGGTTTGTGAGTTCATAGGTTTATCATAACAATCATTTCAATATTTTAATAGACCACAAGATTTCATAATCATAAACATAATACACTCGCAAGTGTATGTAAAGCATTCTAAGTGGTTGAGCACTTGGTAACCATACTTAACATTTAATCACGTCGCATATTCCCTTTATGATGAAATCTCACTACACTGTACCAAGTGTAGTCACCGAAACGAAGTACTGTGTAACCGTTGAATACTGGTCGTCCAGTCCGGTTGGGGTTGTCAGTCCCGATAGATCTATCAACAGGATTCGCGTTTACAATACCCATGTAAATAGTAGTTACCAAGCTACAGGGAAGTATGCCAGTGGTACAACTCAACGTAGAATATATTTTTAAGTACTTGTGTCTATTTCGTAAACATTTATAAAAGTAGCGCATGTATTCTCAGCCCAAAAATATATATAAAAAGGGAGTAATGAAACTCACCATACTGTATTTTGTAGTAAAAATACATTGAACAAGTGCAAGGTTGACCTTGGATTCACGAACCTATATTAGATATATATATATATATATATATATATATATATATATATATATATTAATACATATAATCGTAATCGATCAATCTATTTATATTATTATTAATTATTATTTTAGTAAATTATATGTTTCATTAATAATTTAATTAACTATATTTATTTTATGTATCCTTTAGACTTTAGATAAATAATGTTAGAAATAATAATATTAATGTTAAAAAGAATAATGATGATAACAATAATAATAGTTATAATATTCATAAAATTAATAACAGTAGAAATTTTTATAGAAAGAATATTAGTATTCATAAAATGATAATAATGATAATAATAATGACAATAATAGTAGTTTTTAATAAATATGGAAAGTTTAATAATAATGATATTGAAAATAATAATTTTGATGATAATACTTAATACTTAATACTTAATAATAATAATGATAACAATCTTATTACTAATGATAATATTAATAATAATACTACTTATTGATATTACTAGTAATGATAATAATATTAGTAATAACTATAATAATAATAATAATAATAATCATCATAATTGTAATGATAATAATAATAAATGATAACTAATACTTGTATTAATAATAGTAGTAATAATAATAATAATAATAATAATAATAATAATAATAATAACAATAATAATTTTAGAATACAACCTTTGAAGGAAACAAGCTACTAAAAATAAAACGCCACGACCCGGGCTTGAACTCGAAACCTCTTGTTTCACACAAACACTCCTAAGCAGCTGATCCATTCTGTTTTTCTGTCTTAATTCGTAACTTAGTTCTTTTAAACCATTAAATCAGTATATCTCCTTCTTTTTCTAAAAAATATGCCATAGCCTAGGCTCGAACCCGCGACCTCTCACCAACCCAACACTTCCTCTAACCATTCCCCTATCCCTGCTTTTCTGATTAAAATCATGATTTAATTTATTTAACCTCATTTCTGTTTCTCTCTTCTTCTTCATAAACCAAAGACCCATAACATCTTTTTCATATATTATCACAGAACCATTATCATCACTATCATCTATTTCTTTTCTTTAAGGATTCATTATCATGTATCATATATTCACCACTCGACTTCATCACTATCATTACTAAATCGTATTATTTATCATAATCATTATCTAGCTAACACGCCGTTAATCTGGTAATCATCATCGTGAAGGATCAATGAAACGTAGTTACAAGCGAGTTCGCTATCTGCCATCTTCTTCACATTCTGGCTCAATTATAAAATTAGGGTCACCGTTTTCCTTTTCTTGTTGCAACTGGGCATAGCACCCAAAAATATTTCGATGGTATTTATTTTATGGAACCAGTAGAGAAACCCACCAAATATCAAGTAGGTCTTCGATAACAGGAAAAACCAACAGCAAAATTTCGAGTAGCAGTTTTCCATTATTGTATTAATATCACAAATGAATATTTGGCAAGTGGGAAACATGTCGGCCATAAACTTCAATTTAATAAGCATGATGTACGTTGTAATTAGGATCCAAGGAAAAAAAGAAAGAAAGTCCCATCATGACCCCTCCACACCACTTTTAATATCATGCAATGATTCATGTCGACTAGTAAGAAAATGAATATATAACATGAGCGAAAACAGATGTATAGCAGTATTAGATGTCCGTTTAAATGGGTTTTGCAAGGTTTGGTTGTGAAAGGTGGTTTACGTGTAATTAAAACAGAAACACATAGCTGTAGCTACTGCAGTAATTACCTGTAGCTACTGCAGTAATTACCGTCGAGTAAGTATAGCAGTTTAATGGTGATAGTGATGGTGGATGACGGTGGTTCCATATAGGTGGCGGGTGGTTTGGGTGGTTATGGGTTTATCATGTATCATATATGACATATAGAGAAGACGATGAGTGATTCGTCAACAAGAAAAAAAAATAGAAAAGTTCATGTGGTGGTGGTTGATAAGCGAAAAGAACAAGAAACAATTGCAAGTTGTTCTTGGGTGATTTCGATTTTGTTTGATGAAGGTGTTAATCGATGGTATTGCGCACGAAACAAAAAAATGAACTCGAAGGTGATGTTCGGTTTAGAGTGGAGATGGCTCGTTAGTGGTTTGTTCATGAAGATGATGGTTCCATGGTGGTGTTACGGGTGTGGTGGTGTTCGGTTTCAAGGCAGTTGATAGGTGGCGTGTGGTAGGGTGGTGATGGTTATCGAAGAGGAGAAGAAGAATGAGAGTGGTGATCGAAAGTTTGGAGAAGGTGTGTGTCGACACAAGAAGGGAGAGAGGGAGAAGGAATTATGTTGTTATTAAGTTTAAAAGAAGTTAGAATTTTATATAAAATGAATATTCAAAAGTCACCCAAAAATTCTTGTGATAATCTCTAAATGGCCGACACTTTATGTTTCCTTTTGAAATTCTATCCACCATATCAAATATTAGTTATTTGTTTGGATATATGATGAGCACATAATTGTAGGTTGAATTTTTAAAGATCATTGTTTAAATCATTCTGTTTTTCGTAAATGATGCTTTTGATCACGGGAGTTTCTGTTACCTTTAGACTTTTGGATGATGTCTTTTTTAAAAGAAATATACAGGAACAAGGGGTCACAATTCTTCCACATGAGTTTTATATTGAACAATGGGACTTATAACGTAAATTGACAATTAATGTGAAAATAAAATATTAAAATCTTTATATATATAAGCATGTATTAATTATAATAATAATACTATATTTTATTTTTATTTTACATATTTGATTCTAACAACTAAATCATTTAATAATTATATTTAATATACATTAAATATACATATAGATTCATTTTCATAATAATTTAATTATATCGTATTTTATTTTACATTTTTAGTTATAATAATTAAATCGTATATTATTTTAATTTATATATCAAGTTATCATATATATATATATATATATATACTTATTTTATTTTCAAGTAATTGTTCGTGAATCGTAGGAACAGTCGAAGGTCCAATGAATTCATAAAAATAGTTTAAAATTTTTGAGACTCAACATTACAGACTTTACTTATCATGTCAAAATTATGAAATCGTATCGTGAGTTTGGTTACAATTAGTCAAAAATTTCCGGGTCGTCACAAATTACCTGCTCGAGCAACTACGCTTCTATCGGCTGCTTTTATTCTGTGTTTATCATGAAACAAGGACCTCCTGTTGATAAACTCATATCATTACAAAACCCTGATATTGATCGAGAGGTGTGATTAGAATAATAACAAGAGGATGCTGATTAAACGATTACGTACGTTTCTGTTTCCTATTATATCTTACTTGTCGACTTTCAACCCCAACAATCCTGCCATAAATCATGGAGAAACAGATGGGGTATCCTAGAAGACGTGGGTTCCAGTTCAGTATTTTTTTCTTTTAAACTGCTCGACTAAGATGATTGATAAAAACTGAATCGGATACTTTACTATTCCTTTTTGGGCCGTGACTAAACATGTTTCTGTCAATTGGGCCTTGATCCATTAGTTAATTAATTGGATTATGATGTTAAGTAATAAAGAAGAAAATGGTTGATCGATTGGTGGTTAATAAGTTCATTCCGTGAATTAAAACAGAAATAAATAAGCAGAGCAGTGGTTGGAAGTGTTTGTGTGAGCGGGAGGTCGTGGGTTCGAGCCCGGGCTGGGTCATTTATTTTTTTTAAACCTCCTTTGATAAGGTAGCCTATTTCTTTTATTTATTTATTATTACTATTATTATTATTATTATTATTATTATTATTATTATTATTATTATTATTATTATTATTATTATTATTATTATTATTATTACGATTATGATTATTATTATTTTTATTTGTATTATGAATATAATTATGATCACATTTATATTTATAAGTATTATAATTAATATTAGTGTTAGTATTATAATTACCATTATTATTAATAATATCATAATTATAAATATCATAATCTTTATTGTTATTATTATTATTATTATTATTATTATTATTATTATTATTATTATTATTATTATTATTATTATGCTATAAGTATTATTAATATGTTGATTATTGTTAAATTTTATCATTTATGAAATATAGCTATTGTTACTAATATATGTATTAATATTATTATAATTAGGGTTATTATTTTTATTATGGAAATAATGCAAGTTATCATTTTTCTCATTAATATTAGTATTAGTATTAGTATTAGTATCACTTTTGTAACTATTTGTATTATTATTATTATTAAACAAAGGTATCATTATTAACAATTTCTTTATTAATATTATCATTTTTAACAAAGTTATTATTATTATTATTATTATTATTATTATTATTATTATTATTATTATTATTATTATTATTATTATTAGTAAATTATTTATATCAAAACAATCATTTTTAAACAGATAAATATTTTGTACATAAAATATATTTATTATATATACTAAAATTATATTAAAATTTCATATAACTACATATATCAAATTTATTAATATTAGTTACATAAAAATATATTCAATACATATCACATAAACATATTAATATATTTATAATAAATAATAATTATTTATTTAAAGTATATATAAAATAAATGTACTTAATTAATTAATAAAACCTATAAGTTATTAAATATAATAATTATATCACTAATAATATATAAATTTGTTCAGTTACGATTATATGTCTTGATATATATATATATATATATATATATATATATATACAAATGATATAGGTTCGTGAATCCGAGGCCAACCCTACACTTGTTCAATGCCGTCATATGTATTTTTACTACAAAATATAGTATCGTGAGTTTCATTTGCTCCCTTTTTAAATGCTTTTGCAATATATATTTTTGGGATTGAGAATACATGCGCTGCTTTTATAAATATTTTACGAAATAGACACAAGTAATCGAAACTACATTATATGGTTGAATGATCGAAGCCGAATATGCCCCTTTTGCTTGGTAGCCTAAGAATTAGTAAACCAGTCTACTAATTGACGCGAATCCTAAAGATAGATCTATTGGGCCCAACAAACCCCATCCGTTGTAGCGGATGCTTTAGTACTTCGAGTTTTTTTATCATGTCCGATGGATGTCCCGGAATGATAGGGGATATTCTTATATGCATCTTATTAATGTCGATTACCAGGTGTTCAATCCATATGAATAATTTTTATCTCTATGCATGGGATGTATATTTATGAGAAATGAAAATGAAAATCTTGTGGTCTATTAAAATGATGGAAATGATTATTTATGTTAAACTAATGAACTCACCAACCTTTTGGTTGACACTTGAAAGCATGTTTATTCTCAGGTATGAAAGAAATCTTCCACTGTGCATTTGCTCATTTTAGAGATATTACTTGGAGTCCTTCATGACATATTTCAAAAGATGTTGCATTCGAGTCGTTGAGCTCATCAAGATTATTATTAAGTCAATTATAGTTGGATATATTATGAAATAGTATTCATGCCATCAACTTTCGATCTAATGAAAGTTTGTCTTTTTAAAAACGAATGCAATGTTTATAAAATGTATCATATAGAGGTCAAGTACCTCGCGATGTAACCAAATGTATTGTATTCGTCCTTATGGATTAGGACGGGTCGCTTCACTATCTTCAAGTTTGAGGACAATTCTTAGATTGCGAAACCAATCCATGAAATTCGTATGGTTGAGTTTTTCCTTTTCGAGGATTGACCTCAACGATAGGTTGTTAAAGTTGATTGGTGCGTTTGGAATGTTGTTGTTATTGGCGGCCATCTACAAAATTTAACAAAGTTGTTTAAGTATCAATTTTAATTTAACAATCAATACCCTTTAAATCCAATTGATATTTATTAAATTTTAGAATCTAACGGTAAACCAAATTTTGGTTAGGTGACCTTTATCTCGTCGTTTGATTTAGCTAGGTAGTCATTTATATGACAATTGCAATCCTTTTGCAACTTCTAAGGTATGGGATCATGCAATCCTTTTGCATAGCATATTTACCCATCAACGCCTATTTGTTCATCATGCTTCGGTGATCCTAAGTTCATGATTTTCAAATCAAGTCGTCCTACTTGTGTAAACGTGTAAACTTAACATACAAGTGGTTAGGTGACCTTTATCCCACAAGTGTGCGAAATTCACCTTAATCATATTAGTTTGCTCATAATGGTTAGGTGACCTTTATCCCATCATGAGTTCCCTAATATGCCTAAGTGTCACACAAAAGGATGGCGTTTTACTTGTTTACCTTGTTAATTAAAGGGATTTTAAGTTTTCATAATTTCTAGTTTAAGTAAACTTTTATGCCATACACCAACATGCATTTAGTGTATGGTACTTATGAAAAACCATTTTCATGTCTTGTAATTAAGCCAATTACATGATATAAACCATTTTATATATGTGATCCTTTTATGTTCTTAATAACCGTTTATCAATGTCCTTTTGCCACTTTTAATTTAATCAATTAAATTGTCATTTTGGATGTCGTTAATAATGTCTAATATAACCAATTAAATTGTCATTTTGCTTGTTGCTAACTTGTGATTTACTTGTAGCAACCAAACATACAAACACAATAAACAACCATGCATGCAAAACAAATATGTTCACAATCAAGCCAATTTGGTAGACATTTGTTTAGCCGAAAACAAATGCCACCGGTTAAGGGGTTATAACACAAAGTAGGAGATTTTAAATCTTCCACTTAATCTTGCATCCAAATGCTTCTTCTTGTGTTCTTCCAAGTCTTTATCTTGTATCTTCATCTTATTACAAAATATATCCTAATACATTTTGTCTAGAAAATGAAATACAACCTAATCTATTTTACATACCAAATATGAAATAAATTACATAACCAAATGAATAAATATTACAAACCAAATGAATGAATTAATATTACATACCAAATGCATGAATTAAATCAACCAAACCTTCAACCATCCAAACACAAGGTCAAGGCTTGATTGTGAACAACAACATACAACAAATATGACCAAAATGGAAGAGCCCAAAACCCATTTTAGGACTCAAAGATTTCGGCCTATTCTATCAAACCCACCCAAACATTTAATTTTTGCATTTTACTTTCATGCATGTACATAAAATGCAAAATATATAGTGAGTTTAATAACTATCTCGAAGCATATTTCAACAACTTCAGCTCTAGATACCATTGTTGGGATTTAACAAGTTCATAACACTTAAAACATTTTAAGAATCAAACTTAGCGGAAGCGTGTAAACCCGATTTGAAACCATGTAATTACCATTTTAGAACTTGTATATCTTTAACCATTTAAAGTTAAATTCCAATTAGGATCAAGTTATGAAATATACTTACAAACTACAAGCAAGAAAAGAGTTTGTACCTACTCCAAGCTTGTTGGTGTATGATGAAGATGATGATGAAGAATGGAGCCTCAATGGATGAAACCTCAAATAGTTATACCCCAAGCTAACCACCAACACCTTGTACTTTAGTTAGGATTTAATTTACACTTGAAAATAGCTTGCAAAATCAACTTGAGAACCCTTTCTCCCTCTCCAAAAGCTCACTGCAACAGCAGCAATTTTTTAGAGAGTTTGCAGTTTTTTTGATGTATTTTGATGTGTTTGCATGTGTGTTAAGTCTCCAAGAGGTCTTGGTACATATGCACATAGAATCTATGGAAGTAACCACTCAAAATGCTAGTCAAATGCATGCTTGTTGAGACTCCAATGCCACTTCCACAATTAGTTTTATAAAATATGTTTTATAAAAGAATTAGATTTTATAAAACCACTTTATAAACTTCCATATTAATTTTGTACATTTTATTATATAAAACCAACTTATATAAAATGTAACATAAATTGATTAATTATTTAACCTATAAATAATTAAATCCATATTATATAAATTATTCCATAATTTATATATATATACACATCAAGTAATTTTTAAGAAAACCATTTTTCTTAAAGTTCAAGTGTCGCGTATTTAATCAACGATCCAATCGCTAAGATCAAATATGAATAAGGTGTCGGTAAGCTTGTTATTGGGTATGACCCGACTTGGATCAAAACACATTAGCTACATTAATTAAATATGTCTCTCGGGCATACGAAATACCTTCATATATATATATATATATATATATATATATATATATATATATATATATATATATATATATATATATATATATATATATATATATATATATATATATAACTATATAAATAATAATCATTTTCAAATATATATACAAATTAAATAAACAATATATAAAGTTATAATATATGAAATTGATTGATTACGATTATATGTATTAATGAATATACAAATGATATAGGTTCGTGAATCCGAGGCCAATCCTGCATTGTTCAGTATCGTCGTATGAATATTTTTACTACAAAATATCGTATTGTGAGTTTCATTTGATTCTCTTTTACTCTTTACATTTTTGGGACTGAGAATACATGCGATGTTTTTATAATTGTTTTATTAAATGCTTTTGAGATATATTTTTGAACCGAGAATACATGAACTGCTTTTATAAATGTTTGACAAAATAGACACAAGTACTAAAAACTACATTCTATGATAGAATTATTTGGATTCAGTGGTTCGATTTCTATAAAGATAGCATTAGCTACCCTCGGTGAGAAATTTTTGCATTGCACGATGCATTAGCTACCGTTGGTGAGATTGATTAGCATTAGCTACCCTCGGTGAGAAATTTTTGCATTGCACGATGTATTAGCTACCGTTGGTGAGATTGATTAGCATTAGCTACCCTCTGCGAGAAATTTTTGCATTGAACGATGCATTAGCTACCGTTGGTGAGATTGTTTTGCATTAGCTACCCTAGGTGAGAAATTTTTGCATTGTACGATGCATTAGCTACCGTTGGTGAGATTGTTTAGCATTAGCTACCCTCGGTGAGAAATTTTTGTATTGCACGATGCATTAGCTACCGTTGGTGAGATTGTTTTGAAAATTTCCGGTGTTCTTCATATGAATGATTTTTACAGCAGTGAGCAGACATGCACGGATTGTTTTCGAAATATGAGTATCTTGTGTCTATTATATTATTGGAAATGATTGATTATGATAAATAAATGAACTCACCAACTGAAATGTCCCGTTCATATCGATTTATAAATGTTCCATATTAATTGATTTCGTTGCGAGCTTTTGTCCTCTATATGAGACGTTTTTCAAAGACTGCATTCGATTTTAAACAAACCATAACCTTTATTTTATCGATAAAGGTTTAAAAATATTACGACGATTATCAAATAATGGTAATCTAAAATATAGCGTTTTCACACGATTATTACATAATGGTTTACAATAATATTACACATCAATTTAAGTCTTCGAATGCAGTTTTTAAACAATATTATACAAGCATGCTGACTCCAACTCTTGTCCATAAATTAGCATGCAACAGCGGAAGCTCTTAATAATCACCTGAGAATAAACATGCTTTAAACGTCCACAAAAATGTTGGTGAGTTATAGGTTTAACCTATATATTTATCAAATCGTAATAATAGACCACAAGATTTCATATTTCTCATAAACAACATGCAATCTGCATTAAAATCATTCATATGATGAACACATGGTAACCGACCTTAACATGATGCATATAGAATATCCCCATCATTTCGGGTCTCTCATCGAACATGATAAATCGAAGTACAAAAGCATCCGTAACTCGGATGAGGCTTGTTGGGCCAAATAGATCTATCTTTAGGATTCGCGTCAATTGGGGGCAATTATAATAAACACCAATTCTTATGCTACCAAGCTAAAAAGGGGCATATTCGGTTCGATAATTCAACATAGAATGTAATTTTGATCACTTGTGTTTATTTTGTAAAACATTTATAAAACTGCATGTATTCTCATCCCAAAAATAATAGATTTTAAAAGTGGGACTATAACTCACTTTCACAGATTTTTCCTTCGTTGGAAATAAGACTTGGCCACTGGTCGATTCACGAACCTATAACAAATATGTACATATATATCAAAGTATGATTTAAATATATTCACAACACTTTTTATTACGTTTTAATGATTTAAGTTTGTTAAGTTAGCAGTCCTCGTTAGTAACCTACAACTAGTTGTCCACAGTTAGATGTGCTGAAATAAATCAATATATATTATCTCAAATCAATCCACGACCCAGTGTATACAAGTCTCAGGCTAGATCACAACTCAAAGTATATATATTATTTTTGAATCAACCTCAACCCTGTATAGCTAACTCAAACATTACCGCATATAGAGTGTCTTTGGTTGTTCCGAAATATATATATAGATGGGTCGATATGATATGTCAAAACATTGCATACGTGTCTATGGTATCCCAAGATTACATAATATGTATAATACAATATAAATTAGTTAGGATATGTTTAGTCTAGATTTGTTACAAAATTTTCGTAGCTAAAACTAGCAAATTTATCCAATTTTGTTTTACCCGTCATTTCTTCGTTTCAAATCCGTTTTGAGTGATTCAAGTTGCTATGGTTTCATAATGAACTGACATTTATGAAACTAAACATAAAAAGTATAAGTGTATAGTCAGAAATACAGGTTACATGTCATTTTTTAAAGAGGTAGTCATTTCCGTCGAAAGAACGACATCTTGATGACCATTTTGAAAAACATTCTTCCACTTTCTGTTTAACCATGATTTTTTGATATAGTATCATGTTCATATGTAATATCATTTTTCTAGAAAACAAACTTCCAATTCAAAGATTAAGATAGTTTTTATTTTTCTAACCCAAAACAGCCCCCAGTTTCACTACGACGGCGTATGTCCAGTTTTACGGTGTTCTTCGTGTTTCCAGGTTTTAAATCATTAAGTTAGCATATCATATAGATATAGAACATGTGTTTAGTTAATTTTAAAAGTTAGGTTATAAGGATTAACTTTGTTTGCGAACAAGTTTAGAATTAACTAAACTATGTTCTAGTGATTACAAGTTTAAATCTTTGAATAAGATAGCTTTATATGTATGAATCGAATGATGTTATGAACATCAATACTCCCTCAAATTTTGTGGATAAACCTACTGGAAAAGAGAAAAATAGATCTAGCTTCAAAGAATCTTTGGATGGCTTGAAAGTTCTTGAAGTAGAATCATGACACGAAAACAAGTTCAAGTAAGATTTTCACTCGAAATAAGATTGTTATAGTTATAGAAATAGAATCAAAGTTTGAGTATGAGTCTTACCTTGAATTAGAAAGATATCTTACTGTAAATAAGAAAAATTTCTTGAGATTGGATGATCACTTGAGATAGATTTGCAAGATTGGAAGTAAGTTAGCAAGTTTGAAAGATTTCTTTAAGTGTTCTTGAATGGTTGTTTTTATGATGATTAAAGCTTGTAATTGAAGCTAAAAGATGGTGAAAATGCTTGGAGATGATCAAGTATGATGTTAGGAGCATTTTGAGAGAGAATTTGGAGTGTAAGTATGAGAAAATGGAATAGAAAAATGGGGTGAAATCATAAAAACGGGATTACTTATTATAAAGAGAAAAAAAAAAGATCCTTAAGTTTGTTTTTAGCTCATTAGTCATACAAGTTGTTAAATAATGGTTTCACATGTTTTTGACTCTAAGATGGCTTCTAAGAATGAATTATTAAAGATGTATATACTAATAGTAAATACATCTAGAAGATGTGTATTGTACGAGTACGAATACGGGTACATACGAGTAGAATTGTTGATGAAAATGAATGAGAATGTAATTGTGAGCATTTTTACTAAGTAGAAGTACGTTGATATGTATCTTGAAGTCTTACAAAAGTGTACTAATACATATTAATACACTACATATATATACATTTTAACTGAGTCGTTAGGTCACCGTTAGTCATTACATGTAAGTGTTGTTTTGAAACCTTTAAGTTAACGATCTTGTTAAATGTAATTAATCCATTGTTACAATACTTAAATAAGATGTTAAATTGTTATGTTTTCATAATAACATGGTGTATAAGTATATCTTAACATCATATATATATATGTTAAAATACTATTACAACGATAATCGTTACATATATGTCTCGTTTCGAAATCCTTAAGTTAGTAGTCTTGTTTTTACATATGTAGTTCATTGTTAACACACTTAATGATTTACTTAATTATCATTTTATCATGTTAAATATAGTGTAACAATATCTTAATATGATACATATGTATTTAGTAAGACGTTGTTATAACGATAATCGTTATATATATCATTTTCGAGTTTCTTAAATCAATAATCTCATTTGTTTGTATATAACTCATTGTTAACATATTTATGGAGATACTTACTTATCATAATCTCATGTTAACCATATATATACCCATTTATATAACACCATGTAGTTTTTACAAGTTTTTAACGTTCGTGAACCGCCAGTCAACTTGGGTGGTCAATTGTCTATATGAAACTCATTTCAAATAATCAAGTCTTAACAAGTTTGATTACTTATCATGTTGGAAACATTTAATCATGTAAATATCAATCTCATTTAATATATATAAACATGGAAAAGTTCGGGTCACTACCGTACCTACCCGTTAAATAAATTTCGTCCCGAAATTTTAAGCTGTTGAAGGTGATGACGAATCTTCTGAAAATAGATGCGGGTATTTATTCTTCATCTAATCTTCACGTTCCCAGGTGAACTCGGGTCCTCTATGAGCATTCCATCGCACCTTAACGATTGGTATTTTATTTTGCTTAAGTCATTTAACCTCACGATCCATTATTTCGACGGGTTCTTCGATGAATTAAAGTTTTTCATTGATTTGAATTTCGTCTAATAGAATAGTGAGATCTTCTTTAGCAAAATATTTCTTCAAATTCGAGATGTGGAAAGTGTTATGTACAGCTGCGAGTTGTTATGGTAACTCAAGTCGGTAAGCTACCAATCCGACACGATTAATAATCTTGAATGGTCCAATGTACCTTGGATTTAGTTTCCCCTATTTACCAAATCGAACAACGCCTTTTCAAGGTGAAACCTTAAGCATGACCATCTCTTCAACTTCAAATTCTATGTCTTTTCTTTTAATGTTCGCGTAACTCTTTTGTCGACTTTGGCCGGTTTTCAACCGTTGTTGAATTTGAATGATCTTCTCGGTAGTTTCTTGAATTATCTCTGGACCCGTAATCTGTCTATCCACCACTTCACTCCAACAAATTGGAGACCTGCACTTTCTACCATAGAGTGCTTCAAACGGCGCCATCTCAATATTCGAATGGTAACTGTTGTTGTAGGAAAACTCTGCTAATGGTAGATATCGATCCCAACTATTTCCAAAATCAATAACACATGATCATAGCATGTCTTCAAGCGTTTGTATCATCCTTTCACTCTACCCATCAGTTTGTGGATGATAGGCAGTACTCATGTCTAGACGAGTCCCTAATGCTTGTTGTAACTTCTGCCAGAATCTTGAAACAAATCTGCCATCCCTATCAGAGATAATAGAGACTGGTATTCCATGTCTGGAGACAACTTCCTTCAAGTATAGTCGTGCTAACTTCTCCATTTTATCATCTTCACTCATTGGCAGAAAGTGTGCTGACTTGGTGAGACGATCGACTATTACCCAAATAGTATCATAACCACTTGCAGTCCTTGGTAATTTAGTAATGAAATCCATGGTAATGTTTTCCCATTTCCATTCTGGGATTTCAGGTTGCTGAAGTAGACCTGATGGTTTCTGATTTTCAGCTTTGACGTTAGAACACGTCAAACATTCTCCTACGTATTTAGCAATATCGGCTTTCATACCCGGCCACCAAAAGTGTTTCTTGAGATCTTTGTACATCTTTCTCACTCCAGGATGTATTGAATATCTGGTTTTATGTGCTTCCTAAAGTACCTTTTCTCTCACATCTCCAAACCTTGGTACCCAAATTCTTTCAGCTCTATATCGAGTTCCATCTTCTCGAATATTAAGGTGTTTCTCTGACCCTTTGGGTATTTCATTTTTCAAATTCCCTTCTTTTACAACTCCTTGTTGCGCCTCCTTATTTTTAGTAGTAAGGTTAGTACGAATAATTATATTCATAGATTTTACCCGTATAGGTTCTCTGTCCTTTCTACTCAAAGCGTCGGCTACCACATTCGCCTTTCCCGAGTGGTAACAAATCTCGAAATCGTAATCATTCAATAACTCAATCCATCTACGCTGCCTCATGTTCAGTTGTTTCTGATTAAATATGTGTTGAAGACTTTTGTGGTCGGTATATATAATACTTTTAACCCCATATAAATAGTGCCTCCAAGTCTTTAATGCAAAAACAACCGCGCCTAATTCCAAATCATGCGTCGTATAATTCTGCTCGTGAATCTTCAATTTTCTAGACGCATAAGCAATTACCTTCATTCGTTGCATTAATACACAACCGAGACCTTGCTTTGAGGCATCACAATATATCACAAAATCATCATTCCCTTCAGGCAATGACAATATAGGTGTCGTAGTTAACTTTTTCTTCAACAATTGAAACGCTTTCTCCTGCACATCCTTCCATTCGAATTTCTTCCCTTTATGCGTTAATGCAGTCAAGGGTTTTGCTATTTTGGAAAAATCTTGGATGAATCTTCTGTAGTAACCAGCTAGTCCTAAAAATTGGCGTATATGTTTCGCAGTTTTCGGGGTTTCCCATTTTTCAACAGTTTCAATCTTCGCCGGATCCACCTGAATACCTTCTTTGTTCACTATGTGACCGAGGAATTGAACTTCTTCCAACCAAAATGCACACTTTGAAAATTTAGCGTACAGTTTTTCTTTCCTTAACAACTATAGCACTTTTCTCAAATGTTCTTCGTGCTCTTGATCATTCTTTGAGTAAATAAGTATGTCATCAATGAAAACAATGACAAACTTGTCAAGGTAAGGTCCACACACTAGGTTCATGAGGTCCATGAATACAGCTAGTGCGTTAGTCAACCCAAACGGCATAACCATAAACTCGTAATGACTGTAATGCGTTCTGAAAGCAGTCTTCAGAATATCATCCTCCTTCACCCGGATTTGATGTTACCCATAACGTAAATCAATCTTCGAATAAACTGACGAGCCTTGTAGTTGATCAAATAAGTCGTCGATTCTCGGTAGTGGATAACGGTTCTTGATGGTAAGTTTGTTCAACTCTTAGTAGTCGATACACAACCTGAATGTACCATCCTTCTTTTTGACAAACAAAACAGGAGCTCTCCATGGTGATGTACTTGGTCGTATGAAACCACGTTCTAAAAGTTCTTGTAGTTGGCTTTGGAGTTCCTTCATTTCACTGGGTGCGAATCTGTATGGAGCACGAGCTATTGGTGAAGCTCCTGGTACAAGATCTATTTGAAATTCCACAGATCGGTTTGGAGGTAGTCCCGGTAATTCTTTCGAAAATACATCGGGAAATTCTTTTACGACGGGAACATCATTGATGTTCTTCTCTTCGGTTTGTATTTTCCCGGCGTGTGCTAGAACGGCATAGCAAGCTTTTCTTATTAGCTTTTGCACCTTCAAGTTACTAATAAGGTTTAGCTTCGCGTTGCTCTTTTCTCCATACACCATTAAGGGTTTTCCTTCTTCTCGTACAATGCGAATTGCATTTTTGTAACATACGATCTCTGTTCTCTCCTTTTTCAACCAGTCCATGCCAATTATCACATCAAAACTCCCTAACTCTACTGGCATCAAATCAATCTTAAACGTTTCGCTAACCAGTTTAATTTCTCGATTCTGACATATTTTATCTGCCGAAATTAATTTACCGTTTGCTAATTCGAGTAAAAATTTATTATTCATAGAGGTCAATGGAGCACTTAATTTAGCACAAAAATCTCTACTCATATAGCTTCTATCCGCACCCGAATCAAATAAAACATAAGCAGGTTTTTCATCGATAAGAAACGTACCCGTAACAAGCTCCGGGTCTTCATGCGCTTCTTCCGCATTAATGTTAAAAACTCTCCCACAACTTTGCCCATTATTATTTCCCTGGTTTGGGCACGTAGTTTTGTAGTGGCCCTTCTTTCCGCATCTGAAACAAATAATGTGGGCAGTATTTGTTCTTTTAGTCACTGGTCCGAATGCTTCACACTTCGCTGCAGCATGACCCTTCCTATTACATTTGGTACATACTACATCACAAAATTTACCCGGATGATATCCTTCACACCTATAGCATGGAATTTTCTGATTGTTGTTGTCATTGTTGTTATTGAGATTGCTATTGGGATTGATGTGGTTGTTATTTTTGTTGGGATGTTTGGTGAAGTTATTGTTGTTGGCACGCTTGTTGTAGTTGTTGTTGGGATTGCGATTGTTGTTGTTGCGATTGATGTTGCGGTTGTTGGGATAGTTGTTGCGATTGTGGTTGTGATTGTTGTTGTTGTTGTATTGGTAACTCTTGTCACTGTTTTCCTCCCACTTTCTCTTGACTTGTTTCGTGTTGGCCTCTTCGGCCGCCTGTTCATTAATCCCTCCCTCAATCTGATTTATGAGTTTGTGAGCCATTCGACTTGCCTTTTGTATGGAGGCGGGCTCGTGTGAACTCACATCTTCTTGAATCCTTTCTGGTAACCCTTTTACAAATGCGTCAATCTTCTCCTCTTCATCTTCGAATGCTCTTGGACACAATAGGCTCAACTCTGTGAATCGTCGTTCGTACGTGGTGATGTCGAAACCTTGCGTTCGTAATCCTCTAAGCTCTACCTTAAGCTTATTGACCTCGTTTCTGGGACGATACTGCTCGTTCATCAAGTGCTTGAATGCTGACCACGGTAGTGCGTAAGCAGCATCTTGTCCCACCTGCTCTAGATAGGTGTTCCACCATGTTAACGCAGTACCTGTGAAGGTATGCGTATCGAACTTTACTTTGTCTTCTTCAGTACATTTACTTATGGCAAACACTGATTCAACCTTTTCGGTCCACCGTTTTAATCCAATTGGACCCCCGGTTCCATCGAATTCCAAAGGTTTACAGCCAGTGAATTCTTTGTAGGAGCATCATACCCGATTTCTTGTGGAATGAGTTCCACTGCTAGAATCAGAGTTATTATTGTTATTTTGCATTGCGGCCTACACTGCAGCTATGTTCGCAGCAAGGAAAACACGAAAGTCTTCCTCACTCACGTTCAAGTTCTGACGAGTCGTCGGTGCCATTTCCTTCAAAAATAGCCAAAAGAATTGAGTTAATCATATAGAATTTAAGGGTAGTCAATAGTATTTCGTAGCATAATATGAACTCTTTTATAAAAGCTTTTTCTTCATATTAGCGTTTTATAAGTTTTAATTCTGGTAATACCTACTAGTTAAGTTCATACTTAGTAGCTACTATACAATTCAACTACTATGATTCTATATGAAAAACTAAATGCAATAATATTTCGCGTTCAAACTTTTATACAATATTTTTACAAATTTACAATACCGCTATTTTACATATAGCATGAAATATAGCACACAATAACTTTGATACAAAACAGTTGTGACAACAATCCTAGTTAATACGCAAGTTGTTCAGCAAAGGCAATAAAAACACGTAATTCATAAGTCCATAAACAAGTCATGCATTCTTGTTTTACTAAGACTACTTCCCATCCTTGGTCTTATGGAACATAACCGTTGTGGCCGTTGACAAGACAGCATGTTGTAACGTCGTCAAAGGGACGAGGGTTTCGTAATGCCCAACAGCCCCGTAACAATCTAAAAACCTTGTTTCTTACCCCAACTACTGAATCCGTCACTTGTGGGAAGGTTTTATTTAAAAGTTGTAATCCGATGTTCTTTTTCTCACTTTGGTGAGAAAGAAGCGAACATCACTAACCCGTAAGCATAACATTCTTCTTTATGTTGCATGTTAGAAGCTCTTTCTAACTCACGAAGTCCTACGTTGGGATATGTTGAGTCAAAATAGGTTCTTAACCCGTAGCGTAAAATTGCATTTGGGTTTCCCGCATTTAACGCTTTAAAGAAAACACGGCGTAACTTACGGTGTCCCCAATGTGATATAACCCATCTTTCAAATGAAATCCTTTTATAAACTAAGGCATGCCTGGAACGTTCTTCAAATGTTCTACAAACTAATTTTGCCGTAAATAATTGTGTCGATGAATTCTGACCGACTTTAGACAAGATTTCATCAATCATGTCCCCGGGTAGGTCTTCTAAAATTTTTGGTTGTCTATCCTTAACGTCCATTGTGTTTTTATACTGTAAAACAGACGAGAATTAGATTCGTAAAAGATAATAATACACGCAATTTTCACATACAACAAGAAAAGTACAAGCACGCTTATTTTACATATTTTACACCTCATGATTACAACTCTTTATTCCGACTCACTAGTTTCTTCCTCTTCGGACCTGTTTCGTTATGCTAATTTTCTAGGGATATATGATGTTCCTCTAATACGAGCCGTTGTTTTCACAAATGGTTTAGAAAAACCTGGTGGCTTAGAGGTTTCCGGATTATTGTTACAACTTAAGAAATACGGGTGTTGACGATACATATAAAGTTCATATGGGTTGGAATCAGGTTTCTCTATTTTGATGCTCTTTCCCTTATTATTTTCTTTTGCTTTTTCAAATTGGGTCGAGGTAATTTCTATAACATCATCGGAATCCTCATCGGGATCCGATTCATCAGAAAATTGGTAATCTTCCCAATATTTTGCTTCCTCGGCGGAAACACCATTGACCATTATTAATTTTGGTCCATTAGTTGAGGGTTTTCTTTTAGTTGTCTGTTTTTCAGTGGTTCCTAAAATTTCCCCCTCCGGTTCCTCTTCTTCCGGTTCCTCCTCTTCCGGTTCCTCTTTGAGAATTTGTGAATCTTCCCAAAATATATTAGACTCTTCATTATTATTAGGTGAGTCGATGAGATTTGTACTAGAGGTAGACATCTATCACACATTATCAAATACGTTAAGAGATTAATATATCACATAATATTTACATGTTAAATATATATAGTTTTCAACAAAAAATGTTAAGCAATCGTTTTTAAAGAAAAATATACGGTCGAAGTCCAGACTCACTAATGCATCCTACATACTCGATAAGACACACTAATGTAAATTTCTGGTTCTCTAAGACCAACGCTCGGATACCAACTGAAATGTCCCGTTCATATCGATTTATAAACGTTCCATATTAATTGATTTCGTTGCGAGGTTTTGACCTCTATATGAGACGTTTTTAAAAGACTGCATTCGATTTTAAAACAAACCATAACCTTTATTTTATTGATAAAGGTTTAAAAATATTACGACGATTATCAAATAATGATAATCTAAAATATAGCGTTTTCACACGATTATTACATAATGGTTTACAATAATATTACACATCAATTTAAGTCTTCGAATGCAGTTTTTAAACAATATTATACAAGCATACTGACTCCAACTCTTGTCCATAAATTAGCATGCAATAGCGAAAGCTCTTAATAATCACCTAAGAATAAACATGCTTTAAACGTCAACAAAAATGTTGGTGAGTTATAGGTTTAACCAATATATTTATCAAATCATAATAATAGACCACAAGATTTCATATTTCCATTTCTCATAAACAACATGCAATCTGCATAAAAATCATTCATATGATGAACACCTGGTAACCGACCTTAACAGGATGCATATAGAATATCCCCATCATTCCAGGACTCTCATCAGACATGATAAATCGAAGTACTAAAACATCCGTAACTCGGATGAGACTTGTTGAGCCAAATAGATCTATCTTTAGGATTCGCGTCAATTGGTGGCAATTATAATAAACACCAATTCTTAGGTGTAGTGACCCGAACTTTTCCATGTTTATATATATTAATTGAGATTGATATTTACATGATTAAATGTTTTCAACATGTTAAGCAATCAAACTTGTTAAGACATGATTAATTGAAATATGTTTCATATAGACAATTGACCACCCAAGTTGACCGGCGATTCACGAACGTTAAAACTTGTAAAAATGACATGACGATATATATATATGGATATACATATGGTTAACATGAGATTATGATAAGTAAGTATCTCCATAAGTATATTAACAATGAGTTATATACATATAAACAAGACTACTAACTTAAGGATTTCGAAACGAGACATATATGTAACGATTATCGTTGTAACGATATTTAAATGTATATATATCATATTAAGATATATTAATATATCATAATATCATGATAATATAATAATTTAACATCTCATTAGATATAATAAACAATGGGTTAACAACATTAATTGAGATCGTTAACTTAAAGGTTTCAAAACAACACTTACATGTAACGACTAACGATGGCTTAACGACTCAGTTAAAATGTATATACATGTAGTGTATTTAGATGTATTAAAATACTTTTGGAAGACTTCAAGACATATATCAAAAAACTCATACTTAACGAAAATGGTTACAGTTACTTTTCCATTCTTTTCTTTCATCAAGAATTCTAGTCGTATTCTTACCCGTATTATACACAGCTTCAAAACGTACTTACTATGAGTATATACCAATAGGAACTAGCATGGGATTCCACTCTTGATTATGTCATGTATGACTAATCAATTTTAACTTCTACCATGAGCTAGTCAACTAACTAGAACTCCTTTTAACCTCACTCACCACTCACCAATTACCACTCATCATTCACTCCATTTCACTTCCAATTCTCTTTCTAATTCTCTCTCAACACACACACACTATTATGAACGTATTTTTCCAGTAGTTAATCATCATCTTCATCAAAAATCACTTCAAGAATCAAGCTATAATCATCATAGGAAGAACACTTCAAGAACACTTCAAAAATCCCTTCAAGTTTACTAATTTACTTCCAAGCTTTCTAATCCATTCCAAGTAATCATATAAGATCAAGAAACCATTGTTATATACAGTAGGTTATCTTTCTTATTCAAGGTAATATTCATATTCAAATTTTGATTCAATTTCTATAACTATAAACTATCTTAATTCGAGTAAAAATCTTACTTGAACTTGTTTTTGTGTCATGATCCTACTTCAAGAACTTTCAAGCAATCCAAAATCCTTTGAAGCTAGATCAGTTCTTGTCACTTCCAGTAGGTTTACCTACTAAACTTGAGGTAGTAATGATGTTCATAACATCATTCGATTCATATATATAAAACTATCTTATTCGAAGATTTAAACTCGTAATCACTAGAACATAGTTTAGTTAATTCTAAACTTGTTCGCAAACAAAAGTTAATCCTTCTAACTTGACTTTTAAAATTAACTACACACATTTTCTATATCTATATGATATGCTAACTTAATGATTTAAAACCTGGAAACACGAAAAACACCGTAAAACCGGATTTACGCCGTTGTAGTAACACCGCGGGCTGTTTTGGGTTAGTTAACTAAAAACTATGATAAACTTTGATTTAAAAGTTGTTATTCTGAGAAAATGATTTTTATTATGAACATGAAACTATATCCAAAAATTATTGTTAAACTCAAAGTGGAAGTATGTTTTCTAAAATGGTCATCTAGACGTCGTTCTTTCGACTGAAATGACTACCTTTACAAAAATGACTTGTAACTTATTTTTCCGACTATAAACCTATACTTTTATGTTTAGATTCATAAAATAGAGTTCAATATGAAACCATAGCAATTTGATTCACTCAAAACGGATTTAAAATGAAGAAGTTATGGGTAAAACAAGATTGGATAATTTTTCTCATTTTAGCTACGTGAAAATTGGTAACAAATCTATTCCAACCATAACTTAATCAACTTGTATTGTATATTATGTAATCTTGAGATACCATAGACACGTATACAATTTTTCGACCTATCATGTCGACACATCTATATATATTTCGGAACAACCATAGACACTCTATATGTGAATGTTGGAGTTAGCTATACAGGGTTGAGGTTGATTCCAAAATATATATAGTTTGAGTTGTGATCAATACTGAGATACGTATACACTGGGTCGTGGATTGATTCAAGATAATATTTATCGATTTATTTCTGTACATCTAACTGTGGACAACTAGTTGTAGGTTACTAACGAGGACTGCTGACTTAATAAACTTAAAACATCAAAATATATTAAAAGTGTTGTAAATATATTTTGAACATACTTTGATATATATGTATATATTGTTATAGGTTCGTGAATCAACCAGTGGCCAAGTCTTACTTCCCGACGAAGTAAAAATCTGTGAAAGTGAGTTATAGTCCCACTTTTAAAATCTAATATTTTTGGGATGAGAATACATGCAGGTTTTATAAATGATTTACAAAATAGACACAAGTACGTGAAACTACATTCTATGGTTGAATTATCGAAATCGAATATGCCCCTTTTTATTAAGTCTGGTAATCTAAGAATTAGGGAACAGACACCCTAATTGACGCGAATCCTAAAGATAGATCTATCGGGCCCAACAAGCCCCATCCAAAGTACCGGATGCTTTAGTACTTCGAAATTTATATCATATCCGAAGGGTGTCCCGGAATGATGGGGATATTCTTATATATGCATCTTGTTAATGTCGGTTACCAGGTGTTCACCATATGAATGATTTTTATCTCTATGTATGGGATGTGTATTGAAATATGAAATCTTGTGGTCTATTGTTACGATTTGATATATATAGGTTAAACCTATAACTCACCAACATTTTTGTTGACGTTTAAAGCATGTTTATTCTCAGGTGAATACTAAGAGCTTCCGCTGTTGCATACTAAAATAAGGACAAGATTTGGAGTCCATGTTTGTATGATATTGTGTAAAAACTGCATTCAAGAAACTGATTTCGATGTAACATATTTGTATTGTAAACCATTATGTAATGGTCGTGTGTAAACAGGATATTTTAGATTATCATTATTTGATAATCTACGTAAAGCTTTTTAAACCTTTATTTATGAAATAAAGGTTATGGTTTGTTTTAAAAATGAATGCAGTCTTTGAAAAACGTCTCATATAGAGGTCAAAACCTTGCAACGAAATCAATTAATATGGAACGTTTTTAATCAATAAGAACGGGACATTTCAGTTGGTATCCGAGCGTTGGTCTTAGAGAACCAGAAAATTTGCATTAGTGTGTCTTATCGAGTTTGTTAGGATGCATTAGTGAGTCTGGACTTCGACCGTGTTTTCTTTAAAAATGATTGTTTAACATTTTTGTTGGAAACTATATATTTTTAACATATGAATATTATGTGATATATTAATCTCTTAACGTGTTTGATATTATGTGATAGATGTCTACCTCTAGAACAAGTCCCATTGACTCACCTAATAATAATGAAGAGTCAAATGTAAATTGGAATGATTCGTGGACTGATTCACAAGTTCCCGAAGAGGAACCGGAAGAAGAGTCGGAACCGGAAGAAGAATCGGAACCGGAAGAAGAATCGGAACCGGAAGAAGAAATAGAACCGGTGGGAGAAATAATAAAACGGTTAAGTAAAAGAGAATCCTCAACCAACCGACCAAGGTTAATTATGGTCAATGGTGTTTCCGCCAAGGAAGCAAAATATTGGGAGGATTACCAATTCTCCGATGAATCGGATTCCGACGAGAATTCCAATGATGTTATAGAAATTACCCCAACTGAATTTAAAAAGGCAAAAGAAAATAATAAGGAAAAGGGCATAAAAATAGAGAAATCTGATTCCAACCCCGATGAACTTTATATGTATCGTCAACCCCCGAAGTCCTTAAGTTGTAACAATGACCCGGGAACCTCTAAACCACCAGGTTTTTCTAAACCAATGTGGACAACGATGGCTCGTATTAGGGGAACATCATATATCCCTAGAAACTTGGCAAAACGAACCAAAACCGAACAAGAAGAAACGAGCGAGTCAGAATAAGATAGTTGTATTCGTGTGGTGTAATATATGTAATATAGTGTGCTTATGCTTTATGATATATGTAAAAATTGCTTGTATTAATAAGTATTTTTTTTATGAATCTAACTCTTGTCTATTTTACAGTATAAAAACACAAAATGGATAGACAACCCAATATTTTAAGAGACCTACCCGGAGACATGATTGATGAAATCTTGTCTAGAGTCGGTCAGAATTCCTCGGCACAACTATTTAAGGCGAGATCAGTTTGTAAGACATTCGAAGAACGTTCCAAGAATGCCTTGGTTTATAAAAGGCTATCGTTCGAAAGATGGGGGATATCACATTGGGAAATCCATAAGTTACGATGTGTTTACTTTGACGCATATATTGCGGGGAACCCAAATGCTATTTTACGCAACGGGTTAAGAAATTATTTTGACTCAGTATATCCGAATATAGGACTTAGTGATTTAGAAAAAGCGGCTAACATGCAACATAAAGAAGCATGTTATGCTTACGGGTTAGTAATGTTCGCTTCTCACCAAAGTGAGAACAAGAACATCGGCTACAACTATTAAATAAAACGTTCCCACAAGTGACGGAGTCGGTAATTGGGGTAAGAAATGAGGTTTTTAGGTTATTACGAGACTGTTGGTCATTACGTAACCCTCGTCCCTTTGACGACGTTACAACACGTTGTCTTATCAACGGCCATAACGGTTATGTTCCACAAGACCAAGGATGGGAAGTAGTCCTAGTAAAACCAGAATGCATGACTTGTTTCTGGACGTATGAATTATGTGTCTTTATTGCCTTTGCTAAACGACTTGTGTACTAGCTAGAATTATCTTCACAACTATCTTATATCAAAGTTATTGTGTGTGCTATATTTCATGCTTTATGTAAAATAAGCGGTATTGTAAGTTTGTAAAATATTGTATAAAAGTTTGAACGCAAAATATTATTACAATCAGTTTTTCATATAGAATTGTAGTAGTTGAATTGTATATTAGCTACTAAGTATGAACTTAACGGGTAGGTACTACCCGAATTTAAACTTATAAAACGCTAATATGAAGAAAAAGCTTTTATAAATGAGTTCATATTATGCTACGAAATACTATTAACTACTCTTAATATTCTGTATGATTAACTTGTTCCATTTGACTATTTTCAAGGAAATGGCACCGACTACTCGACACAACGTGAATATGAATGAAGAGGAATTCCGTACTTTTCTAGCTTCAAACATAGCCGCAGTACAGGCTGCGCTACATACCAACAATAACCTTGGATCTGGCAGTACAGGAAATCGTGTAGGATGCACCTACAAAGAATTTACTGCCTGCAAACCTTTAGAATTTGATGGAACCGAAGGACCGATCGGATTGAAACGGTGGACCGAGAAGGTCGAATTGGTGTTTGCCATAAGTAAGTGTACTGAAGAGGACAAAGTGAAGTACGCTACGCATACCTTCACAGGTTCTGCGTTAACATGGTGGAATACCTATCTAGAGCAAGTGGGACAAGATGATGCGTACGCACTACCGTGGTCAGCATTCAAGCACTTGATGAATGAGAAGTACCGTCCCAGAACCGAGGTCAATAAGCTCAAAACAGAACTTAGAGGGTTACGAACCCAAGGATTTGATAATACCACGTACGAAAGACAATTCACAGAATTGTGCCTATTGTGTCCGGGAGCATTCGAAGATGAGGAAGAGAAGATCGACGCGTTTGTGAAAGGATTACCAGAAAGAATCCAAGAAGATATAAGTTCACACGAGCCCGCCTCCATACAACAGGCATGTAGAATGGCTCACAAACTAGTGAACCAAATTGAAGAAAGAATTAAAGAACAGACTGCTGAAGAGGCCAATGTGAAGCAAGTCAAAAGAAAGTGGGAGGAAAACGGTGATAAGAATCACCAATACAACAACAACAGCAATTACAACAATAATCGCAACAATTATCCCAACAATCGCAACATCAATCGCAACTACAACAAACGGCCCAACAACAACAACAACAACAACAGCAACTACAACAATCATCCCAACAACAATAATAACCACAACAACAACAACAATCAGAAGCAGCTATGCCAAAGGTGTGAAAAGTATCACTCGGGGTTCTGCACCAAATTTTGCAACAAGCGTAAAAGAAATGGTCATAGCGCGGCGAAGTGTGAGGTCTACGGACCAGGGTTAATAGAACGAAAGGAACAAATGGTGTCGGAACGAGTAATGGCGGAGCAAGTAGTGTCGGAGCAAGTTATGCCAATGTAGTTTGTTATAAATGTGGAAAACCGGGCCACATTATTAGAAATTTCCCGAACCAGGAGAACACGAATGGACAAGGCCGCGGAAGAGTTTTCAATATTAATGCGGCAGAGGCACAGGAAGACCCGGAGCTTGTTACGGGTACGTTTCTTATTGACAATAAATCTGCTTACGTTTTATTTGATTCGGGTGAGGATAGAAGCTATATGAGTAGAGATTTTTGTGCTAAATTAAGTTGTCCATTGACGCCTTTGGATAGTAAATTTTTACTCGAATTAGCAAATGGTAAATTAATTTCAGCAGATAATATACGTCGGAATTGAGAAATTAAACTGGTTAGCGAAATATTTAAGATTGATTTGATACCAGTAGAGTTAGGGAGTTTTGATGTGATAATCGGTATGGACTGGTTGAAAGAAGTGAAAGCAGAGATCGTTTGTTACAAAAATGCAATTCGCATTATACGAGAAAAAGGAAAACCCTTAATGGTGTACGGAGAAAAGGGCAACACGAAGCTACATATTATTAGTAATTTGAAGGCACAAAAACTAATAAGAAAATGTTTCTATGCTGTTCTAGCACACGTCGAGAAAGTACAAACTGAAGAAAAGAGCATCAATGATGTTCCCATTGCAAAAGAATTTCCCGATGTATTTCCGAAAGAATTACCGGGATTACCCCCACAGCGATCCGTTGAATTTCAAATAGATCTTGTACCAGGAGCTGCACCAATAGCTCGTGCTCCTTACAGACTCGCACCCAGCAAGATGAAAGAACTGCAAAGCCAATTACAAGAACTTTTAGAGCGTGGTTTCATTCGACCAAGCACATCACCGTGGGGAGCTCCTGTTTTGTTTGTCAAGAAGAAAGATGGTACATTCAGGTTGTGTATCGACTACCGAGAGTTGAACAAACTTACCATCAAGAACCGCTACCCACTACCAAGAATCGACGACTTATTTGATCAACTACAAGGCTCGTCTTTTTATTCAAAGATTGACTTACGTTCCGGGTATCATCAAATGCGGGTGAAAGAAGATGATATTCCAAAGACTGCTTTCAGAACACGTTACGGTCATTACGAGTTTATGGTCATGCCGTTTGGTTTAACTAATGCACCAGCTGTGTTCATGGACCTTATGAACCGAGTGTGTGGACCATACCTTGACAAGTTTGTCATTGTTTTCATTGATGACATACTTATTTACTCAAAGAAATGACCAAGAACACGGTGAACATTTGAGAAAGGTGTTAGAAGTATTGAGGAAGGAAGAATTGTACGCTAAGTTTTCAAAGTGTGCATTTTGGTTGGAAGAAGTTCAATTCCTCAGTCACATAGTGAACAAAGAAGGTATTAAGGTGGATCCGGCAAAGATAGAAACTGTTGAAAAGTGGAAAACTCCGAAAACTCCGAAACACATACGCCAGTTTTTAGGACTAGCTGGTTACTACAGAAGGTTCATCCAAGACTTTTCCAGAATAGCAAAACCCTTGACTGCATTAACGCATAAAGGGAAGAAATTTGAATGGAATGATGAACAAGAAAAAGCGATTCAGTTATTGAAGAAAAAGCTAACTACGGCACCTATATTGTCATTGCCTGAAGGGAATGATGATTTTGTGATTTATTGTGACGCATCAAAGTAAGGTCTCGGTTGTGTATTAATGCAACGAACGAAGGTGATTGCTTATGCGTCTAGACAATTGAAGATTCACGAACAAAATTATACGACGCATGATTTGGAATTAGGCGCGGTTGTTTTTGCATTAAAGACTTGGAGGCACTACTTATATGGGGTCAAAAGTATTATATATACCGACCACAAAAGTCTTCAACACATATTTAATCAAAAACAACTGAATATGAGGCAGCGTAGGTGGATTGAATTATTGAATGATTACGACTTTGAGATTCGTTACCACCCGGGGAAGGCAAATGTGGTAGCCGATGCCTTGAGCAGGAAGGACAGAGAACCCATTCCAGTAAAATCTATGAATATAATGATTCATAATAACCTTACTACTCAAATAAAGGAGGCGCAACAAGGAGTTTTAAAAGAGGAAAATTTAAAGGATGAAATACCCAAAGGATCGGAGAAACATCTTAATATTCGGGAAGACGGAACCCGGTATAGGGCTGAAAGGATTTGGGTACCAAAATTTGGAGATATGAGAGAAATGGTACTTAGAGAAGCTCATAAAACCAGATACTCAATACATCCTGGAACGGGGAAGATGTACAAGGATCTCAGGAAATATTTTTGGTGGCCGGGTATGAAAGCCGATGTTGCTAAATATGTAGGAGAATGTTTGACGTGTTCTAAGGTCAAAGCTGAGCATCAGAAACCATCAGGTCTACTTCAACAACCCAAAATCCCGGAATGGAAATGGGAAAACATTACCATGGATTTCATCACTAAATTGCTAAGGACTGCAAGTGGTTTTGATACTATTTGGGTAATAGTTGATCGTCTCACCAAATCAGCACATTTCCTGCCAATAAGAGAAGATGACAAGATGGAGAAGTTAGCACGACTGTATTTGAAGGAAGTCGTCTCCAGACATGGAATACCAATCTCTATTATCTCTGATAGGGATGGCAGATTTATTTCAAGATTCTGGCAGACATTACAGCAAGCATTAGGAACTCGTCTAGACATGAGTACTGCCTATCATCCACAAACTGATGGACAGAGCGAAAGGACGATACAAACGCTTGAAGACATGCTACGAGCATGTGTTATTGATTTCGGAAACAGTTGGGATCGACATCTACCATTAGCAGAATTTTCCTACAACAACAGCTACCATTCAAGCATTGAGATGGCGCCGTTTGAAGCACTTTATGGTAGAAAGTGCAGGTCTCCGATTTGTTGGAGTGAAGTGGGGGATAGACAGATTACGGGTCCGGAGATTATACAAGAAACTACCGAGAAGATCATCCAAATTCAACAACGGTTGAAAACCGCCCAAAGTCGACAAAAGAGCTACGTTGACATTAAAAGAAAAGATATAGAATTTGAAATTGGAGAGATGGTCATGCTTAAAGTTGCACCTTGGAAAGGCGTTGTTTGATTTGGTAAACGAGGGAAATTAAATCCAAGGTATATTGGACCATTCAAGATTATTGATCGTGTCGGACCAGTAGCTTACCGACTTGAGTTACCTCAACAACTCGCGGCTGTACATAACACTTTCCACGTCTCGAATTTGAAGAAATGTTTTGCTAAAGAAGATCTCACTATTCCGTTAGATGAAATCCAAATCAACGAAAAACTCCAATTCATCGAAGAACCCGTCGAAATAATGGATCGTGAGGTTAAAAGACTTAAGCAAAACAAGATACCAATTGTTAAGGTTCGATGGAATGCTCGTAGAGGACCCGAGTTCACCTGGGAGCGTGAAGATCAGATGAAGAAGAAATACCCGCATCTATTTCCAGAAGATTCGTCAACACCTTCAACAGCTTAAAATTTCGGGACGAAATTTATTTAACGGGTAGGTACTTTAGTGACCCGAACTTTTCCATGTTTATATATATTAATTGAGATTGATATTTACATGATTAAATGTTTCCAACATGTTAAGCAATCAAACTTGTTAAGACTTGATTAATTGAAATATGTTTCATATAGACAATTGACCACCCAAGTTGACCGGCGATTCACGAACGTTAAAACTTGTAAAAACGACATGACGATATATATATGGATATACATATGGTTAACATGAGATTATGATAAGTAAGTATCTCCATAAGTATATTAACAATTAGTTATATACATATAAACAAGACTACTAACTTAAGGATTTCGAAACGAGACATATATGTAACGATTATCGTTATAACGACATTTAAATGTATATATATCATATTAAGATATATTAATATATCATAATATCATGATAATATAATAATTTAACATCTCATTAGATATAATAAACAATGGGTTAACAACATTAATTGAGATCGTTAACTTAAAGGTTTCAAAACAACACTTACATGTAACGACTAACGATGACTTAACGACTCAGTTAAAATGTATATACATGTAGTGTATTTAGATGTATTAAAATACTTTTGGAAGACTTCAAGACATATATCAAAACACTCATACTTAACGAAAATAGTTACAGTTACTTTTCCATTCTATTCTTTCATCAAGAATTCTAGTCGTATTCTTACCCGTATTATACACAGCTTCAAAACGTACTTACTATGAGTATATACCAATAGGAACTAGCATGGGATTCCACTCTTGATTATGTCATGTATGACTAATCAATTTTAACTTCTACCATGAGCTATTCAACTAACTAGAACTCCTTTTAACCCCACTCACCACTCACCAATTACCACTCATCATTCACTCCATTTCACTTCTAATTCTCTTTCTAATTCTCTCTCAACACACACACACTATTATGAAAGTATTTTTCCAGTAGTTAATCATCATCTTCATCAAAAATCACTTCAAGAATCAAGCTATAATCATCATAGGAAGAACACTTCAAGAACACTTCAAAAATCCCTTCAAGTTTACTAATTTACTTCCAAGCTTTCTAATCCATTCCAAGTAATCATCTAAGATCAAGAAACCTTTATTATATACAGTAGGTTATCTTTCTTATTCAAGGTAATATTCATATTCAAACTTGAATTCAATTTCTATAACTATAAACTATCTTAATTCGAGTAAAAATCTTACTTGAACTTGTTTTTGTGTCATGATCCTACTTCAAGAACTTTCAAGCCATCCAAGATCCTTTGAAGCTAGATCATTTCTTGTCACTTCCAGTAGGTTTACCTACTAAACTTGAGGTAGTAATGATGTTCATAACATCATTCGATTCATATATATAAAACTATCTTATTCGAAGATTTAAACTCGTAATCACTAGAACATAGTTTAGTTAATTCTAAACTTGTTCGCAAACAAAAGTTAATCCTTCTAACTTGACTTTTAAAATTAACTACACACATGTTCTATATCTATATGATATGCTAACTTAATGATTTAAAACCTGGAAACACGAAAAACACCGTAAAACCGGATTTACGCCGTCGTAGTAACACCGCTGGCTGTTTTGGGTTAGTTAATTAAAAACTATGATAAACTTTGATTTAAAAGTTGTTATTCTGAGAAAATGATTTTTATTATGAACATGAAACTATATCCAAAAATTATGGTTAAACTCAAAGTGGAAGTATGTTTTCTAAAATGGTCATCTAGACGTCGTTCTTTCGACTGAAATGACTACCTTTACAAAAACAACTTGTAACTTATTTTTCCGACTATAAACCTATACTTTTCTGTTTAGATTCATAAAATAGAGTTCAATCTGAAACCATAGCAATTTGATTCACTCAAAACGGATTTAAAATGAAGAAGTTATGGGTAAAACAAGATTGGATAATTTTTCTCATTTTAGCTACGTGAAAATTGGTAACAAATCTATTCCAACCATAACTTAATCAACTTGTATTGTATATTATGTAATCTTGAGATATCATAGACACGTATACAATGTTTCGACCTATCATGTCGACACATCTATATATATTTCGGAACAACCATAGACACTCTATATGTGAATGTTGGAGTTAGCTATACATGGTTGAGGTTGATTCCAAAATATATATAGTTTGAGTTGTGATCAATACTGAGATACGTATACACTGGGTCGTGGATTGATTCAAGATAATAATTATCGATTTATTTCTGTACATCTAACTGTGGACAACTAGTTGTAGGTTACTAATGAGGACAGCTGACTTAATAAACTTAAAACATCAAAATATATTAAAAGTGTTGTAAATATATTTTAAACATACTTTGATATATATGTATATATTGTTATAGGTTCGTGAATCAACCAGTGGCCAAGTCTTACTTCCCGACGAAGTAAAAAAATCTGTGAAAGTGAGTTATAGTCCCACTTTTAAAATCTAATATTTTTGGGATGAGAATACATGCAGGTTTTATAAATGATTTACAAAATAGACACAAGTACGTGAAACTACATTCTATGGTTGAATTATCGAAATCGAATATGCCCCTTTTTATTAAGTCTGGTAATCTAAGAATTAGGGAACAGACACCCTAATTGACGCGAATCCTAAAGATAGATCTATTGGGCCTAACAAACCCCATCCAAAGTACCGGATGCTTTAGTACTTCGAAATTTATATCATATCCGAAGGGTGTCCCGGAATGATGGGGATATTCTTATATATATGCATCTTGTTAATGTCGGTTACCAGGTGTTCACCATATGAATGATTTTTATCTCTATGTATGGGATGTGTATTGAAATATGAAATCTTGTGGTCTATTGTTACGATTTGATATATATAGGTTAAACCTATAACTCACCAACATTTTTGTTGACGTTTAAAGCATGTTTATTCTCAGGTGAATACTAAGAGCTTCCGCTGTTGCATACTAAAATAAGGACAAGATTTGGAGTCCATGTTTGTATGATATTGTGTAAAAACTACATTCAAGAAACTGATTTCGATGTAACATATTTGTATTGTAAACCATTATGTAATGGTCGTGTGTAAACAGGATATTTTAGATTATCACTATTTGATAATCTACGTAAAGCTTTTTAAACCTTTATTTATGAAATAAAGGTTATGGTTTGTTTTAAAAATGAATGCAGTCTTTGAAAAACGTCTCATATAGAGGTCAAAACCTCGCAACGAAATCAATTAATATGGAACGTTTTTAATAAATAAGAACGGGACATTTCATTAGGCTACCAAGCTAAAAAGGGGCATATTCAGTTCGATAATTCAACATAGAATGTAATTTTGATCAGTTGTGTCTATTTTGTAAAACATTTATAAAACTGCATATATTCTCATAACAAAAATAATAGATTTTAAAAGTGGGACAATAACTCACTTTCACAGATTTTTCCTTCGTTGGAAATAAGACTTGGCCACTGGTCGATTCACGAACCTATAACAAATATGTACATATATATCAAAGTATGATTTAAATATATTCACAATATTTTTTATTACATTTTTATGATTTAAGTTTGTTAAGCTAGCAGTCCTCGTTAGTAACCTACAACTAGTTGTCCACAGTTAGATGTACTGAAATAAATCAATATATATTATCTCGAATCAATCCACGACCCAGTGTATACAAGTCTCAGGCTAGATCACAACTCAAAGTATATATATTATTTTGGAATCAACCTCAACCATGTATAGCTAACTCAAACATTAATACATATAGAGTGTCTATGGTTGTTCCGAAATATATATATATAGATGGGTCGATATGATATGTCAAAACATTGCATACGTGTCTATGGTATCTCAAGATTACATAATATGTATAATACAATATAAATTAGTTAGGATATGTTTAGTCTAGATTTGTTACAAAATTTTCGTAGCTAAAACTAGCAAATTTATCCAATTTTGTTTTACCCGTCATTTATTCGTTTCAAATCCTTTTTGAGTGATTCAAGTTGCTATGGTTTCATAATGAACTGTAATTTATGAAACTCAATAGAAAAATTATAAGTTTATAGTCGGTAATACAGGTTACATGTCATTTTTTAAAGAGGTAGTCATTTCCGTCGAAAGAACGACATCTTGATGACCATTTTGAAAAACATACTTCCACTTTGTGTTTAACCATGATTTTTTGATATAGTATCATGTTCATATGTAATATCATTTTTCTAGAAAACAAACTTCCAATTCAAAGATTAAGATAGTTTTTATTTTTCTAACCCAAAACAGCCCCCGGTTTCACTACGAAGGCGTATGTCCAGTTTTACGGTGTTCTTCGTGTTTTCAGGTTTTAAATCATTAAGTTAGCATATCATATAGATATAGAACATGTGTTTAGTTAATTTTAAAAGTCAGGTCATAAGGATTAACTTTGTTTGCGAACAAGTTTAGAATTAACTAAACTATGTTCTAGTGATTACAAGTTTAAATCTTCGAATAAGATAGCTTTATATGTATGAATCGAATGATGTTATGAACATCATTACTCCCTCAAATTTTGTGGATAAACCTACTGGAAAAGAGAAAAATAGATCTAGCTTCAAAGAATCTTTGGATGGCTTGAAAGTTCTTGAAGTAGAATCATGACACGAAAACAAGTTCAAGTAAGATTTCCACTCGAAATAAGATTGTTATAGTTATAGAAATTGAATCAAAGTTTGAGTATGAGTATTACCATGAATTAGAAAGATATCTTACTGTAAATAAGAAAGATTTCTTGAGATTGGATGATCACTTGAAATAGATTTGCAAGATTGGAAGTAAGCTAGCAAGTTTGAAATATTTCTTGAAGTGTTCTTGAATGGTTGTTTTTATGATGATTAAAGCTTGTAATTGAAGCTAAAAGATGGTGAAAATGCTAGGAGATGATCAAGTATGATGTTAAGAGTATTTTGAGAGAGACTTTGGAGTGTAAGTATGAGAAAATGGAATGGAAAAATGGGGTGAAATCATAAAATCGGGATTACTTGTTATAAAGAAAAAAAAAGATCCTTAAGTTTGTTTTTAGCTCATTAGTCATACAAGTTGTTAAATAATGGTTTCACATATTTTTGACTCTAAGATGGATGCTAAGAATGAATGATTAAAGGTGTATATACCAATAGTAAATACATCTAGAAGCTGTGTATTGTACGAGTACGAATACGGGTACATACGAGTAGAATTGTTGATGAAAATGAATGAGAATATAATTGTGAGCATTTTTGCAAAGTAGAAGTACTTTGATATTTGTCTTGAAGTCTTTCAAAAGTGTACTAATACATATTAATACACTACATGTATATACATTTTAACTGAGTCGTTAAGTCACCGTTAGTCGTTACATGTAAGTGTTGTTTTGAAACCTTTAAGTTAACGATCTTGTTAAATGTAATTAATCCATTGTTATAATACTTAAATAAGATGTTAAATTGTTATGTTATCATAATAACATGGTGTATAAATGAGACGACCCGACCTAATCCATCTGGACGAAGTCATCAATATTTGGTTCCATTACGATGATCGACTCCAAGTAATGTCCTTAATATGAGCAAATGCACAGCGGAAAACTTAATTTGTACCTGAGAATAACATGCTTTAAAAAGTCAACATAATGTTGGTGAGATATATAGGTTTGATGCTAGCAGCGTTATAACTATGGACCACAAGATTTCATATATAAAAATATAATACACTCGCAAGTGTATAAAATCATTCTGCTTATGTTGAGGCCTCAGTAACCAACCTTAACAATAATATAATAAGTCATCTTCGCAAAGATGGATATGTACACTCGCAAGTGTATAAATAATCCTCGAAGTACTAAACATCCGCCCACTAGTTCTTATGTCTAGTGCAGCCTACTGGATGGGGGTGTTAAACCCGATAGATCTATCTTTAGGATTCGCGCTTACATGCTATTATAACATATAACTAAATTACCTAGCACATCAATCCGCAGAATATCATTTTTAATCACTTGTGTCCATAACGTAAATCATTTATAAAAACAGCGCATGTATTCTCAGCCCAAAATATTTATAGTTTAAAAGGGAACTATATACTCACCATACTGTATTTTGTAGTAAAAATACACATAACATCATTGAACACGTATAAGGTTGGCATCGGATTCACGAACCTAAATCAGTTACGTATATATTAAAACATATAACAAATTTTTATATAAACACTCATTAAATAAACAAGTATACATATAATAACATATGAGTTATATTAATAATAAGTTATATTTATTCTATATATTTTAAGTAGTTAAAAAAATAAAAAAATAAAAATTTCATTAATTAATAAATACTTTTTAAAGTAGTTTAATCATTTATTTATAATTCAATATAATATATTAATAATAAAAATACAATGATAGTAACGATAATTTTAATAAAACTTTAGTTTTAAATGTTATGCTTTTTAATAATAATATCTTCAAATAAAATGGTAATTTTTAATAATGATAAAAATAATAATGATCATAACAATTAATCATAATAATGATAATAAAACTTGAAGAAATTTTGTATACCCTTTAGAAACTTTGTCCAAAAAGAATTGTCCTAGTTGAGACTGGAACCCCTGACCTCTCGAACACCCAACAACACCACGCACCACTCCTCTATAACCGCTTTCATGTTTTTAATTACACCTTAATTGTTTTATAACCCGTTTTATACCGTCTCCAAATTAATTGATGGACTAGCATTTTGTGGCCCAACTATTAAACAAACACGGCCCATGTTACATAAATAATTAGGAACCGATACCCTAAAAATGTTACGGGATCCCTGAACCGAAACAGATATAAAAGAACAAGAATTTTGGCCACCACTTTACAGCTCAAGTTCCACTATCAATCAATAATTATAAAGGATCACTTAACCGACACTTTTAATTATTTAAAATCGTGTTTTATCAGGTTGTCACCATGAGACCATTGTTATCTCAATTATCCTGAAATCATCATCTTTCTTTTCATTATCAATGTTCACAACTTCATAAATGGGTTCTGATGGAAAATAGCATCATCGAACAGTATGGAAGGGTCTTGGGTGCGTTTTTGGGATGGGACTCAATCGAACCAGAAAAGAATGAAATAGCAGCAGAAGATTATCACGGTGATGGTGGTTTTCGAATAGGAGTAAGAGAAACAAAAGTAAATAAATAAACGTTGCAGGTGAAGGATTGTTGAGTGATTTTATGGAGAAGATGAGCTTTTAGTGATTCGATACAGGGATAGAATTTTAGAGAGGGAACAATTTGCAGGTTGTGGTGGTGTGGTTATTTCAGCGGAGGTGATGATGGTTGTTGTTATGATTAGAGTTTCGAAAATATAGAAACTAGAATGAGTTGCAGGTGTGTTTGGGTTCGGTTCCAAAAACAGTACAACAGAAAGGTATGTTAACAATTGATTGTGGGTTGTGGATGGTGGTGATTTGGTTGTAACAGGTGATGCAAGTTTGGTTCAAGCAACCCATGAGACAACAAACAGACGAGTAGTAAACCATGTTGGGGTGTTTCATTTTGTTTATTAATCAAACAAGAAAGAAAGATGGAAAGGATACGGTGTGGTGTTTGGGTGTTAATTGTATCACGAAACATAAACAAAAGAAGTTGAATTGTTGGTGTGTTCGATGATACATAAAAATAGGAAGAAGATTAAAGGTTCACGATAGGAGGTGGTGATCCGTTGGTATTGGGTTTCAATGGTTCATGGCTTTGAGATGATATTCGAAAGTGTGGTTGTTTGAGTTTGACACCAAGGAAGACAGGAAATCAAATTGGGTATATGGTTCGTGTTGGTGTCTTGTTATAAGTATTGATAGATTTATAATAGAACATAAGTTGATGTCGAATATGGCGGTGGTGAAGGTGAAGCATGTATATAGGCAACCATGGTTCTTGAATATTTTTCAGTTTAATCTATATAAATATGACAATATATGTTGATAACTGATATTAAGGATGAGTTTGTGAATGATTCAGAGAGTAGCACGACACCCCTTTTGCTTATGACCAAATAAGAATGTTTGATTATATATAATCGATTAGTACAGATATTTAAATAAAAAAAATGAACCTTGATGCGACTGCTACCAGAAATTGGACGTATTGATCTTGGTTTCAACAATTAGATACAGTGTTTATCAATCTGTTATAGTTTGAAAGGGATTTAAAGTTGATTTGGATCCTTGTGAGTGTTAAATCGTATTTATAATTGTAAATATATCTACATAAGAATTTATATATATAACTGTATAATATCTAGCTGTATTTATTTATTTGTTAACTATATCCATATATATTTATATTGATTACTATAAATATATTAATAAATATAATTCTATTAATAATAATGAAAATACTAATAATATACTAGAAAAATTAATTTTAATGATAAAATCATGTTAATAATAATTTTATATAATAAATTTTTTTTTTATAATAATAATACCAATTAATAATAATTACATTAATAATAATAATCATAATATCTCTTATATGATAATACTAATTACACATAACTATTTACATTTAATTGTTCGTGAATCGTCAGGCATGGTCAAAGGGTAGCTGATTATCCGAATATAGATTTCAAACTTTCTAGACTCAACATTACAGATTTTGCTTATCGTGTCGGAGACATATAGAGAATAAGATTTAAATTTGGTCGGAAATTTCCAGGTCGTTACAATAAATATATCTTAACATCATATATATATGTTAAAATACTATTACAACGATAATCGTTACATATATGTCTCGTTTCGAAATCCTTAAGTTAGTAGTCTTGTTTTTACATATGTAGTTCATTGTTAACACACTTAATGATTTACTTAATTATCATTTTATCATGTTAAATATAGTGTAACAATATATTAATATGATACATATGTATTTAGTAAGAAGTTGTTATAACGATAATCGTTATATATATCATTTTCGAGTTTCTTAAATCAATAATCTCATTTGTTTGTATATAATATATAACACCATGTAGTTTTTACAAGTTTTTAATGTTCGTGAATCGCCGGTCAACTTGGGTGGTCAATTGTCTATATGAAACTCATTTCAAATAATTAAGTCTTAACAAGTTTGATTGCTTATCATGTTGGAAACATTTAATCATGTAAATATCAATCTCATTTAATATATATAAACATGGAAAAGTTCGGGTCACTACACCAACTTTTTGGTTGACACTTTAAAACATGTTTATTCTCAGGTATTAAAGAAATCTCCCGCTGTGCATTTGCTCATTTTAGAGATATTACTTGGAGTCATTCATGACATATTTCAAAAGACGTTGCATTCGAGTCATTGTGTTCATCAAGATTATTATTAAGTCAATTATATTTGGATGTAGTAGGAAATGGTATGCATACCGTCAACTTTCGATGAAATGAAAGTTTGTCTTTTAAAAATGAATGCAATGTTTATAAAATGTATCATATAGAGGTCAAGTACCTCGCAATGAAATCAATTATTATGTAACGTTTATAATCGATATGAACGGGTCATTTCAGTGATCTCTATAGCCGAGGTTCACTTCACCCAACCCGTACCCATCCTATACATACATATGTACAATAGTATATTGACACTCACCTTGAAGTCTTGATGGATGCACAAACCAAAATTCGCAAATCGCCAATGGAACGTACCTATTTCATTTATCACATAACAAACAACACAATTAGGGTGGATTACAAACCAACTCATATTGACAACTAGTGCAATTTCGACCCAAATGCACTTCCAATCACAAACCGCGCCCAAACTAACCAATAATCACTAACACAAGTGAGAATGGTCCTAATACGCCAATTAGACCAAATCATAAGTGTTGAACACTTATCTTACCCAATTTAACCCATAAACCCTAATTTTGACCCATTTCAAAATTAGTCAACCAAATACACCCAAATGGGTTTCAACACCTCCATAATCACTAAACTTAGTGATTAAACCCAGTTTGCAAGTCTTAAACTTGACCAAAACATTAACCAACCCAAAATCTGCCAACGACCCTATAAAACCCGATTACTAGCATCATTAAACTCACTTCATGAGTTTAAATGGGTTTTCCAACAAATCAAGTTCAAACCCTAACTTTGAATATCAAATCAAACAATGAAATTTGGAGTTAGAACTTACCACAACAACCAAAACGTAGCTAGGAGCGAGATAAACAACTTTAACACTCGAGCTTTGGTGAGGATCCGACTCCTTCTTCTCCAAATCAAGCTCTCTCTCTCTCTCTCTAAACTCTTACTCTCTCTCTCTCTAGAAATGGATGAGAGTGTTTGTGTGGGTGAAATGTGATCTACAAATGGGATCTAGGTCAGTTTTGAGGGCTCCAAACCGACACCCAAGTGATTTGACCAAAATGCCCCTTTTTAAAACAAAACTAACAGCTAGCCTGTCTGTTTATTTGGACGACGTCCAGCAATTGGGACGACGTATAGCTTCAAAGGGCAGGACGGCGTCCAAGATTTGGGACGGCGTCCCATTGGACTGAAACAGGAAAGGGGGTCTTACATGTAGTCCTTGATGAGGGATTTACAACAATCTAAAGTGTGTCTGAAACGGATTAAAGGTGAATGAGATATCGAATCTCAAAGTTACTAGTTTGGTGCAAAATTAACTTGAAGAATAAGTTAAGTGTTTTTGTTCCACATCGGAAGTGGGAGCAAACTTAAAGTTATAGTTTTTACTATAAATAAGGCTTTAGGGTTTGCAAAAAATACATACCAAAAACTAGAGAGCACAAACATAACTCTCAGCAGCAACAAGGTCTCCCCATTACTGTTACCTTTCAAGCAAGTGTTCAAGTACGACAGTACGGCTCGAAGCATCTGTTTAATGTGTCAAACACAATTCCGGTTCAACGCTTCAAATCGGATAGATCGTTCTATCTTTTTCCGTTCTTATTCATCTTATTTATTTTTTATGTTTATGATATGATTATTTTATTGAGTAATATGTTATGATTTTATTTATTCGTTTCAGTTTCATATATATTTTACCTACAAACTTAAACAAATTCATGTTCCGACGAAATTGATGTGATAATAATCTTATTATTCTGTTTTAGAATATTTAATCTGCTAGTTGCAAATATGTCTGTATGCTATTGTTGATTTTAGAATGATATGTACAGATCTATAATCTATTCTAATCTTATATTAGGCTATAATTATGACATCATTAAAATGCCTTAACTTTTTTTGAAAAAAAATTAAAAAATAAAATAAAAAAAATTTTCAGCCCATGTACAATGATGTCATATATTAAATTATTTTTGAATTAAAAAAAATCTCTTTAATTAGTTAAAAAAAAAAAAACGCATGCTTCTTGAAACTGAAAAACAAAAAACTTCTCCCACTTCAAAATCACGCATGCTCATCCTCTTTCACCTCTTTTCTTGTATGCCATCTATCTATATCTCTTCAATCAAGAATTTAAATTTTGAATCCATAAGAACTCTAAATCCTCTTTCAATTCCTTAATCGCCTCATTTTGCCAGACGATTTCTTCATCAATTTTGGATACCCAATCGTGTTTAGATTTGATATCACATACATATCGTGTTTTTTTTCTCTCCAGGAAATCAAATAGAACATGATGATTTATTAATGATGTTCTTCTAATGACTTGATTTGAAGAAATTGTTTCGATGTTCACCATGAGGTATGAAATACAATTCGCTTTTTTATTTTAGAATTTAAACATCTCTTCTTTGAAGTTATGAAGTCATGAACAGTAGAGATGATTAGTGTTTCTTTCATGAACTCCTACACATGATGCACACTATGTGTTTGATGAAATGTTAAAATGAAAAAGAATTTAAAATGTTGTGAAGTTATTTGAGTATTTTGATTGTCATGTGGTGCATTGAGTTTACTAACATTGAGTGACAAAATACTAATTTAACAAGTAGTAATTGTTGTCTGCTTTTCCATTTTGAAACATGGCAGTCTAGAAAAATTTAGTCAAGATGGCGTACACACTAAACCCTTAACACCCCGAAAAACTTAAAAACTTATATTATGTAGATACATTTAGTTGCTTTAAGGGATGTGACTTCAGCCTACATCATGAGGTAATTTCTTTTTAGTTATTTTCAGTTTATGGTTTTAAAAAAAATCATAACGCATACACTAACTTTTTGAGGTAATGTTCATATGAAACAGAAATTTTAATTTTATCTATTCCGTACACAAAATAATGTAGCTATTAGTTGTAGTGCAAGACAACACAAGTTGTACGAGACATGTATTTCACAATTGTTATGAATATATGGGTTGATTTGATTTACCTTTTTTAACTCTTAAAATGTGTCCAACTAATTTTTTCATTAATTTTAAAATAACAAGTGTCGATGTACAGGTTATGTATCTAAGGTGGATGATAGGAACTACATAGTATTTCAGATGAAAAGGTATAAAAATTTGCTTGACATGGAGTTCCGTATTGAAATAATATTAATTTGGTTGACATGGAGTTCCGTATTGAAATAATATAAACTTACATTCACTATCACTTTTATGTTTGTAAAAAATCTGCTGTATTGCAGGTCCCTTCAAGATTAATGGTATTTGAGTGTTTGGGTAAGGGTGGAGAATGAAGTATTAATCAAGGTAAATTTTTCTCAGCCTATGAAGTACTAATCAAGGTAAATTTTTCTTCAAACTTTGCATCATTAAAGTTCATTTGTGGAAATTTATTGGTTAAGTTATTATTCAAAAATAAAAAACTAAGATTTTGGGATTAAGATTTTAAGAAGATGGTGATTTCAATGAATACCCTGAGAATGTATGAAATGAATTTTGTAATCTGTTTCTCATGTTTGGTTTTTATAAGTTAACATGTTGTTCATTGAAGTTTAAAGCGTGATAATGATTATTTTAGTTGTTGATTTATAAGTAATTGTTTTTCTTATATTGGATCGTGAACATGTAGACTACAATACTTAATTTTGCTTTGTATCTTCATCTATGTGGAACTTGAATAATTTTGTTTTATGTTTCTTAGCTTGTTTGTGTTATTTGTTCTTCTTTTGCTTGCTTGCCATTCATTACAGCCACCGTTACTGTTGATGGTCCCAAAAACATTAATACCACCCTTCACAAGTATGTTTGCTGGTGTATTTGATTGATTTATTCTGTTAAAGTTTGATTAGGCGATCGCAAGTTGTTCTTTTTTAATTTTGTTAACATTTGTGTTTGTATGATGATTTTTCTTTGTTTAGGACCTGACCGACATGTGTGCAGGTAATAACTTTCTCATTGTTTTGTTTTCTAATTTTTGAATTTTTGTTTATTTGTTTGTTTGTTTGTTTTTTAATAACAATACGCGTTAAGGCATGGAGATGAGCATGGTACAGAATAAGAAGTTAGAAAATTCAAAAGAGCCGTTGAGTCTGTAAAAGGAGAAAATGTTGAGTCTGTAAAAGGACAAAGTCTGCTCTTTCAGTTTATATCTTATTCTATTGTTACTTAATGCACAGAAACAGTCTCCGGTGGGTGTGGTCCGTTACAATATTCAACTAGGTTTCCTAAAGGATTATGACTCCTAATAAGGTTAGGAGTCTTTTATTACTTTAAAGTTTTCTTAATATTAAATTTGTGAATAAGTTATAATCAATGTGAATAGGTAATTCATATAGTATTTGTACCTACAAACTTGCTGACATGACTCGCCAAAGTCGTTATCAATAACACTTCTATACACATATTTTTTTTTTCTTTTTATATATTGAGTATTGTTTATTGTTTATGGTTGGTTCAAAATGTAAACAAATGTGATTTTTGTACAGGTGAGCTGCTTTGGAGATAATGGTTAGTCAGATACAGGACCTCATTCGAGGTGAGAACTACTATTATGTAACCGAAATACCAACTTTCAGTTTATTTACCAGTACTTTGGAGACGATGTTGGATTATAGATCAAAATGTTCATTGATTTGTAACTATTATAATTGCGCATTCATTGATTTGTAACCGAAATACCAACTTTTAGTAATTATGTTTGACCTGTAGAGGTCAAAGCAAAGGTATATAATTAGTTAATTGTATGGGATATGTATTTTATTGATTCTTTTGGTCAGAAGTTGTTTATCTAATCATAGAGTGGTTCTTATGAAGTTTTGTTAGGTTATATATGTTCAAAGTTATATAGTTTACTTTTTATATATCATTTTTACAAACCCGTGAAATCACGGTCCCTTCACTAGTTTGATGAATATTTGGTATATATATCGTTATGTTCAAATCTATATTATATTATAATATATGTCCATATTAGACTTTTGTAAGCATTATCATATTATCTAATAAACTCCACCCAAATATTCAACGGGTTATATGTTCTCGCTCGCAACGAGTTAAATTTTTCCGACACCACCGTTAAACTCGAAATAATTTTAGGAACACAATGTCATTAACTATACGCAAAACGGACGCTTTTTGACAAACGCTAAACATTTGTGGTACTTTTCATACACGTTGATTTTGTATTAAATTTTTAAAAGTTGACAATTTCATAGCGAAACGCGGAGATGCACATATATTGTTAATTTAAAATAACATTTAAATCTTTCACGGGTTATACATTTTAGTTCGACTCGAGTTGCGCTTCAACGACATCGTCGTTAGCCACGAAATAATTTTACAAACTAAACGATATAAAATACATTGAAAATCGAACCCTCGGCGCGAAGCCATGGTTCGAAAACTAGTTATATCTATTTTGGTTATACTCCGTAATTTTATGACTATATTACTTAAAGATCTAATACAGTACCTTTGGTGATAATATAATATTATGATTTATGAAGCATCATCATTAACTGGTTAAGATTTACATGATTTATACTCTGCAGCCTAATAAAACAAATTACATGTGCTTTATTACGCTTTCTGATTTTATATGGTTATATATAATTTTGTTACATCAACTGATAGTATAATTTGGTTTATATGATGATCTAATTATACGAGCATGTTCGATATCTTTAATTGCTTTATATAAATGATTTAATGATTTATGAATAGATAGATTATATCTGTTGTATGTTAGCTATGATATTCATATATGTTATGATTATACATAATCTTATTTGTTAATTGTACATGATCGGTTATGTGTACTTGGACTGAAATATGTAATATGATCATCGGAAACATAATGGGTTCATAGATACATTGTTTTTATTTGCTGATGATAAACTCATGGTTTAACATTATATTCGTATATCATTTATATATGAGCATGTGATGAGCGTGTTTAAGGTTTAAAGTACACTCTTAACTACATGTATTGGCAGTTTTGAGAAGAAGAAAAAAAAACATACTATTAGTTGGTTTATTTTGATTACTTCGAATTATGCTATAAAACTGTTTGGATTAACTTGATTATGATTAATTCGATTAAAATTAAAAGGATAATAGATAAGGATGATGAGTACATATTGTGTAATTTTATTGATATCAGTGGATACTCATGTTTTCAATTCTACCATGCTTATCAAAATCTATTATAGTATACATATACATAGTATATACTATTGTATACGGAGTATCTATTATTCCATATGGACGATTGATTTGTATGTATCTTTTGTGGTATGGACTAGATATGTTCTCTATGTATATGGAACGGATATTGATGATGATCATGATTTATATCGTTGTCATGTTTAATTTTTGGAGTGAATTATTCATTATGATCATTATTATGTGTTTATAAGTTGCGATTAACTAAGTCATTTGTGGATTTGCATGCTATATTGGTTATGTTGTATGTCCAGTGTATGCATTAAGTAATGAATTTGAATTTAATGCATAATGATCATGATAATGTTAAGATTTGAATTGAAATATCGTATATGAGTTGGCTTTGTAATTAATAATGAGCACTCAAGGATTATGAGCTCAAGCTCTGCTACTACTAGTACTACATTGTTGAACCGTTTCTAACGGGGTACTCACTCATGTTAGGTAACCTGAAAAGTTCACATGTGTGAATTTTAAACCTTGGCAGTAAAAAATGTTCTTTTAGCTGACCACGTTGAACCTTGCGAGGTTCTTGACTGAAACTCGCGAGGTTCTTGGCTGAACCTTGCGAATCATGATGCTCAAATTGTGAGCTTGGTTCAGGTTTGGAATCATTCAGATTACTTGTGCGCAAGTCGATCGTTCTATAATGTGTATTCGAACAGTCTTCGGACCATTTCCGGACTAATTTTGAACTGTATTTTGGTCTGTTTCCAGAAAACATTCAACATTGGTTATAGATTGTCTTCGGGACAGTTTTAGACTGTTATTAAACCGGATTTAAACTTGTTTGTTTAACAGTTGGGCTTAAACATGTTTGGTTTAACCGGTTTTGTTGAAACGCTTTAGTTTAATCGTTTAGTATAAACTTTTTGGTTTTAACATGTTTGGTTTACATGTTTGTGTTTAAACATGTTTGGTTTAACTATAAGGTTGAAACAGTTCGGTTTACCCTTTTGAGTTGAAACAGTTTTAAGGTGATACCTGTTTGGTTACCCGTTTGAGTTTAAACCTTTTTGGTTTACTTGTTTGGGTCGAAACCTATTTGGTTTACCCGATTGGGTTTAAACCTATTTGGTTTACTTGTTTAGGTTGAACCTGCTCGGTTTACCTATTTGGTTGAAACCTGATTGGTTTAACCTAGTTGAGTTGAAACATGTTTGGTTTAACTCAGTTTGTTCACGGTAAAATGAAACTTTTATTTGGGTTGAAAACTCAAATTAATTTAGTTCACGTGGTATTTACTAACTGAAATTTTCTGTTTTGCTAAAACAGATTATTTTAGTTTATATTTCAGAGTGATGATTATGAAAAAATTGACTTCTGGATAGGAACTCACATTGAATAATGTGTTGTATGTTCCTAAGATTCGTAAGGAATCTGGTTTCTGGATGTTTGTTGGGCAAGTTTGGCGTTTAAAAAATATAAAAATGAAAGTATGTTCAAAAGGTCATGTAGACCAAGAGTGAGTGTATATTTAATAGGGTCCTATAAATCTGAAACTTGTGTTGAAGCCAAATTAACGAGATCATCTTCGGTTGAACGAATAACCGAACCTCTTGATATGGTCCACACAGACGTGTGTGATTTGAAATTCATTCCAATAAGGAATGGTAACAAGTACTTCATTACGTTTATCGATGATAGCACGACGTTTGTTATGTTCACTTGTTGAAAAAGTAAAGATGAAGCAATTGAGAAGTTTATTGCTTATAAATAAAATTTAGAATCAACTTATGTGACGACCCAGAAATTTCCGAACAAATTTAAACTTAATCTTTATATGGTTCCGACACGATAAGCAAAGTCTATAATGTTGAGTCTCGAAAACTTTGGAACAGATTACATGAATGCATTTACCCTTTGACCATTCCCGACGATTCACGAACCATTGTTGTATATATATATATATATATATATATATATATATATATATATATATATATATATATATATATATATATATATATGATTTATATACAAAATCATTATTATATGTATATTTTAATAAATGTTAAATATTCAATATATATATATATATATATATATATATATATATATATATATATATATATATATATATACTTGTACTAAAAAAATAAGTAAGCGTAATTCCCCCTAGACAATAAAATATGTTTACATGAGGAGGAACATAACTATTAATGTGTGATATTAATATTACATAACTATTAATGTGTGATATTAATATATTAAATTTAATTACAAGTTACAATATAATTGTCTTGTTATTATTACATCCATTATTATTATTATGTATATTAATATTAGCATTTATATCAATATTATTAGTGTTATTATATATAATATATATAGATATGAACTTTGATACATATAATCTGTTATGATAATATTATAAATTTAAAAATCATCATTATTGTTATTATCATTTTTATCAACATAATTATTCAAAAATTATCATTTATTTTAATTAAGAGTATTATTATCATTATTTTTTTCTGTATTCTTATTATTAAATTGATATTAGTATTATTTCTATTATTACTATTACTAGTATTTTTAGTATTATGAATAATATTTGTTTACCATTTTTATAGATAAGATCATTATTATTATCTAGTATTATTATAATTATTATTAATATAATTATTATTAGTGTTATTATTATTTAATAGAGAATAATACATTTAATTATTATTAACATTAACAATATGATTATTATCAATTTTTTTATTTATAGTTTCTTTATTATTTATTATTTATTATTATCATTAATATAATTATTATTATTATTATTAATTATTAATAATTATTATTTAGATTAAAAATCAAATATTTGTACGATCAGATTTCAGATATCCACTAATCTGTTTTACGTTTTTGTTTCTACCCAATCTGTTACACCTCATTTCCATAGTACCAATCAGATAATTAATTGAATCGATTTTATTTTACTTTATGTAATTTTTCTGTTCCCTCTTATCTGATTGAGAAATCGTGAACCACCTTCTCTGTTTAAGGGATCAATTCAGTGGATTTGCAAGTCATTCAAACTACTACTACTTCTATTAATCACTAACAACCTTCCCAACTTTTTGTTAAATCGAATTAAACTAGAAAAAAGTCGATGAACACAGGTATACCTCTGTTCATGTACATTTTATTTAATTCGTAGAATTCTTAATAGTTTTAAAAATCTATTAATGCAGTTAAGTTAGGAATCTGTTAAACAATCTTTCTGGAAAGTTTCAACTTTCAATTTTCCATAACGAGTTCGAATTTGAAAAGTCAAATTTAATTTCTAAAAGTCAAAGTATATGTTCATCGAAAAATTCAAGCTCAATTGGATGTTTTCTGTTAAATTAACGACCCAGTAAGTTTCTAAGATAGATTTGGAACCTTTTTCATTTTATAATCATAACCTATAACAGCCTCTAATAGTGAATTTGATTTTGAGTTCATCACATGTTCTTCACGACCTGTTACAGTTATTTTGTTTTTATTTTCGCTCGGTTTAATTGATTTGAACAACCACTAATTATTTATGTATCAATTTTAAGTCCAAAACAAATTAAGTAATTCGTTGCTACTGGGTTTTGAGCTCTAATCGACTTTGAATTGAAGAAGAAGAAGAAGAAGAAGAAGAAGAAACAGTGTACGTATAGATATATATTTATGGGTGTGAAATAAATCAGAAAAAGGGCGATAGCCCAGATGGTTTAGAGGATTGACGGGTATGCGAAAGGTCGAGGGTTCGAGTCTCTAAAGGAGCATTTCTTTTTAAAACAGCTTTTTCATGGAAGATAGTTCATATTTTTATTATTATCACTTCATTTATTATTATTATTTTTATTATTATTATTATTATTATTATTATTATTATTATTATTATTATTATTATTATTATTATTATTATTATTATTATTATTATTATTATTATTATTATTGTTATTGTTATTATTATTATTATTATTATTATTATTATTATTATTATTATTATTATTATTATGTAATTGCCAAGATCAATATCATAACTATCATTAACAGTAAAATTAATATTTTTACAAGTATTAATATTAGTATCATTGTTACTATCCCTAATAGAGTTATTATCAAAATAAGTATATTATTAATGTTAATATTATTACAAATATTAACTTAATATAATTTGAACTACTGTTTTGATAAACAAACGAAATACATAAATAAATATATTTAACACATATAACATAACAAAATATTTGATTATATAAAAGGAATATATGAAATATAAATATACTTTTAATATAAAAATAATATCATTAATAGGTTATATAAAAAAACTTATTCGATTACGATTATGTGTATTAATATATATACACAAATGATATAGGTTCGTGAATCCGAGGCCAACCCTGCATTGTTCAATATAGTCATATGTATTTTTACTACAAAATACATTAGGTGAGTTTCATTACTCCCTTTTTAAATGCTTTTGCAATATATATTTTTGGGACTGAGAATACATGCGCTTTTATAACTGTTTTACAAATTAGACACAAGTAATTGAAACTACATTATATGGTTGAATGGATCAAAGCCGAATATGCCCCTTTTTAGCTTGGTAGCCTAAGAATTTGGGAACAGACCCCCAAATTGATGCGAATCCTAAAGATAGATCTATCGGGCCCAACAAGCTCCATTCTGGAATTTGGAATGCTTTAGTACTTCGAATTTATCATGTCTGATGGGTGTCCTGGAATGATAGGGGATATTCTTGAAGGTTTTTCGTATGCCCAAGAGACATATTAAATTAATGTGGCTAATATGTTATGATCCAAGTCGGGTCATACCCAATAACAAGCTTGCCGACACCTTAATCGTATTTAATCTTAATGAATGGATCATTAAATAAATACGCGACACTTGGATTTTAGAAAATCAGTTTTTCAAAATGTTATCACTTGAGATAAATTATTTGGATAATTTATACATAATTTTTTATAAGTTTAAATGATTATATTGTGTTATATTTTATAAAAGGGTTTATAAAATATAAAAGAAACATAAAAATATATACATGTTTTATATATATATCTAGTTTATATATATGTATAAATACATTGTTATATAATATAGATAGTGCAGAATTTGTGACTCCAAGACTCACAAGCATGCCTTGTTAATGTTTACTTTTAATAACACACAAGTGCCAAGGTGCATGCTAATGTATTAACCAAGGCCTTGACTCAAGAGAGAGTGAATAACACACATAAAAGAGGCTTCAAAATTCTAGTTCTGCAGTCTATATTGCCGAACTGTTTTGAACTCAAAGGGGGTTCCTTTGCTTGCTATTTTATCACATTCAAGTGTTCTAAATCCTAACTAAATACAAAGGGTGTGTTGGTGATCAAAGCTTGTGGGTATTTCAAACTTGAGGCTTCAAGTTAGAGGCTCTAAATCCATCATCTTCATCATCACTTTGCTGTCCAAAACAGCCCTCAATTTATATTGAGGAGGTATTATTCCTTGTTCCTTCTCTTTAGTTTGTAAGTATAGCTTCAAGACTTGATGTCTTCATGGAATTCAATTTAAGTGGTTTAACATATTAACATGCTTTCTTAATAACATGCTTCCGCTTTCTTAACTCTAAATGAATTGGTTTCATGAATATGTTTATTTAAAGATCTTGTTGAAATGTTGAATTCCATCAATGGTATCTAGAGCCGAAGTCTTGAAATATGCTTCGAGATGGTTTTTGAACTCACCATAACTTTGCATTTTATGTACATGCATGAAAATAGAATGCAAAAATTATGGGTTTTGGGTGGGTTTGATTTTGGCCGAATTTGGAAGCTCCAAAAATGGGTTTGGTTCTTCCATTTTGGTCATTTTGTTGTATGTTGAAGTTCACAATCAAGCCTTGGCCTTTTGTTTGAATGGTTGCATGTTTGGATGATTATTAATCTATTCATTTGGTATGTAATATTAATTCATTCATGTGGTTGTAATATTCATTCAAGTTGGTTTGTAATTTTATTATTTTGGTTATGTAATTTATTTTATATTTGGTATGTAAAATAGATTAGGTTGTATTTTCATTTTCTAGAAAAATGTATTAGGACTTTTTTGTAAAAATGAAGATACAAGATGAAGACTTGGAAGATGCATTTGGATGCAAGATTAAGTGGGAGATTTTGAAATCTCCTACTTAGTGTTATAACCCTTAACCGGTGATATTTGTTTTTCGGCTAAACAAATGTCTACCAAATCGGCTTGATTGTGAACACATTTGTTTGCATGCGTGGTTGTTTTATTTCTTGTATGATTGTGGATTGTGTATGTTACTACAACAAGTTATCACACAAGTTAACAACAAGCATAAACTACAATTTAATTGGTTAAATTATTAACAACATGCAAAACGTCAATTTAAATGGTTAAGTTAAAAAAAAACGGCTAAAAGGACATTAATAAACGGTTATTAAGAACATGATAAGGATCATATATATAAAATGGTTTATATCAAGTAATTGGTTAAAATTACTAGACTTGAAAATGGATTTCAAATAAACCATACACTAAATGCATGTTGGTGTATGGCATAAATGTTTTCTCAAACTAGAATTAAAGAAAACTTAAAACCCTTTACACTAGGTCAACAAGTTTAAACGCCGTCCTATTGTATGACACTTAAAAATATTAGGGAACTTATAATGGGATAAAGGTCACCTAACCGTTATGAGCAAACTAATATGATTAAGGTAAATTTCGCACACTTGTGGGATAAAGGTCACCTAACCACTTGTATGCTAAGTTTACATGTCTATACAAGTAGGATGACTTGATTTGGAAATCATGAACTTAGGGTCACCGAAGCATGATGAACAAATAGGCGTTGATGGCATAATATGTCATGCAAAAGGATTGCATGATCCCATAACTTAGAAGTTGCAAAAGGATTGCAATTGTCATATAATGACTACCTAGCTAAACCAAATGACGGGATAAAGGTCACCTAACCGAAATTTGGTTTACCGTTGGATTCTAAAATTTAATAAATATCAATTGGATTTAAAGGGTATTGATTATTAAATTAAAATTGATACTTAAACAATTTTGTTAATTTTGTAGATGGCCGCTAATAACAACAACAACATGCAAAACGCACCACTTAACCTAAACAACCTATCGTTAAGGTCTCTCCTTGAGAAAGACAAACTCAACCATACGAACTTTATGGATTGGTTCCGTAAACTTAGGATTGTCCTCAAACTTGAGGATAAAGCGTATGTGTTGGAGGACCCCATTCCCGATCAACCCGACATGGATGATACGGAGGGCATGGCTTACTATGACAAATATTGTGCCGATTCGGTGCAAGTTGGTTGCCTAATGCTTGGGACTATGATACCCGAACTCCAAATGGATTTCGAACATCATAGTGCATATGACATGATAACGCAATTGAAGGAGATGTTCCTTCAACAAGCACGTGTCGAGCGCTTCGAAACGGTTCGAGCGCTACATGCATGTCGTATGGATGACACCCAATCCGTCTCCTCCTATGTCCTCAAAATGAAAAGCCTTATTGATCGCGCAAACCGTCTTAACCTCAACATTTCCAATGAGCTAGCCACCGATCTTATCCTAAACTCCTTGTCAAAGAGGTTTGACCAATTTGTAATTAATTACAATATGAATGGGATGGATAAGACCATCGGTGAGCTTCATGGCATGTTAAGGACGGCAGAAACAAGCATGGGTAAAAGGGCTTCACTCGTGCTAATGATCAATGATGGCGGGTCAAAAGGTAACAACACCTCTAAGCCTAAGGTGGCTAAGAGAAAAGGACCCGCCCATCAACGCAAGGGAAAGGGGAGGATGGTTACCCCAACCAAAAACAAGAACAAGAAGTAAAAAGTTGCCGGACAAGCAAACCCCAAGGAAGACCCGTGCTTCGGTTGCGGTGAAATGGGTCACTGGAAACGAAACTGCCCGGTCTACCTTAAGGAGTTGAAGGAAAAGAGGGATGCGGGGCAAACCTCAGGTAACATATATATGGTATATATAGAGCTTAGTATTACTTCTTCTAATACATGGGTATTAGACACTGGATGTGGAACTCACATTTGTAATTCTTTGCAGGGGTTCAAAAGAAGTAGCAAGCAAACGGGAACATCAAGTCTCTTTATGGGTAATGGAGCCAAAGTGCAAGTGAAGGCTTAAGGAGACTTTGTATTAAAGCTTCCAAGTGGTTTGGAACTTATTTTGAACAATGTTTTGTATGCACCGGATTTATGTCGAAACATTATTTCAGTTTCCCGTTTAAAACAATGTGGTTTTTATCTTAATTTTGTTAATAATGATATCCATGTTTATTTAGATAATGTATTCTATTTTAAGGCTTCGCCTTCAAATGGAATTTATGAATTGGTTCATGATGATACATCATCTAGTAGCTCAATATACCATACTAGCACCAAGAGACTCAAAAGGGATCTGAGTGATTCCTACCTATGGCATTGTCGCCTTGGTCACATAAACAAGAACCGAATGCGTACACTTCAAAAGAATGGACTCTTGAAATCAAATGAGATGGACTCGTTTGATGTATGTGAATCTTGTTTACAAGGCAAAATGACTAAAGCACCTTTCAAAGGGACCTATGAAAGGGCTAAGGACTTATTGGGATTAATACATTCGGATGTATGTGGACCCTTTAAGCCCATAGCTAGGAATGGTGAAAGATACTTCGTTACTTTCATTGATGACTTCAGTCGTTTTGGATATGTCTACTTGTTAAGACATAAGGACGAAACTTTTGAAGCATTCAAAGAATATCAAAGCGAAGTACAAAATCAACTCAATAAGACAATCAAGGTACTTCGTACCGATAGAGGAGGTGAATACCTAAGCGATGCCTTCCAAGATCATCTTAGGAGTTGTGGGATTATCTCACAACTTACTCCACCAGGAACACCCCAACTTAATGGAGTTTCTGAAAGGAGGAACCGAACCCTAATGGATATGGTTCGATCTATGATGGCAAGAAGCTCGTTACCTCTATCGTTTTGGGGTTATTGTCTATGCTCCGCGGCTCGTATTTTAAATATGACCCCAACCAAGAAAGTGGAACGAACACCTCATGAGATGTGGTTTGGAAAACCTCCATCTCTATCATACTTAAAGGTTTGGGGATGTGAAGCTTATCCTAAGCGTTACGTCCCTAATAAGTTGAATGCTCGATCCACAAAGTGTATCTTCATAGGATATTCCAAGGATGATATGGGATACTATTTCTATGATCCAACCGAGCAAAATGTATTTGTTGCTCGAAAGGCTGAATTCCTTGAAACTAAGTTCCTAATGGAAGGAAATAGTGAAAGGAAGATAGATCTTGAAGAGGTTTTACTATCGGAAACCATCAATCATCAATCTCGAATCTCGCAGCGGTTTTACTACGACAGTTATATATACATATAATGTCTATTTCGAATATGAAGTTTCTGAAAAACACCCCAGTCTACGAATCAGTACTATGAAGTTTGAAAAGAGACTGATAAAGTAATAAAGACTGTAGACAGCAATTACGGTCAGAAGTTTGATAATAAAGAGTAGTAGATTGGGAAAGCTCAAACGAAAAATTTGGTACTGGAAAACGGATTGAGCAGAGTATGAAGGAAGCTGTGGACAAATCACAAAGACTAAATCTGCCTTCAAAGAATCCAAATGATTCAGTGTCTGCTGAAGTCATTAACGAATACCTTACTTCTGACTCTGAAACCCTTCGGACAATATTCTTCATCATCATCTGATATTAAAAATTCGAAGATATCATCGTATCTTCCATTATAAATATCCTCCATATTTCTGAAGATATTTTTATCTGAAATCATTTATCTCTTTTCGCTATCTGTAATACATCAAAAAGGAAACTGTTTAGTTTCTATATTCTGTAAACCTCTGAGTTTAAAATATGAATGTTTTTGAAGTAGTGTTGGGAACTGAAGCATGAGTTAGTATAATATAATGACACTTGATCAACGTGATTATATTACAGTAAGTCATGCTGAGTTTCTAATGGGACATGACGATTCACAGATCATAACGTCATCATGTGCCATGATACACGACTCTGGTATTCTATTTGATCTCTAAAAATGTCAAGGAAATATTTCTTGATGATTCGATCTTTTCCAGGGTATTCTGGTAATTTGACAAATCAAGATCATGCCATTACAATTCTCTTCTTAGAACATTAACTATGTTCATTTCGAGATCTATACCTATGAATTCTAGATTGTTATTCGCTTGACTTGAAGTCGGGAAGAGGAGACAAAAGAATGGAACTCTTGAATATACAAGAAAATATAAAGTTCGACAACAACACGTAAATTACAAACCGTGTATATCAATACGTATTGCAACGTAAAGGCACGGGAGAATTAAAAATACTATAACCCCAAGGTAATAGTAAAAGTAAATAAAATCCTCCGGTGGTAGATGAAAAAGAAGAATGACAGATATGAAAGATAGGAGTATATCAAGGATCAGAACTGGATGAAGCATATTGACGAATACTTTAAAATATGAGTTAAGGAAGAAAAAATAGAAGGAGTGAGTCGTAAAGAAATGAAAGGGAGGTAGATTTATAGTGAAATATCCGACAGAGAAATCAAGATGGATAATCGCATTAAATCGAAGAGAATCATAATTTTCTTAATCGCTGAAAAATAAAATCCAATATAGATTACAAAGATTTTCTTAAATCTGGAGATCGATTGTGATGATGTCAAAAGATATGATGAATCACTATTATCTTATATCATTCATTTACGATAACTTCACTCATACGCTTCGAGTAATCGAATTATTTTATCCATAATTCTTGAACATGATAAAACTCTATAATCGTCATAATAACATTCTCATTGTTAACCATGACGACCTCTATCAAATTTCAGGGACGAAATTTCTTTAACATGTAGGTACTGTGACGACCCGGAAATTTCCGACCAAATTTAAACTTTTATCTTTATATTATTCCGACACGATAAGCAAGGTTTGTTAACTTAAATCTCAAGAATTTTAAACTGTGTTTATACATTCATTTAACCTCGACCAAATTCTAACGATTCACGAACCATTATATGAACGGATATGATTATATATGTATATGTGTATATATTATAACTTGAAAATATTAACAAAGTATTAGACGTATAATACTTTACATAAATGTATTTGTTTCAGAATATATTTATCAGTGGAGTTAGAAGATAATATTAAAGATTGAATTATCAGATACATTGAATGATGATTGCGAGTCCCTATTGAGAGGTCCACTTTAATTTAGAAAACCTTTCCTTTTTAAAGATATTCGGAATAAATGGTAAAGTGATCTTCGAGTAAGGACAAAGTGTCAAGTAGCGAGAGCAAGTCAGATTGGTGGAAATTTCTTTTAAATTCCAATACATGCCTTACAATAATTGCCACGTGACTTTTGATAAGATAAATTAATTAACCTTCATATTAGGTATTGTGAAAGTGAAATTAGGGAATATAGGTAAATTAGAAAATAGATATTGACAAGTTAAATAGATCGACATTTTACATTAAGATGATTCCTTACGTTTGATTTTTCCTTTAGACTTAATCCTACGAGTCATGATTAAACTAGAAGTTAAAACCTTGAAACCTGATAAGATTCATATATGATTTTATGTTCATAAACGAAAACGTCATTTCGATATAATAGACTTTTTAAGAACGTCTTATGACATAACTGTAGTGACCCGAACTTTTCCATGTTTATATATATTAATTGAGATTGATATTTACATGATTAAATGTTTCCAACATGTTAAGCAATCAAACTTGTTAAGACTTGATTAATTGAAATATGTTTCATATAGACAATTGACCACCCAAGTTGATCGGTGATTCACGAACGTTAAAACTTGTAAAAACTATATGATGACATATATATGGATATATATATATATAGTTAACATGATACTATGATAAGAAAACATATCATAAAGTATATTAACAATGAACTACATATGTAAAAACAAGAGTACTAACTTAATGATTTTTAAACGAGACATATATGTAACGATTATCGTTGTAAAGACATTTAATGTATATATATCATATTAAGAGATATTCATACATGATAATATCATGATAATATAATAATTTAAAATCTCATTTGATATTATAAACATTGGGTTAACAACATTTAACAAGATCGTTAACCTAAAGGTTTCAAAACAACACTTACATGTAACGACTAACGATGACTTAACGACTCAGTTAAAATGTATATACATGTAGTGTTTTAATATGTATTTATACACTTTTGAAAGACTTCAATACACTTATCAAAATACTTCTACTTAACAAAAATGCTTACAATTACATCCTCGTTCAGTTTCATCAACAATTCTACTCGTATGCACCCGTATTCGTACTCGTACAATACACAGCTTTTAGATGTATGTACTATTGGTATATACACTCCAATGATCAGCTCTTAGCAGCCCATGTGAGTCACCTAACACATGTGGGAACCATCATTTGGCAACTAGCATGAAATATCTCATAAAATTACAAAAATATGAGTAATCATTCATGACTTATTTACATGAAAACAAAATTACATATCCTTTATATCTAATCCATACACCAACGACCAAAAACACCTACAAACACTTTCATTCTTCAATTTTCTTCATCTAATTGATCTCTCTCAAGTTCTATCTTCAAGTTCTAAGTGTTCTTCATAAATTCCAAAAGTCCTAGTTTCATAAAATCAAGAATACTTTCAAGTTTGCTAGCTCACTTCCAATCTTGTAAGGTGATCATCCAACCTCAAGAAATCTTTGTTTCTTACAGCAGGTTATCATTCTAATACAAGGTAATAATCATATTCAAACTTTGGTTCAATTTCTATAACTATAACAATCTTATTTCAAGTGATGATCTTACTTGAACTTGTTTTCGTGTCATGATTCTGCTTCAAGAACTTCGAGCCATCCAAGGATCCATTGAAGCTAGATCCATTTTTCTCTTTTCCAGTAGGTTTATCCAAGGAAATTAAGGTAGTAATGATGTTCATAACATCATTCGATTCATACATATAAAGCTATCTTATTCGAAGGTTTAAACTTGTAATCACTAGAACATAGTTTAGTTAATTCTAAACTTGTTCGCAAACAAAAGTTAATCCTTCTAACTTGACTTTTAAAATCAACTAAACACATGTTCTATATCTATATGATATGCTAACTTAATGATTTAAAACCTGGAAACACGAAAAACACCGTAAAACCGGATTTACGCCGTCGTAGTAACACCGCGGGCTGTTTTGGGTTAGTTAATTAAAAACTATGATAAACTTTGATTTAAAAGTTGTTATTCTGAGAAAATGATTTTTATTATGAACATGAAACTATATCCAAAAATTATGGTTAAACTCAAAGTGGAAGTATGTTTTCTAAAATGGTCATCTAGACGTCGTTCTTTCGACTGAAATGACTACCTTTACAAAAACGACTTGTAACTTATTTTTCCGACTATAAACCTATACTTTTTCTGTTTAGATTCATAAAATAGAGTTTAATATGAAACCATAGCAATTTGATTCACTCAAAACGGATTTAAAATGAAGAAGTTATGGGTAAAACAAGATTGGATAATTTTTCTCATTTTAGCTACGTGAAAATTGGTAACAAATCTATTCCAACCATAACTTAATCAACTTGTATTGTATATTATGTAATCTTGAGATACCATAGACACGTATACAATGTTTCGACCTATCATGTCGACACATCTATATATATTTCGGAACAACCATAGACACTCTATATGTGAATGTTGGAGTTAGCTATACAGGGTTGAGGTTGATTCCAAAATATATATAGTTTGAGTTGTGATCAATACTGAGATACGTATACACTGGGTCGTGGATTGATTCAAGATAATATTTATCGATTTATTTCTGTACATCTAACTGTGGACAACTAGTTATAGGTTACTAACGAGGACAGCTGACTTAATAAACTTAAAACATCAAAATATATTAAAAGTGTTGTAAATATATTTTGAACATACTTTAATATATATGTATATATTGTTATAGGTTCGTGAATCAACAGTGGCCAAGTCTTACTTCCCGACGAAGTAAAAATCTGTGAAAGTGAGTTATAGTCCCACTTTTAAAATCTAATATTTTTGGGATGAGAATACATGCAGGTTTTATAAATGATTTACAAAATAGACACAAGTACGTGAAACTACATTCTATGGTTGAATTATCGAAATTGAATATGCCCCTTTTTATTAAGTCTGGTAATCTAAGAATTAGGGAACAGACACCCTAATTGACGCGAATCCTAAAGATAGATCTATTGGGCCTAACAAACCCCATCCAAAGTACCGGATGCTTTAGTACTTCGAAATTTATATCATATCCGAAGGGTGTCCCGGAATGATGGGGATATTCTTATATATGCATCTTGTTATTGTCGGTTACCAGGTGTTCACCATATGAATGATTTTTATCTCTATGTATGGGATGTGTATTGAAATATGAAATCTTGTGGTCTATTGTTACGATTTGATATATATAGGTTAAACCTATAACTCACCAACATTTTTGTTGACGTTTAAAGCATGTTTATTCTCAGGTGAATATTAAGAGCTTCCGCTGTTGCATACTAAAATAAGGACAAGATTTGGAGTCCATGTTTGTATGATAGTGTGTAAAAACTGCATTCAAGAAACTGATTTCGATGTAACATATTTGTATTGTAAACCATTATGTAATGGTCGTGTGTAAACAGGATATTTTAGATTATCATTATTTGATAATCTACGTAAAGCTTTTTAAACCTTTATTTATGAAATAAAGGTTATGGTTTGTTTTAAAAATGAATGCAGTCTTTGAAAAACGTCTCATATAGAGGTCAAAACCTCGCAACGAAATCAATTAATATGGAACGTTTTTAATCAATAAGAACGGGACATTTCAATAACAACTTATACTATTATAACCTTTGTGATAAAATGATTTGGAATATAAATTAATTGGAATATTAAAATGTCTTTGTAAATTTTTTTTTATAAATAAAGTATATCAATTTTAAACTTTAAAAATACAAATGTTACAAAATAATATTTCTTATTACTTAAACGATTTTAAGATATATAAATTTGAATATTATTAGTTTTGAAAAACTATATATTATATATTGTCCCAAATTTATATTTCGAAATGAAAATATAAAAATATATATATATTTTAACTTAGTCATAAAACGTCTTGATTTAAAATAATATATTTTGATAAATAACAAGCCACTGATTTATAGAAGCAAATGACCACAACTCTCAAATTTATAAGTTACATTTTTTTATAAGATAATTTATTGATGAGTAAGTTAAATTATTAATAAGAGTACACGCGAAACGTGAAAGGCTAGTTTTCTAAATGTACGAAAATGCGTTCGAAAAACCGAAAGTGGTACATGAGTCGAGTGACAACGTACGAGTCATTTGAACAAAAATTACATTTTCTACCATGAACGTAAATATAATATAATATATAAGTAATTATATAAATTAAATATAATATATATATTAATATATATTAAACGGAGTGTCGGCAGGAGATTAAGTGCATATGAGCTGTATGTAAAGGCCATGCGATCGCATGGAAGCCCCTCACACAAGTCATGCGATCGCATGGCAGAAGATAGGTACCCTAGTCTTTAAATCAAACGAATTCGCTTAAGTTTACACACACACATATACATCGATATATTACTCCCTCTGTTCTTATTATTATTTATATTTATATTATAATTATTATTATTATTATTATCAAGATTAATATTATTATTATTATTATTATTATTATTATTATTATTATTATTATTATTATTATTATTATTATTATTATTATTATTATTATTATTATTATTATTATTATTATTATTATTATTATTATTATTATTATTACTAGTGTTATTATTAGTATTTATACATAAAATACTACGACGGAGTACTGTTCGAGTAATTTTTAAAACTAGTTTGCGAGTAGGATAGGGCTAAGGAAATTATGGGTTATAGCTATGGAGGTTATGTGTATGGATCAGGGGTATGCTCGTGAGGTCAATTTAGTGTTTATCATCTCCGTTGCGTCTACGTACCTTTCCTGCAATATTGAATCTCAATATTGATACGTGAGTACTCATAATTTAATTTTGACATACTAATAGTGTATCCCTGACTAGTGCTCGAGTATATAGGATTATGCATGCTTGTACTTTTGATATTGCCATTAGATATGATATGTTGAATTTTGAATTAGTTACATATGCGGTTGAGATAAGGTATATGATATTGCATGTCGTTGGAAAGCTAACGAAAAATTAAGAACTTTTCATTTAGATATCGAATGGTTTCGATGAACGAATTAGAAGTTATAGTCAATTGAATCCTTGTAATATTATTAAAAATGATTATTATTATCGTCGTTATTATCGTCGTTATAATTTTTATCTTATTATTATTATTATTATATTATTATTATTATTATTATTATTATTATTATTATTATTATTATTATTATTATTATTATTATTATTATCATTATCATTATCAATAAAAAGTATTATCATTAAAATTGTTATTTTTATTATTATTATTACTATCGTTAAAGTTATAATTAGTATTATCATTAATATTATCGTAATATTTATTACCATTAGTATTATTATAATTAGAAACTAATATTAGTAGCACCTAATTATTATAATTACTATTATTATCATTAACACGAACGCAATATAAAAGACAATTTAAAAGCTATTAAATGAATCGATTAGGAAATAATGAGTATGAGTATCATGATGAAATTAAAATATTGTAAGATATTGATTTAGATAAAATTATCGTTCTTATTATTTTTATCATTACTATTATTATTTAAAGTATCGTTAGTATTAAAACTATCATTTTAAAAAAATTTATTATTTTAATAGAAATGTCATTATTATTATAAAATATCTTTATTATTATCATTTTAAATAGAATTATTATTTTAAAGTTAATATTAAAAAGTATCGTAAATATTAAAGTTATCATAATTAGAATTATCATTTTATCATAATGTCATTTTTAGTAAATATAAAGATTGATATTTTTATTAATAGAATAATAATAATTATTATTACAAAATAATACAACTTTTACTTATTATTATTATTATCAATGTTATTTTATCAAATAAATATGTGATACAAAGATATTTTACTACGTGTAATATAATTACATTAATAATACCTATCATATTATTTTTATGATATTAAATGAACTTTACAAATTTCATCATTTAAGATATATAAAAGTATATTTTATTATATAATTTTAATATAAAATTTTATTTATTAATAAATTAATTATATTATTTACTCCAATAAATCTATTAAAATACTTAAAAATATAAGACGACGATATTTAAACTATATGATAATCATGTATAAATTTTGGAAATTATTTTGAGTCAAATTGACTTTTGTTGACTTCTGCATATTGAGCTCGAGCATTAGGATTGTGGTACACTATGACATAACCTAAATTGTTAGACAAATATTTACCAACATATAAATATATATAATTAATATAGGTTCGTGAATCCGAGGCCAACCTTACACTTGTTCAATGACGCTATATGTATTTTTACTACGAAATACAATAGGTGAGTTTCATTTGCCTTTTTACCCTTTACATTTTTGGGCTGAGAATACATGCGAAATTTTTATAAATGTTTGACAAAATAGACACAAGTAATTGAAACTACATTCTATGGTTGAATGATCGAAATCGAATATGCCCCTTTTAGCTTGGTAGCCTAAGAATTAGGGAACTGGCCCCTAATTGACGCGAATCCTAAAGGTAGATCTACGGGAACTAACAACCCCCATTCTGGAATTTGGAATGCTTTAGTACTTCGAGTTTATCATGTCCGATGGTGTCCCGGAATGATGGGGATATTCTATATGCATCTTGTTAAGGTCGTTTACCAAGTGTTCACCATATGAATGATTTTTATCTCTATGCAGTTTGCGAAATGCCTGATATGAGATGTATATTTACGGAAAAATTGAAATCTTGTGGCCTATTAAAATTATGGAAACAGTTGATTACGATAAACTAATGAACTCACCAACCTTTTGGTTGACACTTTAAAGCATGTTTATTTTCAGGTGTTAAAGAAATCTTCCGCAGTGCATTTGCTCATTTTAAAGATATTACTTGGAGTCATTCATGACATATTTCGAAAGACGTTGCATTCGAGTCATTAAGTTCATCAAGATTATTATTAAGTTAATTATAGTTGGATAGTGGATATTATGAAATGGTATGCATGCCTGTCAATTTTCGATGTAAAGAAAGTTTATCTTTTAAAAACGAATGCAATGTTTGTAAATTGTATCATATAGAGGTCAAATACCTCGCGATGAAATCAACTATTGTGAATCGTTTGTAATCGATATGGACTTCGTCCAGATGGATTTGGACGGGTTATGAAAATTATACTCCAAATCATCAGCGAATTCTTCAATTCTTGATGAAAAGTGAACGAATGATGAAAATGAACCGCAACTTTGATTTTTACGATTTAGTTGTTTTCAGACCTTGATTCCTTCACAAAATTTTCTAGTCGCTGCTATTGGAGCAAGGTAACATCAATTTCAAATATTAATTCGATTGATTTAAGAATCTGCACATTCGATTGAGTAGGTGAATTTTGTAGATGAACTCAATCTGTGACGGATTGAGTTCAATTCGTACAAAGATTGAGTTCAATCTGTACACATATTGAAGGTCATATGTTGATTATATCTGTTCGATCAATCTGCACACAAAATAAGCTGAATCTGGACGCAGATTGAGTCAATCTGCACGCAGATGAAGGTGAGGCTGTCTGGTTCTCTCGATTCTCTACACTCTCTAGTTCTTTATGGATCCTCACCCTTTATAAGAGAAGGTAATGATTTTCTAATTACTATCTACAAAAGCAATAAGTATATTTTAATACACAGTTGATAGCTCAGCAATATGAACCTATATACTCAATCTAGATATCAGTGTATTGGTTTTATATAAAACGAACTTATCAATCAGAATGAACGTTTATTAACTCAAGTATTATTACGTGTTGTATGTTAGATTGTTTCTACATAAGACAAACAAGAATTATAAAGTCATCATTGTACATTTATCTTTTAATCACTCTTCGGGTATACAAAGTTTGTGAGTAGATACATACGTGAAGAGTGTCCAAAATAGCAAAGTTTGCGGATAGATAGATAGGTAGAATTTTGTTATTGGACAAAAAGGCTTAATCAATGAGGCAGCCGGCCCACAAGAACCCAAAAATTTTAACACTTAGTTTAAAGTCGTTGGCATTTCCTATGCACAAAAGTTAAATAAAGGCGTTCTAATCTTAACAAAATTACATGTAACCGGTTACTACCATCCAACTAACCATTGTCTTTTACCTTGTAACATTCCAGCATAAAAACCATTGAAACCTGCATAGTCTTGCTTTAAAGTTAAATTTCCTCAACTAACCTAACACACTAACCCAAAATGATACATGCTACTATGGGCAGTTCCTTACAGAATGACATGAACAACCTCATTACTGAATCTTCATGCTTAAAAATACAACCAACTTCACCTAATCAATCTTCTGATAACACCAAGAAAACACCACCACCACCACCACCACCACCACCACCATCTACATCTTCTTCTGATCTCACACCTTCTAGCCTTTGCTTTCCTTCACTTAAATATGAACCGTTAGATCATGGAGATATGGAAATACAATCTCCTGATACCAATTCCTTGTGGGAGTCCTTTTTTACTGAGCATCTTGAGACAGATTTCATGATCTCATCTCCAGTTACAAACTCACTCCCTTCCTCCAACACTCAATCCTCAACTTTCAATTATTACCCGAGTAGTTTAAATAATGGACAACCTTTTGGATGCTCCCCACCACGCACAGCTTCACCTTTAGGACCATTTAACAACAACAATAACAACAAGCCAAAAGGAATGAGTCCACTCCAAAGGGTTTTTAGTAACTCCCCTAATAATCAGTTCATGCAAGTCGAGACGATTTCTTTACCGTCACTTGAGAATTTCTTGGATGATTTTGATGGAGATGATAATCAGTTCTTGGGTTACCCCACGATCGCTGATCAAGCGGGTGTTAGTTCTTCAGATCATCAATCGTATGATTCTTTGACAACTATCCCGGCTTTGTTGGATTGTTTGACGTTACCTAGCCCTTCAAGGTTTTATGGTGAGGCTAATACAATGGTGCATAGCAGTGGTGGTGTTGTAGGATCCTCTGATAATGATCATCATATCTATCAACATATGCAACCATTTGCACCTTCAAACTTACCATTGATGGAACAACTAGAGCAGGAGAGACGAGAAGAAAAACAACATAGACAAAAACAACAACAACAATTACAAGCACCAAGACAACAATTACCCTCGTCAAGATTACAACCTCCACAACAACAATCAGTGAATCAAAACCATAACCACCTTATGGTACCTCCCCCCGTTGGTCCCGAGGTTTGTTTCTATCAATTTTATCTACTGTTTGTGGTTTTTTGTCTAGGTGTTACTGTGTGTTCTTGGGATTGGAAAGAAAGATCAAAATCGAATAAACAAAAATAAATTCAATTACATGATGCTAACGATATGGGAGGAGAGCAGTTACGTTTCATAACTCCTTGGAGACGCTATAGCCTATATAGTATGGTGATTGCTCGAAGTAAATAATTTTTTACACTATTATTTAAGTTTCCATATATACGAGGATAATAAAAAATACCAACTAAAAAATACCAACTTACAGTTTGTTTAGGCTTAAAAAACTAGGTTTTTATTATCTTCTATTTTTTACCCCTAAAAGTAGTCTCACCCTCCATTAAGGCGTTCAAGTTGGGCTGCTTATTATATACAGAATCTCTAGATCGTATATACAATGTTACATACATAGCATATGATGGTCTCGCCTCTTTTAAACAACGTGTATGATCATACTAATAATTTTTATTTTAGTTAACACAATTCATGTGCCACAGGAACACGATAGTGGACTTCAACTGGTGCACCTTCTCCTTGCATGTGCAGAAGCAGTGGCTAAAGAGGACTTTATGTCAGCCCGAAAGTACCTCCACCACCTTAATCGTGTCGTATCACCACTCGGTGACTCAATGCAACGAGTCGCCTCTTGCTTTACGGAGGCCCTTAGTGCACGTCTTGCAGCCACACTCACCACAAAACCAACATCCTCCACTCCAAAATTCACACCTTTCCCTCCTAACGCAATGGAAATTCTTAAGATCTATCAAATTGTATACCAAGCTTGCCCTTACATTAAGTTTGCTCATTTCACCGCCAATCAAGCAATATTTGAGGCATTTGAAGCTGAAGAACGTGTCCATGTTATTGACCTTGATATTCTTCAAGGTTACCAATGGCCTGCTTTCATGCAAGCCCTAGCCGCTAGGCCCAGCGGACCACCGTTTCTCCGGATCACGGGTATCGGCTCATCTCCAGATAGTGTTAGGGAAACCGGACGGTGTTTGACCGAGCTAGCACATTCCCTCCATGTTCCTTTTGAGTTCCACCCGGTAGGAGAACAATTAGAAGATCTAGAACCGCACATGTTTAACCGAAGAGTCGGTGAAGCTTTAGCTGTTAACTCAGTCAACCGACTTCAGAGAGTCCCTGGCCAATGGCTTGGAAACTTATTAGCCATGATTAGAGACCAAGCCCCTAATATTGTGACCATTGTGGAGCAAGAAGCGAGCCATAACGGGCCTTACTTCTTGGGTCGATTCTTGGAGGCATTACATTATTATTCAGCCATCTTTGACTCGCTTGATGCTACTTTCCCTGCTGATTCGGCCCAACGGGCCAAGGTTGAACAGTATATATTTGCACCTGAGATTAGGAACATTGTGGCATGTGAAGGTGCAGAGAGAGTGATGAGACATGAAAGGTTAGAAAAATGGAGGAAGATTATGGAGGGAAAAGGGTTCCAAGGGGTGCCATTGAGTGAGAACGCGGTGACTCAGTCAAAGATATTACTTAGTTTGTATTCATGTGATGGTTATAGGTTGACCGAAGATAAAGGTTGTTTATTGTTAGGATGGCAAGACAGATCAATTCTTGCTGCTTCTGCATGGAGATGTTAAGCATTTAAATTCTTTTTGTTTGCTTTAAGATTTTAATTTAAATTTTAATTATTACCATTACATATGAATGTCTTTACTTAATATTTAATTTGTTTCCGATTTTTTAATAGTCCTGGCACTTCAGTTTTTTAATAGTCATGGCACTTCTAAGACACGGTTGGTCAAATATAAGACCGAAATGAAGAGAGAAACAATCCATGAGTTTTATGTCATGTATAACTAGTATAACATCTCGCATTTTTCCGTTAAATTATTTTAACACCCGTCCTTTTATTTTAATAATATCCTTCGTATCTAGATTCGTATCCTCCGTTAGCTAACATTCTTAATATTTTCGTTATCGGATTATAACGTCTCTCGTACTCTCGTGTAATTCAAAATAATTCATTCGGTTAATTCCCGCACCCGACAACAAACTTGAGGGACTAAACTTGCCAAGAGACTAAACTCTTGACTAGGTCAACTAGTCAAGGTATCCTCTCCACCATTCATTCACCACCACCACCATCTTCATACTTCCACTTTTCTCTCTAATCTTCTCAACACAAAATTATCATCTAAATTCGATCTAGGAAGCAAACATCAAAACAAATTACATTTTCGTGATCCTCTCTTCATCCTCTTCGATTTGGTACCAATTTCACTACTTGGGGTAAGGTTTCTAAAAACACTAGATTTCTCTAAATTCGTGTTTTTGACTTGAAATGGTGTTAGTTTGTGTCTATGGCTCGTGTCTAGCATGAATATATGATTTACTTGCTCGATTTGTTGTTTTGAGTAACTAGTATGAACAATTGAAATGGGTGTGCTTAATCTTTGATTTTGGATGAGTTAATGTTGTTAAATTGTTAAAGTTCATATTTTAATTGTGTTACTAGTATCACTAGCTTCAATTTGATGTGTAGGTTGCTTTAAAAAACTTCATAAACTTGATTATTGATTTAGTGAACTTTGGGTTAGGGTTTGATGAACTTGAAATGAACTTTTGATGCCTTAAATGACATGAGATGTTGTTAGTGAATGTTTAGTTGTATTGCATGTTTAATTATCTTCGAAACGGCATATCATATGTGTAACTTGGATCATCGAAACATGAAATGAGATTTATGAACTTGAATGTGATAAATGATGAACATTAAATGCGGTTTTGATTGTTGTAAGTGGTAGATTGATTGATGAAATATGCTTAGTTATTTTCCTCGTCAAAATACCTTCCCGGTGATATAAGATACATGTTTTGGTTGTTTGCGGGTCATAAATTGGGATTGTTTGAGTTTTGGTTCGTGCATTTGTTTGTTGCAGCAAAACAGGGTCTGCCTACAGATCTGGATGCCGTCCAGATTATTGGACGCCGTCCAGGCCTTCAATGCTGGAAGCCGTCCAGCAAATCTGGATGGCATCCAGATGCACTGCCAGTGACTGTTTTGGTTTTTCATTTTACGAAAAATGTTTGCTATGCTACGCACCTCCGATTCACATGTAACTTGTTCTAACATGCTCATATATGATTAAAAACCTCAGAAAAATAGTTCGAGACCCGACCCGAACGTGTTGACTTTTTTGTTGACTTTGACCCGACCAAGTTTGACTTTTAGCCAAACTTAACCGAATACTTATGCAATCTTTCTAACTTGCTTCTATACTTGTATCTTGCATGAAACTTGACAATTTGATTCACATGCTACATAATCGAGTCGTAACGAGCCATAGGACTAATTGAACATCTTTGATCAACCGTAGTTACCGTTATTGTTACAACTTACTTGTTTAGGTCAAGACTAGCATTTATTCTTTGCACGTTACTTGTTGAAGTAACTTTTTACTCTTGCACTCAAGGTGAGATCATAGTCCCACTTTTACTCTTTTGAACTTACATTTGGGATGAGAAAACATAAACGTTTCTTTTTACTAAGTGAACACAAGTACCGGAAAACAAACATTCTACATACGAGTTTAGAACAAAATCCTCAATTCGATTATCATTAGTTACACTTGCCGGGTGTAAGCGAGAACTTATGTTGTATGGATCCATATGGGTTTGACAAACCCTCATTCAGACGGTTCGCTACCGTTTATGAATGAAATGTATTTTCGAGAAACAGTGTATGTTCTAACACTATTGTGATGAGGTTCTATGGAAGGAATGTTAAGCATTGATAATTGGGTGCTCGTGAAACAAATTTTGGAATGGTTAACTATTATTTCGATGTTGCAAATCTTGTGGTTCAATTTACTTATTTATTCACTTACTTACTTAAACCTATGATTTCACCAACGTTTTCGTTGACAGATTTCTATGTTTTTCTCAGGTCTTTGAACGATATGTGATACATGCTTCCGCTCATTATTTTGATACTTGCATTGGATGTCGAGTATATGTGCATACATGGAGCGTCTTTTTGACTTTATTTAAAACTGTGTCGCATAGGTTTCATTTGTACTCATAACTTTGAAACGTAACTTTTGGTTGAACAATTCTTGTAAACTTGGAAACAATCTTTACTTTTGAAATGAATGCGACATATTTTGGTCAAACGTTATTTTAAAGACTTATGACCACGTAACGGGACCTAAGTAGTCGGCGCAGTCAATGACGATTTTGTCGGGTCGCTACCGATGGTATCAGAGCGTTGGTTGTAGGGATTTAGAGTTCATTGGTGTCAACCCCGAGTCATAGGGTACATTAGTGAATCTAGACTACAACCGGCATATAGACTTGAAGTAGGAATTACTTGACTACTTGTACATTTATACTCGAACTCTTTTATTCACATCTAACTCTTATTCTACCTTAATCTCACGTGGTTGATTTGATTGACACGCCACCTTGACTATGTGAAATGATGTCGAATGCACATATGAATCCGGGTAATATTATTTCTGGGATTATATTACGGTGACTCATATGAACGTTCCGACATTATGACATAAAGAATTTAAGGCGAGTCAAGGAAAATTTTTCTCTTTATCTTGATTCCATATCACGATTAGTATTATTGATAATACTAATCAACGGTATTCTTGTGTCATGAAGGAACAATGGCTCACCAAGGTCAACACAATACTCCTTCCGAAACTCTCGAACAAGCTCTTCAACGAATGATAGCCACCGCCGTGGGAGAGGCCGTGGTCGGTCACTTCAACAACAACAACAATCATGGGGCCAGTAATTCAAACGAGGGGTGCTCCTACAAAAGCTTCATGAAGTACAACCCTCCCACTTTCGATGGAACCGGGGGACCGGTTGCTCTCACCCGATGGTTCGAACAAACGGAATCCGTTTTTAGCATAAGCGGTTGTCGGGACCAAGATAAGGTCAAGTTTTCCACCCTCACTCTCACCGGTATTGCTCTCTCATGGTGGAACACGTATGTACAATTGGTGGGTATCGATGAAGCCCTTACACTCTCTTGGACCGAATTAAGAGAAAGAATGATCACCGAATACTTCCCGCGCGAAGAGACTCGAAGGCTCGAACAGGGGCCAAAAAATTTAAAAATAGCCCGAGATGACCTCGAAGCTTATAATCAACGGTTTGCCGAACTAACCTCAATTTGTCCAAACCTCCGGGCACCCGGGCCCTAAGGAGTTGAGTTTTACATGGATGGCCTCCCTAAGAGCATTCCACACGGGGTAATGCCATCAAGACCCGCCGACCTACAAGAGGCTGTGATGATAGCCCGCCGATTTATAAAAACGATGGACGAAATTGAAGCGCCGGCACCAACGGCCGAGGCCCAACCGGGCAACAACAAAAGAAATCGGGAAGCCTCTCCATCAAGCAACCACAACCACAGCGGCTCCACCAAGAAGCCTTTTACCCCCGGCGGCAGGAAAAGTTATGCCGGAACTCGACCTTTTTGCAACAAGTGCCACAAACATCATTATGGCAAATGTGGCAAGCCATTTTGTATCAAGTGTCAAAGAAGTGTCCAGGTGGCCCATGTTTGTGGAAGTACCGCCCCCGTCGCTCAAAAGGGGCCCAATGTACCGAAAACGGGTGGTTGTTATAAATGTGGCCAACCGGGCCATTGTAGAAATGCATGCCCAATGAATAAGGCCAAAATCAATACATGCAGTTGGGCTTTCAACACTAACGCCAAGGATGCCCGAGGTGACGATGAACTAGTCACGGGTACGTTTCTTCTCAACAACTCTTATATTACTTGTTTATTCGATTCGGGTGTCGATGAATGTTTTGTATCCAAGGCTTTGGCTCATACCCTTTTGCACTCCACCATTTCCCCCTAGATACTACCTAGGCCATTCAAGCGACCAACAGAAAACTATTGCGTGCCGACAAATTTTATCGGAGGGTGTACGTTAGACTTTTTGGACAAAAAGCTTGAAATTGACTTGATACCTATAGAACTAAGGAGCTCAAAATCTATTTGTTAAGAAGAAAATGATTCCTTACATGTGTATAGATTATCATGAACTAAATAATCTCCAGTTAAGAACCGATATCCTCTCCCCCGCATCAATGACCTCTTGATCAATTACAAGGATTCCGTGTGTATTCCAAAATCGACCTCCATCCCGATTATCAACGATTTAGGGTTAAGGGAGAAGACGTCTCCAAAACCATTTTCCGAACTCACTACGATAGTTATGAATTTCTTCTAATACCGTTCAGTTTATCTAAGGCTCCGTCTGTATTCATAGACCTCCTGAACCGCGTATGCAACATATCTAGACAAATCCGTTATCGTGTTCATAAATGATGTCTTAACCTATTCAATTCAAGCGAAGAAGAAAACGAACAACGTCTCCGTCCTACGCTCGAACTCTCGAGAAAGGAGCAACTCTATACCGAACTCTCCAAGTGAGAATTTTGGTTAAACGAAGTTCAATTCCTAGACCATGTTGTTAGTGGTCAAAGTATTACAATAAAATCTCGCAATCGAAGCCACACGTAATCGGGAAATCCTCACAGCTCTATCTTGTATTTGTAAAATCTTAGGTCTCGTCGGTTATTACCGAAGAATCATTTCCGAATTTTTCTCGTGTTGCACGACCTTTAACCCCGTTAACTCACTAAGGGAAAATTTAAAACCCTCCGTGTCCGAACTTTGAACGTGATTATTCACACCAACCTCACTAGCTAAATTGGTGTAGCACAAAATGGAACTCAAATATGAAAATATTTCTAAGTGAACGCCGGAAAGGCATACTCTCTTGACTCGAGATCACGGAAACTGAAATTCGTTATTTTACATGAAAAATTTGAATACTTATTTATGGATCCGATCAATCTTCTCGTCATCACGTACCACGATACATAACGCTACTATTTCACTATTACCGTCTGATATTACTGGGACCCAAGATAACACACAATCCAAGGATACCCCTTTCTTCCTTGACTTATCGTCCTTATGCTTCTGATATACGGCCAACTACTACTCAACTCCGAACTATACAACTACATGTACTATCTCGTTTCCCACCAAGTCTTAACATTTGGCCACTAGATGCGCGATATGGCTACCTCAAGGTATAAAACTCATCCTATTCTAAGTTCTCAATTCACTCCTATCTTTTCGCTCGTACTTCCGTATAAGGAAATCTTTTATATAATTTCTCAATGGAGAGAGAGACTCTTCACGTATTACTAGTGCTCACCACGAGGGTGAATATCCCTGATGAACGTTTTCGGTAGCCGATAAGAAACTTGTACCAACAAACGCTTTCGAGCCCTAACTAACTTGTTCAAACATATCTTAAAGGATTCTATTCCAACCCGGTGTACATTTATCAATTATCCTGGATCGAAATATGAAATGTCCCGTTCATATTGATTATAAACGTTCCATATTAATTGATTTCGCCGCGAGGTTTTGACCTCTATATGAGACGTTTTTCAAAGACTGCATTCATTTTTAAAACAACCATAACCTTTATTTTATCGATAAAGGTTTAAAAAGCATTACGTAGATTATCAAATAATGATAATCTAAAATATACTTTACACACGACCATTACATAATGGTTTACAATAAGAACATATTACATCAAAAAATAAGTTTCTTGAATGCAGTTTTTACATAATATCATACAAGCATGGACTCCAAATCTTGTCCTTATTTTAGTATGCAACAGCGGAAGCTCTTAATAATCACCTGAGAATAAACATGTTTAAAACGTCAACAAAAATGTTGGTGAGTTATAGGTTTATCCTATATATTATCAAATCATAATAATAGATCACAAGATTTCATATTTCAATATACATCCCATACATAGAGATAAAATTCATTCATATGGTGAACACCTGGTAACCGACATTAATAAGATGCATATAAGAATATCCCCTATCATTCCGGGAAATCCTTCGGACATGATAAAAACAACATCGAAGTACTAAAGCATCCGGTACTTTGGATGGGGTTCGTTAGGCCCAATAGATCTATCTTTAGGATTCACGTCAATTAGTAGATCGGTTTACTAATTCTTAGGTTACCAAGCAAAAGGGGCATATTCGACTTCGATCATTCACCCATATAATGTAGTTTCATTTACTTGTGTCTATTTCGTAAAACATTTATAAAACTGCATGTATTCTCATCCCAAAATATTAGTTTTTAAAAGTGAGACTATAACTCACTTTCACAGATTTTTACTTCGTCGGGAAGTAAGACTTGGCCACTGGTCGATTCACGAACCTATAACAAATATGTACATATATATCAAAGTATGTTCAAAATATATTTACAACACTTTTAATACATTTTGATGTTTTAAGTTTATTAAGTCAGCTGTCCTCGTTAGTAACCTACAACTAGTTGTCCACAGTTAGATGTACAGAAATAAATCGATATATATTATCTTAAATCAATCCATGACCCAGTGTATACACGTCTCAGGCTAGATCATAACTCAAAGTATATATATTTTGGGAATCAACCTCAACCCTGTATAGCTAACTCCAACATTACTGCATATAGAGTGTCTATGGTTGTTCCAAATAATATATATACATGGGTCGATATGATATGTCAAAACATTTGTATACGTGTCTATGGTATCTCAAGATTACATAATATATTAGAATACATGTATAATAGAATATAAGTTAGCTAGGATATGATTTGTATAGAATTGTTAATATTTCCCGTAGCTACAAAAATCAAAAAATATCCAATCTTGTTTTACCCATAACTTCTTCATTTTAATATCCAATCTTGTTTTACATAATATAATTGTTTTACCCATCCTACACATACATATGCATATAGGATATTAACACTCACCTTGTAGCCTTGAAGAAAATGCTTCCAAGAAATCCGCAACTCGTCAATGGAAAGTACCTAATCCATTATCATAAATTCAACAACACACTTAGATTGGATCTACAAACCAACCAAATTCGACACCTAGTGCAATTTCGACCCAAATGCACTTTCAAGGACAAACCGCGCCCAAACTAACCAATAATCACTAAAACAAGTGATAATGGTCCTAATATGCCAATTAAACCCGAACACAAGTGTTAAACACTTATCGTTCTCAAAATCGCCCATAAACCCTAATTTTGACCCATAAGGTCAAAATCTCACCATTTACAAGTTTTGACACCAAAACACATTTAACTCGGGTTTATACTTCAACTTAATCCATTTTAAGTTTATAAACCTTATTAAATCAACAATCGGGTCAAAATCATCATCAAACCCTAATTGCTTCCAACATCTCAATAATCACTAAATGCTAGTGATTTCACCCAAATTGCAAGTCTCACAAGCATGAACTTGTACACCAAACCCAAAACTCGCCAATAACAACAATAAACCCGAATATTGGTGTTAATCTCCAATTAACAACTAAATGGGTTCTATCTATGAATCATACAATCAAAAGCCCCAAAATTGAATGATGAACACAAGAATGAAATTCGGAGTTAGAGCTTACCACTAGTATCACCGTGTAGCTAAGAATGAGGAGAACAAACTAGTCAACTACACCAAAGATCAAATCCCGCTTCTTCCTTTCCAAAAATCCCTTTGAATTCAATTGGGTGTTTGAGTTTTGAGAGGAAAATGAAAAGAAAAGGAAAATGAAATTAGGAAATGAAATGAATGGATGAGGTTAAAGCCTCAAATCTGGCTCAAACGTGAAAAAACCAAAATGCCCTTGCTCCTCATTTAAAATTACACAAAACAGACACCAGTTTACCCGTATTGCCGCGCCGCGGCCTAATTCGTCGCGCCGCGACGATTGCCTTGAACTGGGATCATTTTTAAACGAACTTCTGGTCTGGATTTCTTCGAAACGCCGCGCCGTGGCCCTCTTTGTCGCGCCGCGACACCATGCCCTTTCTGATTCATTTTTCTCGCATACAACTTCAACACACGAACATGTCTCGAACCTTTCATCCACTAGTCATACGTACACTTTACACCTATAAATCATGTACGGGGAAAAACGGGGTGTTACAATGCTTAGTTATTTTCCTCGTCAAAATACCTTCCCGATGATATAAGATACATGCTTTGTTGTTTGCGGGTCATAAATTGGGATTGTTTGAGTTTTGATTCGTGCATTTGTTTGTTGCAGCAAAACATGGTCTGCCTACAGATCTGGACGCCGTCCAGATTATTGGACGCCGTCTAGATGCACTGCCAGTGACTGTTTTGGTTTTTCCATTTTACGAAAAATGTTTGCTATGCTACGCACCTCCGATTCACATTTAACTTGTTCTAACATGCTCATATATGATTAAAAATCTCAGAAAAATAGTTCGAGACCCGACTCGAACGTGTTGACTTTTTCGTTGACTTTGACCCGACCAAGTTTGACTTTTAGCCAAACTTAACTGAATACTTATGCAATCTTTCTAACTTGCTTCTATACTTGTATCTTGCATGAAACTTGACAATTTGATTCACATGCTACATAATCGAGTCATAACGAGCCATAGGACTAATTGAACAATTTACTTGTTTAGGTCAAGACTAGCATTTGTTCTTTGCACGTTACTTGTTGAAGTATCTTTTTACTCTTGCACTCAAGGTGAGATCATAGTCCCACTTTTGGGATGAGAAAACATAAACGTTTCTTTTTACTAAGTGAACACAAGTACAAGAAAACAAACATTCTACATACGAGTTTAGAACAAAATCCTCAATTCAATTATCATTAGTTACACTTGCCGGGTGTAAGCGAGAACTTATGTTGTATGGATCCATATGGGTTTGACAAACCCTCATTCAGACGGTTCGCTACCGTTTACGAATGAAATGTATTTTTGAGAAACAGTGTATGTTCTAACAATATTGTGATCGGGTTCTATGGAAGGAATGTTAAGCATTGATAATTGGGTGCTCGTGAAACAAATTTTGGAATGGTTAACTATTATTTCGATGTTGCAAATCTTGTGGTTCAATTTACTTATTTACTTACTTACTTACTTAAACCTATGATTTCACCAACGTTTTTGTTGACAGATTTCTATGTTTTTCTCAGGTCTTTGAACGATATGTGATCAATGCTTCCGCTCATTATTTTGATACTTGCATTGGATGTCGAGTATATGTGCATACATGGAGCATCTTTTGACTTTATTTAAAACTGTGTCGCATAGGTTTCATTTGTACTCATAACTTTGTAACGTAACTTTTGGTTGAACAATTCTTGTAAACTTGGAAACAATCTTTACTTTTGAAATGAAGGCGACATATTTTGGTCAAACGTTATTTTAAAGACTTATGACCACGTAATGGGACCTAAGTAGTCGGTGCCGTCAATGATGATTTTGTCGGGTCGCTACAACTAGATCATACAGTACCAAATTTGCCAATTACCATATTATCTATTACAGTAGATAAAAGTTATAAATAGAACCGAGAGCATTTTCGTCCTTTCACTTTTTTTCCGTTCAAAAAACGCCCCCACACTTTGTTCAAAAATTAAAATTGACCCCCCAAAAAGGGGGTAAATTGTCAAATCATCATTTTCATAAAAAATCTTAAATAAACTTCACTCAAATATTCAACGGGTCATATCTTCTCGCCCGCAACGAGTTAAATTTTTCCGACAACATCGTTAAGCTCGAAAAAACTTTACGAACACAATGTCACTAACTATACGCAAAACTGACATTTTTAAAAAATACTAAATATTTGAGTCCACCTTTCATACACGTTGATTTTTTCCTCACGGGCTCCGTAACTATTTTCATCTATATATTAACAACATATATACATATGGGTCTTATTATTTTTTTAAAAAATTATTTAGTAATTTTTTTAATATTACTCAGTAAATATTCTATTCTTAGATCATACGCAGTGTTAATATAAGCTAATCGCCCGCAACGAGTTAAATTTTTCCGACAACATCGTTAAGCTCGAAAAAAACTTTACGAACGTAATGTCACTAACTATACGCAAAACAAACGCTTTTTAAAAAACGCTAAATATTTGAGTCTACCTTTCATACACGTTGATTTTTTCCTCACGGGCTCTGTAACTATTTTCATCTATATATTAACAACATATACATATGGGTCTTATTATTTTCTTTAAAAATTATTTAGTAATTTTTTTGATATTACTCAGTAAATATTCTATTCTTAAATCATACGGAGTGTTAACATAAGCTAACGAGTTAATTGCATTAAATTTTAAAAAGTCAACAACTCAATACCGAAACGCAGAAATACACATATATTATTAATTTAAGATGACATCTAAATCTTTGACGGGTTATACCTTTTCGTTCGACTCGAGTTGCGCGTCAACGACATCATCGTTAGCCACGAAATAATTTTGCAAAATAAACGCAATGAAATATATTGGAAAACGAACCCCGCGCGAAGCGAGGGTTAAAAAACTAGTTTAATCGAATTGATATATGCCTACATACATAAAAATTTTCCGTTTGAGCAAATGTATGTATGTATATCAACTACCACTAGATAAAATGAAAAGAAATCAGTCAATTATATTTTTTTTGGTATACGTTTTCGAACTACTTTTCAAGCCGACTAATCTCAAGGTGACTACTCGCGTTGCGGGCAGCCTAGAGTCATCGTTGGTGAATCTTCGTAACCACGAGGGGATTAATTTTTTCGGATTTATGAATTCGAACTCATGACATCCATTTTGAAATGGTAGGTTCTAACCACTCCCCACCACCCTCATGGTAAAATCACTTGATTAATGGGCAAATGGCCCGAAAAGGTAATTTAAGTTACCTAATTTGACAATCAAGATAACCTTCAATTTGCCTAAGCCTGAAAAGGATTTCAATTTTATTTTTGCTCAAGAAAAGGATTACGTGTTCAAAAATTTTAAAATTGGGATAATATTCGTCAAATTCATTAACGATCGTTAGTTAAAAATACACGATTGGTCCATGAATTTCTTAAAATTGCACCCATCATCCTCTTCATCATCTTCATCACTTGAATCATAAAATTTCAATAACATGTATCAGCTATTTCTTAATTAACTATATGTTCAAGGCACAAAATCAAACTAATGACTAAAAACTATATAGGTACTCATATTATTAATACTGTGTTTTAGATAGTATTTTCAACATATATTATTAAATTCAAATACAAGAATGACTAAAGAAAATAATATGTAGTAGTTTTAACTGAATTTCATGCATACCGAATGATAAATTTGGTGGACTTAAATGTAAATTCAGAAATTGTATCTTTGTTGAGATCGATCCCCATTGAACTCAAATGCAGATTAACCACCAACATATATTCTCATATCTGGTACAAACAAACAAAGTCGAAAAAATCTACCAATCATTTCGGAGCATTAAATGTAAAACATTTCTATGTAAAATCATCCTTGCTCGGTTTAAGTATGAATTTGTTATCAATTAGTAAAAATTGCATGTGTTCTTCATTTTGCAGATTGATCATTCCAGCGGCGACAGGTAGTGGTTGGTGGCAGCTTACATGAAAACCACCTCAAAACTTGAAAAAAATGCACCAAATTGTGCAGCTTGTGGTGGTTTACCATCATCAATCTTTATCTATTCTTAGATTTCACAAAAACACAACAAAATCTATCCAAATGATCGATTTCATAAACTTTTATTTTTTCGAAAACAAAAATGGTGAGATCTCGATCAATACTTCGAACTAGGACCTGAGATTTTGAGGATATAATAAAAAAATTATTTCCAACCTTTCCACATTTTTAGATTTTCCAGATTTGATCTAAATCTTCAAAACCCAAAAAAAAAAGTCAACAAAAGTCAATGTTGGTTTCCAGTGATCATGAAGAGGATGAGTGGTGCAATATTTTAACAAACTTTAGGGACCAATCTTGTATTTTTGACTAACGGTCGTTAATGAATTTAACGAAAATTACTCAAATTTTAAAACTTTTGAACACGTAATCCTTTTCTTTAACAAAAATAATATTGAAATCGTTTTTCGAGCTTAGACAAATTGAGAGTTACCTTGATTGTCAAATTGGGTAACTTATGCCACCTCTTTGAGCTATTTGCCCTTAATTAATGAATCCATTTATTCATATTCAATATCTATAAAATAAATATAAATTTCTGGTCATATTAAATTAAAATAAAGTTAATTTGATTGATAATACGTAAAAAGTCACATTTTTATTCTCATTATCTCTATAGTCTCCATAGTTTAATAAAGAAAATAATTTAATGATTTAATAAGCTCTTTTACCACCTCATTTTGTAGATCTTGGAATTACGAAAATGACACAAGAATCAACTAAATCGGGCTTTTAATAAAGAAAACTGAAAAAAAAAACATATAACAATAAAAAAAAGCCTTCGGAGAAGCCCGGAACTGGCTTAAGAACTAACCGGAATCATACGAGACCCGTGGCTGGAACCCAAAACCGAACAACCCTTACTACTCGGAACAAAGTTAAACCCGGAACCGGACAAACCCTATTTGAAATCAGGCAAGATAGTGTGAAATCGGACAAGCCTTTAATCCAGAATCGGACAGCTTTGCATGAAGCTGGACAAAATCATTCCGAAAATGGAGCGGTTCGCATTAGGCGACTAATTTCACCCGTTTTGCATTAAAACACATCTTCCAGATAGTTTCTGAAACGAGCTATTCTGATTGAAAGAGAAGTGATTGAGCAAAACCTAACTTGTCAATTCACTTGCTTCTCTATTATCTTAAGCAATAAGCGATCATTTAGTGGAAAGGGTTCTCTAACGTAAAGTGACTGAGCACTGACAACTCCAATTCCTTAGGTGGTAGGCATTCTTGATTATCAAATCAACTCTTATCAACTCATGATAACTCAGGGATGATGAAATTAACTTCTACGGTGTGTTTGTATGAAATTAGCTGGAGATGGAGTTTATAGCTGGAGCTGGAGGTTATGGGCTAGAGCTGGAGCTGGAGGTTATGAGCTAGAGTTGGAGCTGAAGCTTATTATTTTTTATAAGTGTTTGGTAAAATAGCTGAAGCTTATTTTTCAGTTCATAAAGTCTACTTTTTTTTTTTCATAAGCTACTAAAGTAACTTATTTTTTAAGAGCTTATAATTTTAATAAGCTCCACTTTTTATGTCTACCAAACAAAACTTATGACTTGAAGATTATTAAAATTATAAGTTCAAGCTCCAATAAGCTTTCATAAGCTCCAAGAAGCTGTGTGCCAAACACACCCCTAGTCTAATTAATCCCCTTAAACCATAATGTGACTACTTAAATTCTTTTACTCCATATTCTTATTACACCATCGTTCTTCAACAAAGCCAATCATACATACCACTTTTACTAACATGAATTAACATATAGTAATCATCTTTTATTAGAACCTCATTTCTCGATGAAAATTACGGTTCATCTATACATCTTTAACTAGCCAAAATCACCACAATAGTTTATACCCCTAAACTGGGCTTAAAAGAAGTTAACAGCCTTTCATCATCATTTAAATAATAATAATTCATAATAACACAAAATCAACAAAAAGAAATTATACCTGAATTAGGGTTTACACCCAAATTACCAACTCTTGCAGCCATCTTACGAAGTGTAGGAGGATTGATGATCACAACTTAGAATATTGGCCACAACTAGCCTCTTCTCACCTCTCAATTTAAATTTAAGCCTTCTCTAACTACTCCCACACTAGAAATTTTGGTAGAGCCTAGATGATGGAAATCGACCGAAAAACTTATATTTTGGGGGTTTAATTTTCAAATTTTCGACATTTGCAAAATGATCAATCCTTAATTAATGATGTTGCTTAATTACGGATTGAGTGCAATAAGATTATAATGGAGGATGGGATGTTCGATGATTATTTTGGGCCCCGATGATCGTTTTTCACTTTAACTATCAAGTGATCAACCACCCCGTCCCGGTCTTCGTTATCGATTAGCATGATTCACCTTAACTCAATGTAAGAAGTCCTTGGGCAAAGTCACAAGTGAAATCTACAAATGCTTAGGCAAATGGCAGAGAATCAACAACCCATAAATGAGAGGCCAAGCTCCCTATTTATAGTATCCGTGATATCCGCGGTCTGCGAGATGCTCGGCTCTCCGCGGAAAGTCAGCGGATCAAACCGCAGTTTGGTATTTCAGCGAATACATAACTGCAGTATTTATTTTCAACGAACATTGCATAACTGTGCCTTATAATCCGCGTAGTTCTGTTCTTAGCTTTTAGAAAATAAAATATACATATACAATGCTATGTATATGATCAAGTCCCCCCAGTTTATTATGATGTATTTTCGCGAAGCAAATGCATCATGATAAACTCTAAAATTCGCAATGTTCGCAGTTATTTTCCGCTTTAATTAATGTCGCGTTAGCATAGTTACCGTTGTAAAAGTTACCGTTGTTTCCTGCTAACTCAAATATTACCGCTTGAGTTTTTTACAACGGATAATTAAAACACTTGATTACCCCTTGCATTCGCCTATATGTATTGTGGTTCACAATCACAAACGTCACACTTACCCTCGCTATTCTCACTTTCTTTCCCTTATTCTCAATTCATTTGTTCTCTTTGAAACATTATCAAATCGGCAATCACAACCTTCAATCATTAATCATGAAGATGGATGAAGTTGATCGAAAGGTGGACCCAAAAACACTAATTAACAAGCTACTCGTAAGCCCGTAGGCGAAGTCAGTATTATCCGGCCGTCAATTTAAACAAGAGAAGCCTGACATTCCTCTTGTGGATTTGACGGCAAAGTCACCACCGTCCTAGTCAAGTACTGGTAAACGACCGCTCGAAAACCCACCTTCTACGCAAAGCAAGAGTGCCAAACAAAGTTCTCCCCTTTTCGATAATCCGATATCAGCGGATTATGAAGGAGAACAACAAACAGGTATAAATCTAATAACCATGATCTCATACCTTTATCTGAAATATTTATTGTTATGATTATAATCCGCGTTTCTTTTTTTGTTTGCAGAAGGCGCATCCTTCAATCCTTTGTTTCCCAGCCCGAACACTGTGGCGCAGATCACAGAGCTTTTTTGCACTCCTCCTGATTCATATGGAGTGCGAATTGATGGGTTATCGGGATATACTTACGCTTCTCCCGGCGGTGCTGCAGATCAGCGCGAACAAATGAAGCTTGCAATTCCGAGCGAACTTCGTCGTGAATTCGCCAAACGCTCTGCCGTTGATGCACATAATAGTTTTGTACAAAACTTTTACATGTGCTTTAACTCGGTATATGATATGATTTTGCGCGAAGAAAAATTCTTCGACATCCTCGAAACTGAGCAGCAAAAATATAACTCTGAGCGGATCAGAGCTAAAAATAGCGAGAAGCGCGCTGTTGACTTAGCTTATCAACTTACTACGGCGAAGACTACCGTAGAGGATTTGCAATCTCAAGTTTCAGCCGCTGCTGAAAATGAGAAGAAACTGGAATCTTCTATTTCCTCACTCAAGTTTCAGCTCACCGCAGAGCGGGATGATGCTCTAGCTAAAGCGGCTGCTGCAAAGCATGAATTTTCTCTACTCCGCCAACACTTACCAGAGTTTTCAAAAAAGGTGCTTAATTCAGCACCCGTGAACGCACAGTTCACAACTTATGCATCTGCCTTGCAATTGCACGAAAGGGTAGAGTTTCTGCATGAAATTGCACCGCTTTGCACCATACCAGACCCTCTTCCCTCTGCAATTAGTGACCGCATTTGTGCTCTTGAAGATGCACGGAATGCAGCTGCTGTGGCAGAAGCTAAGTTAGCGGATATCCCTATAGACAAAGTTGTTGCTATTAGTTATGCAGAGGATGCTACTGCTCAAGACATCATAGCACTTGACTTGTCAAAATTAGATTATGGATATGTAATATAGCACGCAGCTATCTCTGCAGTTTTGTTAATAAAATTTCAGCGTTTTATCTTTATTTGCGAGTACTCAATATTTATATAGCGCTTTTTATTTTATCAATATTCATAACACAAACTTGTCCTTTGCAATTTCCAACACTTTATTATTGTGCACATAATAAGCGCGTACCTTCGCGAAACAATTTGTATGCGTATATACTTATACGTTATGAATCTTCTAAATCCGTCGTAACGATCCTTAGGTATGTAATCGGCATTGCGAAGCATCTAAATATTGGCAAGATCAAATATTTAGGAGATAATATTCCTTTCGCAATAATTCGCGTGCAAAAGTGGGCAATTTCATCACTTTGCTATATAAACAATGCGGAATATAAAAATATGAAATTAACTGCAAAACATATCATATTTTATTCGCATTAGAACTTTCGCATACTTTTACAAGTGAGTATTCTTAAAATTTTAACAAGCGTGATCAAGACTTGCAAAAAATTAAAAGCAAGGACACTTAATAAGTATTTCAGCCATGTGTATTGAATATAATTTTCGCGGTTTTTTACATATACAATTGTTAAATTCCGCAAAACTATGCATAATATCGCTTTAAAAGGACAGCATGCCATGCATTAGGCAAAGTTCGCCCTTCCACGTCCGCGAGCTTATATGAGCCTGCCGCATTAATTGCCACAATTTGATAAGGGCCTTCCCAATTAGGACCCAATTTGCCTAGCTTTTCTGCTCTGCTTTCCTCATTATTACGCAACACCCATTCACCTATAGCTAATGATAAAGCTCGCACTCTTTTATTATAATACTTAGCAATTTGCTGTTTATTATTCGCTTCTCTGATAGCAGCTATTAATCTCCGCTCTTCTATAAAATTGAGATTTTCGCACAACGCAGCATCATTTGCTTCTTCATCAAAGTTAGCGTTTCGATACGTTGGTACTAAAATTTCAGCGGGGATTACTGCCTCAGAGCAATAAACCAGGCTAAATGGTGTTTCACCTGTACTCTTTTTGAAAGTTGTACGATGTGCCCATAAGACATTGGGTAATTCATCTACCCAACCAGTTCGCCTTTCACACAACCTCTTTTTTATTCCGCTAACAATATCGCGATTTGTTACCTCGCATAAACTATTAGCTTGTGGGTGCGCTACTGACGTGAACTTTTGTATTATGTTTAAGTCAGTGCACCACGTCTTAAATGGATCTTTCGCTATTTGTGCTCCATTATCGCTAACCAATTCTCGCGGAATACCAAATCTGCACACAATGTATTCCCACACAAAATTTCGCACCTGCACACCAGTGATTGTGCGAACCGCTTTCGCTTCAACCCATTTAGTAAAATAATCAATTGCAACGATTAGGAATTTAACATTGCCAGGTCCTGCAGGAAATGGCCCCACAATGTCAATGGCCCATTTACTAAACGGCCATGGCGAATTAACAGGGATCATATCATGCCGCGGCCTTCGATTCTGCGAAGCATGCCTTTGGCAACTTTTACAGCGTTTAACAATTTTTGCCACATCGCTGTATAGGGACGGCCAAAAGTATCCCATCCGCATAATTTTCGCAGCAATAGTCTTGTATCCTGAATGTAGCGCACAAGTACCATTATGCACTTCTTCAACAAGCATTTCCGCCTCAATTGGTCCAACACACCGCATCATCGGTCCGCAGTACGATTTGCGATATAAGACATCATCTTGTATGAGATACATCGGCGTTCGCTCTCGCACTAAACGAGCTTCGCGACTATCCTCTGGCAAAATATCATTGCGAATATATTGCAGGATTGGTTCCATCCAATTTGGCTGCACCTCTGTAACAGATGCTACCATTAAATCACTATCAATTGACTTACTTGGCAATTCCTCAACCCATACTTGTTTTTGAAAATGAGAAAATGTTAGAGCGGCTAATTTGCTCAAAGCATCTGCCTTTTTGTTTTGACTTCTAGGCACTTGCGCGAGTTCAAAGTATTCAAACTGCGCAGTAGTTTCTTTTAGCAGTTGCAAGTACTTCTGCATAGAAGGATCATGCGCTTCAAAAGATCCGCTAAACTGATTCGCTACTAGTTGCGAATCTGTAAATGCACGCAACTTAACAATATTCATTTTTTGCGCGATATTTAAGCCTGCAAGCAATGCTTCATATTCTGCCTCATTGTTTGTCACATCAAAATTAAACCGCAGTGCATAAGTGTGCTCTTCGCCGTTAGAACTTACCAAAACTAAACCCGCACCTGCACCTTCCGCACAAGAAGCACCATCAGTATATAACTCCCAAGTTTCATTAACTGCTGGTTTTAGCGTGGTTCGCTCATTAATTACTTCCAACTCTCCAGACAGCTCTGCGAGATAATCTGCCATAACTTGACCTTTTTCCGCACTTCGCGGAAAGTAGGATATTTGATAGGCACCCAACTCCACTGCCCATAATGCGAGTCTACCGGAAATCTCCGGTTTTGTTAAGACTTGCCTGATTGGCAGATTGGTTAGCACATGCACTGGATGCCCCTGAAAATATCTACGTAGCCTTCGCGTTGTTAAAATGAGCGCATATACAAACTTTTCGATCGGCGCATAGTTTATTTCGCTTCCCGTAAGAGCTTTGCTAACAAAATACACTGGCTTTTGTATTTTGTTCCTTTCCGCTATCAAGACTGAGCCAAACGCTTCATTTGCTACTGAAATATATAGATAGAGAATTTCGCCATGAATTGGCGCTGTTAGTGTAGGCAAAGTTTTCAGCAGGTTTTTCATCTCTTGAAACGCAGAATCTGCTTCAGCGGTCCAAACAAAATTCTTCTGCTTCAAGCAACCTTTTAAAGTTTTGAAAAATGGCAATTGTCGCTCAGCAGCTTTAGACAAAAAACGCGTTAGGGCGGCCAATTTGCCTGTTAAACTTTGCACTTCCTTAACCGTCTTTGGCGCGGTCATATTTTCGATAGCCGCGATCTTTTTTGGATTAGCTTGAATACCTTGTTCCGTAACAAGATATCCTAAAAACTTTCCTTCAGTTTCGCCGAAACTGCATTTCAGCAGATTGAGCTTCATGTTTATCTCACGCAGTTTATCAAATGTTTCGCGCATATCTTCAACGATTCATTCTTGCGTTGTACTTTTGATGACTAAATCATCGACATAGGCCTCAAGATTACGCCCTATTTGCTTATCAAACGTGGTGTTAATCAAGCGCTGATATGTCGCACCCACATTGATTAGTCCAAAAGGCATCATTATATAACAATATATGCCTTTGCCTGTGTGAAACGCGGTTTTATCTGCGTCCTCTTGCGCCATAGGGATTTGATGATAACCTCTTGTCGCATCCAGAAAACATTTATATGGAAATGCATGCAAAGATTCCACCTTTAAATCAATTTCTGGCAGCGGATAATTATCTTTGGTGCACGCTTTATTCAGATCTTTGTAGTCAATACACATTCGCCAGGAATTATCTGGTTTTTTCACCAATACTGGATTCGCGATCCATGACTGATATTGTACTTCGCGCAAAATTCCAGCTCGGACTAATTTTGTGACTTCTTCGCACAACCATTTGACGCGATCTGGGGCCATACCCCTTCGCTTTTGCACTACTGGTTTTAGAGCTGGATTTACATTTAGCTTGTGTTCCGCAATGTGACACGGAACACCGGTCATATCGTTTTCGCACCAGGCAAAAACATCCATATATTCATCAAGTAATTGCACAATTTGTTTTCGAGTATCCGCACTAAGATTGCGACCTACTTTGATTTTCTGTTCTGGATATGCAGGATTAACTATTTCCATGCTATCCTCCTTATCCGCAGTATCCTCAGGTTTCTGACTTGCGGTTTTTACATTGACAGCCGCGCAAATAGGCACTATGCTCGCTGAACATATTGCGGCGATTCCTTTATATGTTGGAAATTTAATCATGCCATGAATTGTGGACGGTACAATTCCAAATTTGCTTATAGCGGTCCTTCCTAGCAACATGTTATAGCGAGAAGAATCTCGCATAACATAGAAATCTAGCCGTGCTTGTCGCGCTAAAGCATTATTATTTACATCGGCTAGCTCGATGTTCAGCGACAAGACACCGATTGGTAGCGAAAATTCTCCTGCAAAACCGGTTAGCGAAACCGCAGTCGTTTGCAGATTTGCTTTAATATCCTCTGGAAACTGAGCGAAACATTGTTCGTAAATAATATCAACGCTACTACCATTATCAACATGAGCTTTCACACTGTGATATTAGCGTCCGCAATTTTACACGATACTATTATCGGAATTTCAGAAAAATCGTCGCTCTGCATTGTTGGAAAGCTAATTGGCGCTGATTGCCAATTATGATACATTTTGGCAGATTTTCGCTTCTTTCCTCTTTTTTGGACATTCATTCGCATAGTGGCCATGTTATCACTATTATCGCCAATGTTATTCATTATTTACTGCCAATTTGAAAACACGCACCTTAACTCAATGTAAGAAGTCCTTGGGCAAAGTCACAAGTGAAATCTACAAAGGCTTAGGCAAATGGCAGAGAATCAACAACCCATAAATGAGAGGCTAAGCTCCCTATTTATAGTATCCGTGATTTCCGCAGTCTGCGAGATGCTCGGCTCTCCGAGGAAAGTCAGCGGATCAAACCGCAGTTTGGTATTTCAGCGAATACATAACCGCAGCATTTATTTTCAGCGAACATTGCATAACTGTGCCTTATAATCCGCGTAGTTCTGTCCTTAGCTTTTAGAAAATAAAATATACATATACAAAGCTATGTATATGATCACAAAACAGTCACTTTAAATTTACAACAGACCACTTAAGTACCAAGTTTTTCCTAGTCACATCTTTTCGACCCAAGTAAATTCTCCAGGATCACTCTATGGTGTATTAAATAACCAACAAAAAATCATTTCTAATGTGAAAGCTTAGACAAAGCAACAAGCACATAACATACACCGATACTCTAAAACGAGAATGTAGTGACCCGTCCTAATCCATCTGAACGAAGTCTTCAACAGTTGGTCCCATTGCGAGGTACTGAACTCTATATGCCATGAACGACTCCATGTAATCTCTTTAAAATGAGCAAATGCACAGCGGAAGATTTCTTTCAGACCTGAGAATAAACATGTTTTAAAAGTTTCAACTAAAAGGTTGGTGAGTTCATAGGTTTATCATAAACAATAAAATTCAGTAATTTGGATAGACCACAAGATTTAAATGTGCATGGTACAAATGGGCTCGAATCCTATACCCACATGTAATGTACATGCGATTTCTTTTAAATACAGTACACATATCTCGTGTACGAAACTATTTTTCAACAATTCTTAATAACTGTACACATATCTCGTGTATAAAATAACATACACATAACCTGTGTATAAAATCATTCTCTCTATATATAACATTTCCTTGATAACCAACCTTAACATTTAATGCGCATCATGAATATCCCCAAAATAAACAGAACTTTCAGTCTGTAATAATTATATAAACCTCGATGTGATGGCCCCGTCAAAACACTTAACGGCTCCGTCACTTGGTCCCACAGCTTGATCGAACTTAAATGAATTTAATAAACAACATTGCATTCTTTTATTCAAAAAGTTTTTCAAAAAGGAAATTTATCAAAATATGTAGTTTAACAAACCCAACATATTAAATATCCAAAGTTGACATAAAACATTGCCAACCAAACACCCACAAGTTTAAATATCCAAAAAGATAATGCAAGTTTAATGTTTCATAAATCGTTTAATAAAATCTGCCCAAATGCATGCAGACTCTTCTAACACAGCGGAAGCAACCAAATAACTCAAGTACCTGTGAAAACATGCGAGTAAACTGTCAACAAAAATGTTGAGTGAATTATAGGTTTAAATAAACGTATAAACTTTGGACCACAAGATTTAAAATGTTAGAAAACATAAAACATTATTCCATTATCAATGAGCCACCTGGTAACCACTTAACCCTTTATTCACTGTGACGCCCCGTACAAAACCATCGTGTACGGATCATCAACAACAGGAACATTACAAAGTCAAACACTATATGTTGTTTAAAAACCAGTTTTGCATTCATGAAAAGATAGGGTTTTACAAAAGGTAACGTGCTTCCTATGAATAGAAGCACTAACATAAGTATGTGACACAAAGGTCGTTACAAAGCTATTGTTTGAAAATAACATAAGTTGCGAATGCAAAATAAAAGTTCCATGATTGAGACATCTCTAAGTAATGCATCGGAAATCTAACACAGCAGGTCTGTAACAGCAAGTCTATAATACCAAGACAGCAAGTCTAACAGCAGAAGCAATAACGTCTAAGCACCTGAGAAATATACGCTTAAAAAGTCAACACGAATATTGGTGAGCTATAGTTTATTTGTAATAATATTGTAATGTAGACCGCGAGATTTCAGTGCTTAAAGCCAGCAGTTTAATTTATAACAACCCTCATTTTTTCGTTCTGTAATGACTTAAATACCCTTAGGGTTTCATTAGGTTGTTCTGTGTATTTGATTTAGGGTTGTTATCCGTTTATAATAGATGACGGTGATAATTAATTAATGAACTAAACCCTAACCCTAAATATAAATTAATGATATAAAAACCCTAACCCTAATATTTGTTATTATTAATATAATAAATATATAAGTATGTATTAATACCTATTAATAATATATATGTATATATAAGTGTACATGTGTAAAATGTATATGTTTTGTGTAATAAATATTTATGTGACTATAAACATAGTTATATAATTAACTTTTTAACGAATATAACTATTTAAAAAGTGTTGTGGCTCGAATAAAACTAATAAAACTATAAAGTAATAACTATAATAAAATTTATATCATTATTATTATTTGTAAATATAAATACCGAAATTATTAATTAATATATTAAATTTTAGATTAATTTAATTAATTAAAATAAAATTAAAATTTGCAAAGTCTATAATGTTCTTGATAATGATAAGATATATATATATATATATATATATATATATATATATATATATATATATATATATATATATATATATATATATATATATATATAAATAAGGGCTGGTAAAAAAAAAGGGAAATTAATTTTATAAAAGGAAATTAATTTTATAAAAGAAAATTGAATTGTATTTGTACTCAAATTGTGATTTCTTCCTCTTCAAGTATTTTTATCCTATAAATACATGCTTTAGCTTCATAATTTTTTTCATAAAATCTCTGGAGCCTCTTAAAACCCTAATAAAATTTGTAAGTTTTCCATCTTTTTCTTTTTGTATTTTTTTTCGGTTTCTTTTTATTTTTTTGCCGATCGGCTTCTTTATGATATTTAAATCTTTATAAATTAATTTAAAACGTAAATAATTAACCTAAAGCTTCTAAAAACATTATATTGTATAAACATAACCTGTAAAAATATTTTTTTTAAATTATAATCAGTATATGTATTTTTTATAAATCAAAAGAAGTATATGTATATAAAATCATATTTAATTAATCCAAACATATAAAATTAGTAAAAATAATTTTTACAGAATGTATTTGACTTATAATAATTAATTGAGTCGAAATTCAAAATTATATATCATTATAAGTATTTATTCTCTATTTATATAGTTATCGATCGGTATAAATTTATAAAATACAAGAAAAATCGAAAAACTTGTTTTTACAAAATATCTTTTAGGTTTAGAATTAAGTTCATATATCAAACTAATTTATAAAAATACTTCTGGGATTTTATAAAACTGTTAAAGCAGTTTTTTTATAAAAACCTTATTTATCGCTAACTAAAAAAATAAATAACAATAAATATTTAACTTCGAAATTAATTATGATATTTTTACAGAACGTTTATAAAACTATTATGAACATAAATCTAGAATTTCATGATTTTATAATATCTGGAAATTCATTTTTTTATAAAAAATATATTTGTACCGATAATTATAGTGTATTTGTGTTTTATTTGGTTTTAATTGTTATAAATTTATATAATCTGTAATAATAATTTATTAAGTATTTATAACAGTAATATAACTTATAAAAATTATTATATTAAGTTTTGGATATTATTTATAATTAAAAACTAATTTAATAGGTACTAAATATGGAAACTATATAAAATTCGTAATAAATAGAAAAAGAGTAAATATAATAACTATAAAAAATTTTCTACGTTTATAAGTACATAAAGCTGCAAAAAATATAAAATCATATTTATAAGTATATTAATATTTTAATTGATTTTTGTAAAGTATTTATATAAACCGAGAGAAAATAAGAAAATAAATATAAAATAAATACTAAACGAATTAAACTAGTTTTTATAAAAATTTTATATAATAATTAGGTTACAGAGATACTGGAAAAATTATTAAAACTTATTTATTGAGTATTTATCTATTTTATTTAATTAATACCCTTTATAATGGATAAAGTACAAGAAAATATAAAATAAATAATAATATATATATAATTTTCAAAATTATATTTTTACAACTTATTTACAGTATATAGAACTTATAAAAATTATAAAATTTATTGTTTAAGTCGAATTAGTATTTTATGCATAATTAACTTTGTTTCCATGTAAACCGAGAAGATAAATAAGGAAATAACCACAAATAAATATAAAAATAAGGTAGAATAATTTTATAAAATTTTCTACAGGTTTTTTCACTAAAGGAAACTTATAGAAATTATAAACTTAGTTATTTGATAATTATTTTAATTAAAAATCAAATTTAGGAAGTATATATCTATTTTCGGGATAACTATAATACGTATAAATTATAATAATTAAATATTATTGTTTCTAAATATAAAAAAATCTATAAATAATTACTTAAATAATAATTATATATGTTACTAATATATATAATAAATATCTACTAATACATAACCAATTTAATATAATACATATACTTTATAAAGTATATAATATAGATTATACAAATATATACTTTAATAATTCATTTATATTAAATATAATAACATAATAAATCTAAACTTATATATACTTAATATAATATAACTATTAATGTATAACATGTAATACAACAAGTACTTATATGTACTTAATATATCATAACTATTAATATATAATACTAATTAATTAATATATATAATACAAACAATTAAATAATATTTATATAATATATAATACTTATTATATATATAACATGTATTAAATGTATGTACAAGTAATCTATTAAGTGTTGTATTCCTATACACACATACAACTAGTAAATACTATAATCATAACGATAAACGTATGTTTAGTCAATCCTTAATGTACCTAGGATTCTTCATTTGTCAATTGGACAAATTTCTGATTAAGCCTATATATCTCTAGGTTGAAAGCCTGGTATATACTCTCGTTCATTTCATTCATGGAATTATCTTCATCTTCGATTTAAGGTGAACTTCATAGCCCCTCTTTTTACTATTTCTTAACTGTTTTATAACTTTGGGGTGAGACACATGCTTGCTTTTAAACTGTTTTACGCTTAGACACGAGTACTCAAACTTTATTCTGATTAGTTCAAACTGTGCTAACATGCTTTGATTCACTAAAACCCTACCATGATATCGTTAATTGCTACGTATAAAGGCAAGCTTAGTTATTGTGAGTAGCGCTATTGAGAGTGACGTCTCTATCCGGATGACCGTTGGTCAATGGATACATAATAATGATTCACGACACGAACGTGATGTGTTTAGGGTAACTTATGGTTAGTATCGATATCATATACACCAGCACTACTACCGAACTGATTAAACTTTATAATTAAATCTTGTGGTCTAAAAACTTACATTATGATTATTAAACCTATGTTGTTCAATCAACCATTTTGGTTGACACTTTAAGCATGTTTGTCTCAGGTACTTAGATATTTTGCTTCCGCTGTAGAACTCTGCTATTACTTAGAAGTCAAGCCAAGCACTGGGACCAGAGTTAACATCCGCGTCAATGGCGATTTTGGCGGGGTGTTATAGATGGTATCAGAGCTCTAGTTATAGGGAACTAGGTTACATTAGTGTGACTAACATGAATAGTTAGGATGCATTAGTGAGTCTAGTTTATAACCGAGTTGTTCATTTGCATTGATTATTTGCATTACATTCTAGATTATGTGCATTAAGTTCACTTATATTTATTATGCCTAGAATTCCTATACCATTCAAATCTTTAGAAAACACTTTGCTATAGGAACTATACTTACACGTCTGACTCTTAGAATAAGGGCCATAACTTACTTGTATTCCAACAATAGAATGCCACCATACCTATCTCATTATGTAATTTAGGAGATCCAGGTTTGTTATAGAGAACCAGGATTGCATTTTATGTGTGCCTCATGTGTTAGGTAGGTGCCTTAGCAATCTATGGGACTATAACCTTTCCTGGCTTAGCTTATGTTCCTTTACTTGTTCATATTCATGCCTTAGTTTTTAGTGTTTCCTTATTAAATGTTTCATTTTATCTTGCCCTTTCTTAGCATCCCTCTCGATACCCTGCTTCCTTTCCTATGGATGTCATTTAAGACTTCTGAATTTCACGACATTTTCCATGACATTTATTACGGTCATGTACATAACATTATTGTTATAATACATACCTTGATGCCTTAGTTTGCGAACCAAAAAATGTCCTTCTAGACTCATGAAGATTCTCTCCGTACAATCTTTAGTGCATTGGGAAACGCTTTCGGTTATGAACTCTTTAAACGACAATTGAACTTTAAGTCCCTAGAAAGTTTTCTAATAAATAAAAATTCTGTAGTTGATCACATATCCTGACCCTATGAAGTGACCTTGGAATAGAAATATGAATTAGTGAAATATAATGACGTCAGGCCAACGTGATTATATTACGGTAATTCATAAAGATATTCCAATATCATGACATATGGAATAGAAAGTGAATCAAAGAAAATTTCCAAACTATTATTCAAAAATCTCAATGTTATTGCATAAAGGGTAATTATCATCCGATTTATAGATATACGAAGAGATCGTTATGATCAAACTATCTATCTCATACCCATGAGTAGATTAATAGATTCTCCTATGCCATAAAAGTTGTAAAGCTTGGCATTCTTAAACAAATTATCTCTTTGATGCTTAATTGGAAGGAAGGATGAATGTTCTTAGGCGACCTGAAGTGACACCCCCGGAATTTCTTCGAAGCATGCTTCCTGTTATGTTATCTGTAATTACTCACCTAGTGTAGATTTTCATAAACCCATTAGGAAACCCGTCGAAGATAAGCGACAACCACTCGTAAGATTTTCATTTAAATATTCAAATGAAGATATTATAAACACCACATTCACTATCACGTTCTCATACTCTACCATTCATATCTCTCTTGTTAGCAACAGCTTCACACATGAACATTTTGAATTTCCAAGAACATACGCCCTAACAATAGTCAACAACCGTATTTAAAAATAATAGATTTCATTACCTCGCAACATTGTTGCTTAAAATAACCCAAAATTTTCAAAATACCTTCACTCGATCTTCGTCGATCTTTTTCCAACTTGTAACCTCCGAAATATGAAAATTATGTTACCAAAATTTTACACACACTATTTTACTGTGCGATCCTCTCGAAATTTTATAAATTTACTTACCGCCATTCGTACAAATTTTATAAATTGTATAATAAAGTAAGTAAAATTTACCTTTATTTATTTATTTATTAGTACACATAAAATTGCACTCCCACTTTTTCAAATCAATTCAAAAGATATTTTACTTAAAATAGTACATGTTGTACATAACTCTAGTTTTACTAAGAACTTCGTTTCCTTTTTAAATTGTCACCTTAAACGACTCGAACTTCTATAAAATTTTCATTACTTGTTTATATAAATTTTTTTTGTATTATTCTACACCATGTAGTAATCACAATTCCTCTTGCCCTTCGAAACTTAGCATTGAGTTCATCATTCAAAACTCTATGTTCTCTGTAACTTTTCCTTCGTAAGGTTTACCATTGGTGTGACGCCCCGTACAAAATCATCGTGTATGGTACATCAACAACAGGATCATTACAAGGTCAAACACTATATGCTGTTTGAAAACCAGTTTTGCATTCATGAACATATAACGTTTTACAAAAGATGAATATGAAACATTAACATGAGTACATGATACTAAGGTCATTACAAAGCTATTGTTTTGAAAATAACATAAGTTGCGAATGCAAAGTAAAAGTTTCATGCTTGAGACATCTCTAAGTAATGCAGCGGAAGTCTAACACAGCAAGTTTGTAACAGCAAGTCTATACACTGAGACTAGAACAGCAAGGCTAACAGCGGAAGCAACAACGTCTAAACACCTGAGAAATATATGCTTAAAAATTCAACACGAATGTTGGTGATGAAATGTCCTGTTATTATTGATTAAAAACGTTCCATATTAATTGATTTCGTTGCGAGGTTTTGACCTCTATATGAGACGTTTTTCAAAGACTGCATTCATTTTAAAACAAACCATAACCTTTATTTCATCAATAAAGGTTTAAAAAGCTTTACGTAGATTATCAAATAATGATAATCTAAAATATCCTGTTTACACACGACTATTACATAATGGTTTACAATACAAATATGTTACAACGAAATAAGTTTCTTGAATACAGTTTTTACACAATATCATACAAGCATGGACTCCAAATCTTGTCCTTATTTAAGTATGCGACAGCAGAAGCTCTTAATAATCACCTGAGAATAAACATGCTTAAAACGTCAACAAAAATGTTGGTGAGTTATAGGTTTAACCTATATATATCAAATCGTAACAATAGACTACAAGATTTCATATTTCAATATACATCCCATACATAGAGATAAAAATCATTCATATGGTGAACACCTGGTAACCGACATTAATAAGATGCATATATAAGAATATCCCCATCATTCCGGGACACCCTTCGGATATGATATAAATTTTGAAGTACTAAAGCATCCGGTACTTTGGATGGGGTTTGTTAGGCCCAATAGATCTATCTTTAGGATTCGCGTCAATTAGGGTGTCTGTTCCCTAATTCTTAGATTACCAGACTTAATAAAAAGGGGCATATTCGATTTCGATAATTCAACCATAGAATGTAGTTTCACGTACTTGTGTCTATTTTGTAAATCATTTATAAAACCTGCATGTATTCTCATCCCAAAAATATTAGATTTTAAAAGTGAGACTATAACTCACTTTCACAGATTTTTACTTCGTCGGAAAGTAAGACTTGGCCACTGGTCGATTCACGAACCTATAACAAATATGTACATATATATCAAAGTATGTTCAAAATATATTTACAACACTTTTAATACATTTTGATGTTTTAAGTTTATTAAGTCAGCTGTCCTCGTTAGTAACCTACAACTAGTTGTCCACAGTTAGATGTACAGAAATAAATCGATATATATTATCTTGAATCAATCCACGACCCAGTGTATACACGTCTCAGGCTAGATCACAACTCAAAGTATATATATTTTTAGAATCAACCTCAACCCTGTATAGCTAACTCCAACATTACTGCATATGTTCCAAATAATATATATACATGGGTCGATATGATATGTCAAAACATTTGCATACGTGTCTATGGTATCCCAAGATTACATAATATATTAGAATACATGTATAATATAATATAAGTTAGCTAGGTTATGATTTGTATAGAATTGTTAATATTTCCCGTAGCTAAAAAAATAAAAAAATATCCAATCTTGTTTTACCCATAACTTCTTCATTTTAAATCCGTTTTGAGTGAATCAAATTGCTATGGTTTCATATTGAACTCTATTTTATGAATCTAAACAGAAAAGTATAGGTTTATAGTCGGAAATATAAGTTACAAGTTATTTTTGTAAGAGGTAGTCATTTCAGTCGAAAGAACGACGTCTTGATGACCATTTTGAAAAACATACTTCCACTTTGAGTTTAACCATGATTTTTGGATATAGTTTCATGTTCATAAGAAAAATAATTTTCCCAGAAGAACAACTTTTAAATCAAAGTTTATCATAGTTTTTAATTATCAAACCCAAAACAGCTCGCGGTGTTACTACGACGGCGTATGTCCAGTTTTACGGTGTTTTTCGTGTTTCCAGGTTTTAAATCATTAAGTTAGCATATCATATAGATATAGAACATGTGTTTAGTTGATTTTAAAAGTCAAGTTAGAAGGATTAACTTTTATTTGCGAACAAGTTTAGAATTAACTAAACTATGTTCTAGTGATTTCAAGTTTAAACCTTCGAATAAGATAGCTTTATATGTATGAATCGAATGATGTTATGAACATCATTACTACCTCAAGTTTTGTGGATAAACCTACTAGAAAAAAGACAAATGGATCTAGCTTCAAAGGATCTTGGATGGCTTGAAAGTTCTTGAAGTAGAATCATGACACGAAAACAAGTTCAAGTAAGATTTCCACTCGAAATAAGATTGTTATAGTTATAGAAATTGAATCAAAGTTTGAATATGAGTATTACCTTATATTAGAAAGATATCTTACTGTAAATAAGAAAGATTTCTTGAGGTTGGATGATCACTCTACAAGATTGGAAGTAAGCTAGCAAACTTGGAAGTATTCTTGATTTTATGAAACTAGAACTTTTGGAATTTATGAAGAACACTTAGAACTTGAAGATAGAACTTGAGAGAGATCAATTAGATGAAGAAAATTAAAGAATGAAAGTGTTTGTAGGTGTTTTTGGTCGTTGGTGTATGGATTAGATATAAAGGATATGTAATTTGGTTTTCATGTAAATAAGTCATGAATGATTACTCATATTTTTGTAATTTTATGAGATATTTCATGCTAGTTGCCAAATGATGGTTCCCAAATGTGTTAGGTGACTCACATGGGCTGCTAAGAGCTGATCATTGGAGTGTATATACCAATAGTACATACATCTAAAAGCTGTGTATTGTACGAGCACGAATACGGGTGCATACGAGTAGATTTGTTGATGAAACTGAACGAGGATGTAATTGTAAGCATTTTTGTTAAGTAGAAGTATTTTGATAAGTGTCTTGAAGTCTTTCAAAAGTGTATGAATACATATTAAAACACTACATGTATATACATTTTAACTGAGTCGTTAAGTCATCGTTAGTCGTTACATGTAAGTGTTGTTTTGAAACCTTTAGGTTAACGATCTTGTTAAATGTTGTTAACCCATTGTTTATTAAATGAAATGAGATGTTAAATTATTACATTATCATGATATCATGATGTATTAATATATCTTAATATGATATATATAAATTAAATGTCGTTACAACGATAATCGTTACATATATGTCTCGTGTCAAAATCATTAAGTTAGTAGTCTTGTTTTTACATATGTAGTTCATTGCTAATATACTTAATAATATGTTTACTTATCATAATATCATGTTAACTATATATATATATCAATATATATGTCATCATATAGTTTTTACAAGTTTTAACGTTCGTGAATCGCCGGTCAACTTGGGTGGTCAATTGTCTATATGAAACCTATTTCAATTAATCAAGTCTTAACAAGTTTGATTGCTTAACATGTTGGAAACACTTAATCATGTAAATAACAATTTCATTTAATATATATATAAATATGGAAAAGTTCGGGTCACTACAGGTGAGCTATAGTTTAAGTTGTAATAGTAACGTAAGTTAGGCCACGAGATTTCAGTGATGCAAACAGCGTATCAAAACAGTATGAAAAGTATATGTATAACCGTGGGCACCCGGTAACTAGACTTAACGTTTATAACCCCCTGAAAGTACACTTGGCGAGTGCGTATGTTCACGAAGTATTAAACACCCGTTAAATGCTAGCGCGACTAGCCCGAGTGGGGATGTCAAACCCTATGGATCCATATCTAAGATTCGTGTTCACCGGTTCAAAAACCAATGACTAAACGTTACCGTGCTAAGGGGAATGTTTATGCCGTTGTATAACCCACACACATTTAAAGTTTAAGTACTCGTGCCTAGTATGTAAAACATAAAAAAAAGCGCATGTATTCTCGGTCCCAAAATAGTTAAAGTAAAAAGGGATGCTATAACTTACAGTGATAAAAGCGGTAAAGTCGGTAATGAAAGTACGCAAGTAGTAAGTCGGTCCGAAAGGTCGTCAACCTAAATAAAAGGTTACTAGGTCAGTAGGTTGTCTTTATGAATTCTAATAGTGCCTAAAATAAGTTTAAGTGTCATCATCATCATCATTCATCATCATAAAAGCTAAGTAAGTTCGACAAGAATAGAGATCGAAACAATAGGCTGACTTCGGTCAGCTGCTGCGACCTCTACGTAAATTGAAAAGATGTATAGTCAGTGGCTATAGCTCCGTATATGAGTTCCCTAACAGTTGACCAATTTCCAGAACCTAACTCATCTTCGTTTGACCGTGGCGACGGTTTAAGTACGAGTAGGTCAGAAATTTCAGCACAACGTTAATAGGGTGTAGTGACTCTCGGAGGGCCATAAATTCTAAACCGTAACTCGGATTAAGATGAGGCCTAAACGGAAAATCATCTACTCGAACCGAAATAACTGAAAATAAACTTTACAGTAGCCCAGGTGGTCTGATAAGATACGAAAATCAGTGGACAAGTGCCCCGGTGGGGTTCTTGGTGCTTGATGCTCATCACGGTTCTCATCCTTGATGCTTGTAGCTTCAAGTGTACAACTCGTTGATAGTTTAGCATAACTTTTGGCCAAGATTCTACCATCAATACACAATATGTTAAGACCAAGTGGTAACACAACTCATTTAAGAGTCTTAGATGGATGATGAACCAAGGTTACATCATATCCTTAGTCTTAACACAATTACAAGTCCTATTTACAACAAAGTTACAAACTTTACATCAATCAAACAAGTATGAACATGATCTAAGTCAAATGAAGTGATGGAACCCTAAGCTAGAGAGCTTGGATCCCTTTCACACAATTTATAAGGTCACAAAGCTAGAAAGCTTGAACCTTTAGTGTTCTTGAAGATCTTGAAGCATAAAGCTTGGATCTTTAAGTTTCATGAAGACCATAAACACAAGTTTTGATCTTTATAACAAAACAACAAGATCATAAGCTAGAAAACTTAGATCCAACAACAAGATATGAAGATTCAAGCTAGAAAGCTTGCATCTTGGTTGTTCTTGAAGATCTTGAAGCATAAAGCTTGGATCTTTAAGATATATGAAGATAACAAACAAAAGTTTGAATCTTTATCATAAAATAACAAGATTAAAGCATAAAAGAAGTAGATCTACAAAGTTGGTGAAGATTCAAAGCTAGAAAGCTTGAATCTTCAATGTTCTTGAGGATTCATGCTTGAATCAACAAGATATAATCAAGATCAAAGTGAAAAGAACTTGATCTCCATGAAAGGATGATGATGATGAAATGTCCCGTTCTTATTGATTAAAAACATTCCATATTAATTGATTTCGTTGCGAGGTTTTGACCTCTATATGAGTCATTTTTTCAAAGACTGCATTCATTTTTAAAATAAACCATAACCTTTATTTCATAAATAAAGGTTTAAAAAGCTTTACGTAGATTATCAAATAATGATAATCTAAAATATCCTGTTTACATAGGACCATTACATAATGGTTTACAATACAAATATGTTACATCAAAATCAGTTTCTTGAATGCAGTTTTTACACAATATGATACAAACATGGACTCCAAATCTTGTCCTTATTTTAGTATGCAACAGCGGAAGCTCTTAGTATTCACCTGAGAATAAACATGCTTTAAACGTCAACAAAAATGTTGGTGAGTTATAGGTTTAACCTATATATATCAAATCGTAACAATAGACCACAAGATTTCATATTTCAATACACATCCCATACATAGAGATAAAAATCATTCATATGGTGAACACCTGGTAACCGACATTAACAAGATGCATATATAAGAATATCCCCATCATTCTGGGACACCCTTCGGATATGATATAAATTTCGAAGTACTAAAGCATCCGGTACTTTGGATGGGGTTTGTTAGGCCCAATAGATCTATCTTTAGGATTCGCGTCAATTAGGGTGTCTGTTCCCTAATTCTTAGATTACCAGACTTAATAAAAAGGGGCATATTCGATTTCGATAATTCAACCATAGAATGTAGTTTCACGTACTTGTGTCTATTTTGTAAATCATTTATAAAATCTGCATGTATTCTCATCCCAAAAATATTAGATTTTAAAAGTGGGACTATAACTCACTTTCACAGATTTTTACTTCGTCGGGAAGTAAAACTTGGCCACTGGTTGATTCACGAACCTATAACAATATATACATATATATCAAAGTATGTTCAAAATATATTTACAATACTTTTAATACATTTTGATGTTTTAAGTTTATTAAGTCAGCTGTCCTCGTTAGTAACCTACAACTAGTTGTCCACAGTTAGAAGTACATAAATAAATCGATAAATATTATCTTGAATCAATCCACGACCCAGTGTATACGTATATCAGTATTGATCACAACTCAAACTATATATATATATATATATATATATATATATATATATATATATATATATATATATATATATATTTTGGAATCAACCTCAACCCTGTATAGCTAACTCCAACATTCACATATAGAGTGTCTATGGTTGTTCCGCAATATATATATAGATGGGTCGACATGATAGGTCAAAACATTGTATACGTGTCTATGGTATCTCAAGATTACATAATATACAATATAAGTTGATTAGGTTATGGTTGGAATAGATTTATTACTAACTCTCACGTAGGTAAAATGAGTAGTTTTTATCAATCTTGTTTTACTCGCCATTTCTTCGTTTCTAATCCGTTTTGAGTGATTCCAGCGGCCACGGTTTCGTCTTGAACTTAAATTTATGAATATAAATAGAAAATTTATAAGTTTATAGTTGGAAATACAAGTTACAAGTCGTTTTTGAAAGAGGTAGTCATTTCCGTCGAAAGAACGACATCTTGATGACCATTTTGAAAAACATACTTTCACTTTGAGTTTAACCATGATTTTTGGATATAGTTTCATGTTCATAAGAAAAATCATTTTTCCAGAAGTATAGCTTTTAAATCAAAGTTCTTCTTAGCTTTTAATTTTCCCAACCAAAACAGCCCCCGGTTTTACTACGACGGCGTATATCCAGTTTTATGGTGTTTATCGTGTTTTCGGGTTTTAAATCATTAAGTTAGCATATCATATAGATATAGAACATGTGTTTAGTTGATTTTAAAAGTCTAGTTAGAAGGATTAACTTTATTTGCGAACAAGTTTAGAATTAACTAAACTATGTTCTAGTGATTACAAGTTTATAACATTGAATAAGACAGCTTTTTATGTATGAATCGAATGATGTTATGAACATCATTACTACCTCAAGTTACTTGGATAAACCTACTGGAAATGAGAAAAATGGATCTAGCTTCAAAGGATCCTTGGATGGCTTGAAATTTCTTGAAGCAGAATCATGACACGAAAACAATTTCAAGTAAGATTTCCACTCGAAATAAGATTGTTATAGTTATAGAAATTGAATTAAAGTTTAAATATGATTATTACCTTGTATTAGAAAGATAACCTACTGTAAGTAACAAAGGTTTCTTGATCTTGGATGATTACTTGGAATGGATTTAGAAAACTTGGAAGTAAACTTGCAATCTTGGAAGTATTCTTGATTTTATGAAACTATAACTTTTGGAATTTATGAAGAACACTTAGAACTTGAAGATAGAACTTGAGAGAGATCAATTAGATGAAGAAAATTGAAGAATGAAAGTGTTTGTAGGTGTTTTTGATCGTTGGTGTATGGATTAGATATAAAGGATATGTAATTTTGTTTTCATGTAAATAAGTCATGAATGATTACTCATATTTTTGTAATTTTATGAGATATTTCATGCTAGTTGCCAAATGATAGTTCCCACATGTGTTAGATGACTCACATGGGCTGCTAAGAGCTGATCATTGGAGTGTATATACCAATAGTACATACATCTAAAAGCTGTGTATTGTACGAGCACGAATACGGGTGCATACGTGTAGATTTGTTGATGAAACTGAACGAGGATGTAATTGTAAGCATTTTTGTTAAGTAGAAGTAATTTGATAAGTGTCTTGAAGTCTTTCAAAAGTGTATGAATACATATTAAAACACTACATGTATATACATTAAACTGAGTCGTTAAGTCATTGTTAGTCGTTACATGTAAATGTTGTTTTGAAACCTTTAGGTTAACGATCTTGTTAAATATTGTTAACCCAATGTTTATAATATCAAATGAGATTTTAAATTATTATATTATCATGATATTATGATGTACGAATATCTCTTAATATGATCTATATACATTAAATGTCATTACAACGATAATCGTTACATATATGTCTCGTTTCAAAATCATTAAGTTAGTAGTCTTATTTTTACATATGTAGTTCATTGTTAATACACTTAATGATATACTTACTTATCATTTAACATAATTAACCAAGTGTATCAATATCTTAATATGATTCATATGTACCTAGTAAGACGTTATAACGATAATCGTTATATATATCGTTTTCGAGTTTCTTAATTTAATAGTCTCATTTTTATGTATATAACTCATTGTTAAAATACCTAATGAGATACATACTTATAATAAAATCATTTTAACTATATATATAACCATATATATGTCATCGTATAGTTTTTACAAGTTTTAACGTTCGTGAATCACCGGTCAACTTGGGTGGTCATTTGTCTATATGAAACCTATTCCAATTAATCAAGTCTTAATAAGTTTGATTGCTTAACATGTTGGAAACAATTAATCATGTAAATATCAATTTCATTTAATATATATAAACATGGAAAAGTTCGGGTCACTACAGTACCTACCCGTTAAATAAATTTCGTCCCGAAATTTTAAGCTGTTGAAAGTGTTGACGAATCTTCTAGAAATAGATGCGGGTATTTCTTCTTCATCTGATCTTCACGCTCCCAGGTGAACTCGGGTCCTCTACGAGCATTCCATCGAACCTTAACAATCAGTATCTTGTTTTTTTTAAGTCTCTTAACCTCACGATCCATTATTTCGACGGGTTCTTCAATGAATTGAAGTTTTTCATTGATTTGGATTTCGTCCAACGGAATAGTGAGATCTTCTTTAGCAAAACATTTCTTCAAATTTGAGACGTGAAAAGTGTTATGTACAGCCGCGAGTTGTTGAGGTAGCTCCAGTTGGTAAGCTACTGGTCCGACACGATCTATAATCTTGAATGGTCCAATGTACCTTGGATTTAGTTTCCCCCGTTTACCAAATCGAACAACGCCTTTCGAAGGTAAAACCTTAAGCATGACCATTTCTCCAATTTCAAACTCTATATCTTTTCTTTTACTGTCCGCGTAGCTCTTTTGTCGACTCTGGGCGGTTTTTAATCTTTGTTGAATTTGGATGATTTTCTCGGTAGTTTCTTGTATTATCTCCGGAACCGTAATCTGTCTATCCCCCACTTCATTCCAACAAATCAGAGACCTGCACTTTCTACCATAAAGTGCCTCAAACGGCGCCATCTCAATACTAGAATGATAACTGTTGTTGTAGGAAAATTCTGCTATCGGTAGGTGTCGATCCCAACTGTTTTTGAAATCAATAACACATACTCGTAGCATGTCTTCAAGCATTTGTATCGTCCTTTCGCTCTGCCCATCAGTTTGTAGATGATAGGCAGTACTCATGTCTAGACGAGTTCCTAATGCTTGCTGTAATGTCTGCCAGAATCTTGAAATAAATCTGCCATCCCTATCAGAGATAATAGAGATTGGTATTCCATGTCTGGAGACGACTTCCTTCAAATACAGTCGTGCTAACTTATCCATTTTGTCATCTTCTCTTATTGGCAGGAAGTGTGCTGATTTGGTGAGACGATCAAATATTACCCAAATAGTATCAAAACCACTTGCAGTCCCTGACAATTTAGTGATGAAATCCATGGTAATGTTTTCCCATTTCCATTCTGGGATTTCGGGTTGTTGAAGTAGACCTGATGGTTTCTGATGCTCAGCTTTGACCTTAGAACATGTCAAACATTCTCCTACGTATTTAGCAACATCGGCTTTCATACCCGACCAACAAAAATGTTTCTTGAGATCCTTGTACATCTTCCCCGTTCCAGGATGTATTGAGTATCTGGTTTTATGAGGTTCTCTAAGTACCATTTCTCTCATATCTCCAAATTTTGGTACCCAAATCCTTTCAGCCCTATACCGGGTTCCGTCTTCCCGAATATTAAGATGCGTCTCCGATCCTTTGGGTATTTCATCCTTTAAATTTCCCTCTTTTAAAACTCCTTGTTGCGCCTCCTTTATTTGAGTAGTAAGGTTATTGTGAATCATTATATTCATAGATTTTACTCGAATGGGTTCTCTGTCCTTCCTACTCAAGGCGTCAGCTACCACATTTGCCTTCCCCGGGTGGTAACGAATCTCAAAGTCGTAATCATTCAACAATTCAATCCACCTACGCTGCCTCATATTCAGTTGTTTCTGATTAAATATGTGTTGAAGACTTTTGTGGTCGGTATATATAATACTTTTGACCCCATATAAGTAGTGCCTCCAAGTCTTTAATGCAAAAACAACCGCGCCTAATTCCAAATCATGCATCGTATAATTTTGTTCGTGAATCTTCAATTGTCTAGATGCATAAGCAATCACCTTCGTTCGTTGCATTAATACACAACCGAGACCTTGCTTTGATGCGTCACAATAAATCACAAAATCATCATTCCCTTCAGGCAATGACAATATAGGTGCCGTAGTTAGCTTTTTCTTCAATAACTGAAACGCTTTCTCTTATTCATCCTTCCATTCAAATTTCTTCCCTTTATGCGTTAATGCAGTCAAGGGTTTTGCTATTCTGGAAAAGTCTTGGATGAACCTTCTGTAGTAACCAGCTAGTCCTAAAAACTGGCGTATGTGTTTCGGAGTTTTCGGGGTTTCCCACTTTTCAACAGTTTCTATCTTTGCCGGATCCACCTTAATACCTTCTTTGTTCACTATGTGACCGAGGAATTGAACTTCTTCCAACCAAAATGCACACTTTGAAAATTTAGCGTACAATTCTTCCTTCCTCAATACTTCTAACACCTTTCTCAAATGTTCACCATGTTCTTGGTCATTCTTTGAGTAAATAAGTATGTCATCAATGAAAACAATGACAAACTTGTCAAGGTATGGTCCACACACTCGGTTCATAAGGTCCATGAATACAGCTGGTGCATTAGTTAAACTAAACGGCATGACCATATACTCATAATGACCGTAACATGTTCTGAAAGCAGTCTTTGGAATATCATCTTCTTTCACCCGCATTTGATGATACCCGGAACGTAAGTCAATCTTTGAATAAATAGACGCGCCTTGTAGTTGATCAAATAAGTCGTCGATTCTTGGTAGTGGGTAGCGGTTCTTGATGGTAAGTTTGTTCAACTCTCGGTAGTCGATACACAACCTGAATGTACCATCTTTCTTCTTGACAAACAAAACAGGAGCTCCCCACGGTGATGTGCTTGGTCGAATGAAACCACGCTCTAAAAGTTCTTGTAATTGGCTTTGTAGTTCTTTCATCTCGCTGGGTGCGAGTCTATAAGGAGCACGAGCTATTGGTGCAGTTCCTGGTACAAGATCTGTTTGAAATTCAACGGATCGATGTGGGGGTAATCCCGGTAATTCTTTCGGAAATACATCGGGAAATTCTTTTGCGACGGGAACATCATTGATGCTCTTTTCTTCAGTTTGTACTTTCTCGACGTGTGCTAGAATAGCATAGCAACCTTTTCTTATTAGTTTTTGTGCCTTCAAATTACTAATAAGATGTAGCTTCGTGTTGCCCTTTTCTCCGTACACCATTAAGGGTTTTCCTTTTTCTCGTATAATGCGAATTGCATTTTTGTAACAAACGATCTCTGCTTTCACTTCTTTCAACCAGTCCATTCCTATTATCACATCAAAAATCCCTAACTCTACTGGTATCAAGTCAATCTTAAATGTTTCGCTAACCAGTTTAATTTCTAGATTCCGACATATATTATCTGCTGAAATTAATTTACCATTTGCTAATTCGAGTAAAAATTTACTATCCAAAGGCGTCAATGGACAACTTAATTTAGCACAAAAATCTCTACTCATATAGCTTCTATCCGCACCCGAATCAAATAAAACGTAAGCAGATTTATTGTCAATAAGAAACGTACCCGTAACAAGCTCCGGGTCTTCCTGTGCCTCTGCCGCATTAATATTGAAAACTCTTCCGCGGCCTTGTCCATTCGTGTTCTCCTGGTTCGGGCAATTTCTAATAATGTGGCCCGGTTTTCCACATTTATAACAAATTACATTGGCATAACTTGCTCCGACACTACTTGCTCCGCCATTACTCGTTCCGATACCATTTGTTCCTTTCGTTCTGTTAACCCCTGGTCCGTAGACCTCACACTTCGCCGCGCTATGACCATTTCTTTTACACTTGTTGCAAAATTTAGTGCAGAACCCCGAGTGATACTTTTCACACCTTTGGCATAGCTGCTTCTGATTGTTGTTGTTGTTGCGGTTATTATTGTTGTTAAGATGATTGTTGTAGTTGCTGTTGTTGTTGTTGTTGTTGTTGTTGTTGTTGTTGTTGTTGTTGTTGGGCCATTTGTTTTAGTTGAGGTTGATGTTGCGATTGTTAGGATAGTTGTTGCGATTATTGTTGTAATTGCTGTTGTTGTTGTATTGGTGATTCTTATCACCGTTTTCCTCCCACTTTTTTTTGACTTGCTTCACATTGGCCTCTTCAGCAGTCTGTTCTTTAATTCTTTCTTCAATCTGGTTCACTAGTTTGTGAGCCATTCTACATGCCTATTGTATGGAGGCGGGCTCGTGTGAACTTATATCTTCTTGGATTCTTTCCGGTAATCCTTTCACAAACGCGCCGATCTTCTCTTCCTCATCTTCGAACGCTCCCGGACACAATAGGCATAATTCTGTGAATCGTCTTTCGTACGTGGTAATATCAAATCCTTGGGTTCATAACCCTCTAAGTTCTGTCTTGAGCTTATTGACCTTGGTTCTGGGACGGTACTTCTCGTTCATCAAGTGCTTGAATGCTGACCACGGTAGTGCGTAAGCATCATCTTGTCCCACTTGCTCTAGATAGGTATTCCACCATGTTAACGCAGAACCTGTAAAGGTATGCGTAGCGTACTTCACTTTGTCCTCTTTAGTACACTTACTTATGGAAAACACCGATTCGACCTTCTCAGTCCACCGTTTCAATCCGATCGGTCCTTCGGTTCCATCAAATTCCAAAGGTTTGCAGGCAGTGAATTCTTTGTAGGTGCATCCTACACGATTTCCTGTACTGCTAGATCCAAGGTTATTATTGGTATGTAGCGCGGCCTATACTGCGGCTATGTTTGAAGCAAGAAAGGTACGAAATTCCTCTTCACTCATATTCAAGGTGTGTCGAGTAGTCGGTGCCATTTCCTTCAAAATAGTCAAATGAAACGAGTTAATCATATAGAATATCAAGAGTAGTCAATAGTATTTCGTAGCGTAATATGAACTTATTTATAAAAGCTCTTTCTTCATATTAGCATTTTATACTCTTTAATTCGGGCAGTACCTACCCGTTAAGTTCATACTTAGTAGCTAACATACCATTTCAACTACTACAATTCTATATGAAAAACTAATCACAAAAAATTATATATCATATTCAAACCTTTATACAATAACTTGCAAACTTACAATACCGCTATTTTACATATAGCATGAAATATAGCACATAAAACTTTGATATAAAGTAGTTGCGAAGATAATTCTAGTTAATAAATAAGGCGTTCAGCAAAGGCAACAAAGACACGTAATTCATACGTCCAGAAACAAGTCATGCATTCTGGTTTTACTAATACCACTTCCCATCCTTGGTCTTGTGGAACGTAACCATTGTGACCGATAGTATGACAACGTGTTGTAACGTCGTCAAAAGGATGAAGGTTACGTAATGACCAACAGTCTCGTAATAACCTAAAAACCTCATTTCTTACCCCAATTACCGACTCCGTCACTTGTGGGAATGTTTTGTTTAATAGTTGTAGCCCGATGTTCTTTTTCTCACTTTGGTGAGAAGCGAACATTACTAACCCGTAAGCATAACATGCTTCTTTATGTTGCATGTCAGCCGCTTTTTCTAAATCATGAAGTCCTATATTCGGATATATTGAGTCAAAATAATTTCTTAACCCGTTGCGTAAAATAGCATTTGGGTTCCCCGCAATATATGCGTCAAAGTAAACACATCGTAACTTATGGGTTTCCCAATGTGATATCCCCCATCTTTCAAACGAAAGCCTTTTATAAACCAAGGCATTCTTGGAACGTTTTTCGAATGTCTTACAAACTGATTTTGTCATAAATAGTTGTGCCGAGGAATTCTGACCGACTCTAGACAAGATTTCATCAATCATGTCTTCGGGTAAGTCTTCTAAAATATTGGGTTGTCTATCTATTTTGTGTTTTTATACTGTAAAATAGACAAGAGTTAGATTCATAAAAGATACTTATTAATACAAGCAATTTTTACATATATCGTAAAACATAAGCACACTATATTACATATATTACACCGCACAAATACAACTATCTTATTCCGACTCACTCATTTCTTCTTTTTCGAACTTGGTTCTTTTTGCTAAGTTTTTAGGGATATATGATGTTCCCCTAATACGAGCCGTCGTTTTCCACATTGGTCTAGAAAAACCTGGTGGTTTATGAAATGTCCCGTTCTTATTGATTAAAAACGTTCCATATTAATTGATTTCGTTGCGAGGTTTTGACCTCTATATGAGACGTTTTTCAAAGACTGCATTCATTTTAAAACAAACCATAACCTTTATTTCATCAATAAAGGTTTAAAAAGCTTTACGTAGATTATCAAATAATGATAATCTAAAATATCCTGTTTACACACGACCATTACATAATGGTTTACAATACAAATATGTTACAACAAAATAAGTTTCTTGAATGCAGTTTTTACATAATATCATACAAGCATGGACTCCAAATCTCGTCCTTATTTAAGTATGCGACAGCGGAAGCTCTTAATAATCACCTGAGAATAAACATGCTTAAAACGTCAACAAAAATGTTGGTGAGTTATAGGTTTAACCTATATATATCAAATCATAATAATAGACCACAAGATTTCATATTTCAATACACATCCCATACATAGAGATAAAAATCATTCATATGGTGAACACCTGGTAACCGACATTAACAAGATGCATATATAAGAATATCCCCATCATTCCGGGACACCCTTCGGATATGATATAAATTTCGAAGTACTAAAGCATCCGGTACTTTGGATGGGGTTTGTTAGGCTCAATAGATCTATCTTTAGGATTCGCGTCAATTAGGGTGTCTGTTCCCTAATTCTTAGATTACCAGACTTAATAAAAAGGGGCATATTCGATTTCGATAATTCAACCATAGAATGTAGTTTCACGTACTTGTGTCTATTTTGTAAATCATTTATAAAACCTGCATGTATTCTCATCCCAAAAATATTATATTTTAAAAGTGGGACTATAACTCACTTTCACAGATTTTTACTTCGTCGGGAAGTAAGACTTGGCCACTGGTTGATTCACGAACCTATAACAATATATACATATATATCAAAGTATGTTCAAAATATATTTACAACACTTTTAATATATTTTGATGTTTTAAGTTTATTAAGTCAGCTGTCCTCGTTAGTAACCTACAACTAGTTGTCCACAGTTAGATGTACAGAAATAAATCGATAAATATTATCTCGAATCAATCCACGACCCAGTGTATACGTATCTCAGTATTGATCACAACTCAAACTATATATATTTTGGAATCAACCTCAACCCTGTATAGCTAACTCCAACATTCACATATAGAGTGTCTATGGTTGTTCCGAAATATATATAGATGTGTCGACATGATAGGTCGAAACATTGTATACGTGTCTATGGTATCTCAAGATTACATAATATACAATACAAGTTGATTAAGTTATGGTTGGAATAGATTTGTTACCAATTTTCACGTAGCTAATATGAGAAAAATTATCCAATCTTGTTTTACCCATAACTTCTTCATTTTAAATCCGTTTTGAGTGAATCAAATTGCTATGATTTCATATTGAACTCTATTTTATGAATATAAACAGAAAAAGTATAGGTTTATAGTCGGTAAAATAAGTTACAAGTCGTTTTTGTAAAGGTAGTCATTTCAGTCGAAAGAACGACGTCTAGATGACCATTTTAGAAAACATACTTCCACTTTGAGTTTAACCATAATTTTTGGATATAGTTTCATGTTCATAATAAAAATCATTTTCTCAGAATAACAACTTTTAAATCAAAGTTTATCATAGTTTTTAATTAACTAACCCAAAACAGCCCGCGGTGTTACTACGACGGCGTAAATCCGGTTTTACGGTGTTTTTCGTGTCTCCAGGTTTTAAATCATTAAGTTAGCATATCATATAGATATAGAACATGTGTTTAGTTGATTTTAAAAGTCAAGTTAGAAGGATTAACTTTTGTTTGCGAACAAGTTTAGAATTAACTAAAGTATGTTCTAGTGATTACAAGTTTAAACCTTCGAATAAGATAGCTTTATATGTATGAATCGAATGATGTTATGAACATCATTACTACCTTAAGTTCCTTGGATAAACCTACTGGAAAGGAGAAAAATGGATCTAGCTTCAACGGATCCTTGAATGGGTCGAAGTTCTTGAAGCAGAATCATGACACGAAAACAAGTTCAAGTAAGATCATCACTTGAAATAAGATTGTTATAGTTATAGAAATTGAACCAAAGTTTGAATATGATTATTACCTTGTATTAGAATGATAACCTACTGTAAGAAACAAAGATTTCTTGAGGTTGGATGATCACCTTACAAGATTGGAAGTGAGCTAGCAATCTTGAAAGTATTCTTGATTTTATGTAAGTAGAACTTTTGGAATTTATGAAGAACACTTAGAACTTGAAGATAGAACTTGAGAGAGATCAATTAGATGAAGAAAAATGAAGAATGAAAGTGTTTGTAGGTGTTTTTGGTCGTTGGTGTATGGATTAGATATAAAGGATATGTAATTTTGTTTTCATGTAAATAAGTCATGAATGATTACTCATATTTTTGTAATTTATGAGATATTTCATGCTAGTTGCCAAATGATGGTTCCCACATGTGTTAGGTGACTCACATGGACTGCTAAGAGCTGATCATTGGAGTGTATATACCAATAGTACATACATCTAAAAGCTGTGTATTATACGAGTACGAATACGGGTGCATACGAGTAGAATTGTTGATGAAACTGAACGAGGATGTAATTGTAAGCATTTTTGTTAAGTAGAAGTATTTTGATAAGTGTCTTGAAGTCTTTCAAAAGTGTATGAATACATATTAAAACACTACATGTATATACATTTTAACTGAGTCGTTAAGTCATCGTTAGTCGTTACATGTAAATGTTGTTTTGAAACCTTTAGGTTAACGATCTTGTTGAATGTTGTTAACCCATTGTTTATTATAACAAATGAGATGTTAAATTGTTATATTATCATGATATTATGATATATAATATATCTCAGTATGATGTATATACAGTTCAATGTCGTTACAACGATAATCGTTACATATATGTCTCGTTTCGAAATCATTAAGTTAGTAGTCTTATTTTTACATATGTATTTCATTGTTAATACACTTAATAATATATTTACTTATCATTTAACATATTTAACCAAGTGTATCAATATCTTAATATGATTCATATGTACCTAGTAAGACGTTGTTATAACGATAATCGTTATATATATCCTTTTCGAGTTTCTTAAATTAATAGTCTCATTTTTATGTATATAACTCATTGTTAAAATACCTAATGAGATACATACTTATAATAAAAACATGTTAACTATATATATAACCATATATATGTCATCGTATATTTTTTACAAGTTTTAACGTTCGTGAATCACCGGTCAACTTGGGTGGTCAATTGTCTATATGAAACATATTTCAATTAATCAAGTCTTAACAAGTTTGATTGCTTAACATGTTGGAAACATTTAATCATGTAAATATCAATTTCAATTAATATATATAAACATGGAAAAGTTCGGGTCACTACAGTACCTACCCGTTAAATAAATTTCGTCCCGAAATTTTAAGCTGTTGAAGGTGTTGACGAATCTTCTGGAAATAGATGCGGGTATTTCTTCTTCATCTGATCTTCACGCTTCTAGGTGAACTCAGGTCCTCTACGAGCATTCCATCGAACCTTAACAATTGGTATCTTGTTTTGCTTAAGTCTTTTAACCTCACGATCCATTATTTCGACGGGTTCTTCGATGAATTGAAGTTTTTCGTTGATTTGGATTCATCTAACGGAATAGTAAGATCTTCTTTAGCAAAACATTTCTTCAAATTTGAGACGTGGAAAGTGTTATGTACAGCCGCGAGTTGTTGAGGTAACTCAAGTCGGTAAGCTACTGGTCCGACACGATCAATAATCTTGAATGGTCCAATATACCTTGGATTTAATTTCCCTCGTTTACCAAATCGAACAACGCCTTTCCAAGGTGCAACTTTAAGCATGACCATCTCTCCAATTTCAAATTCTATATCTTTTCTTTTAATGTCAGCGTAGCTCTTTTGTCGACTTTGGGCGGTTTTCAACCGTTGTTGAATTTGGATGATCTTCTCGGTAGTTTCTTGTATAATCTCCGGACCCGTAATCTGTCTATCCCCCACTTCACTCCAATAAATCGGAGACCTGCACTTTCTACCATAAAGTGCTTCAAACGGCGCCATCTCAATTCTTGAATGGTAGCTGTTGTTGTAGGAAAATTCTGCTAACGGTAGATGTCGATCCCAACTGTTTCCGAAATCAATAACACATGCTCGTAGCATGACTTCAAGCGTTTGTATCGTCCTTTCTGAAATGTCCCGTTCTTATTGATTAAAAACGTTCCATATTAATTGATTTCGTTGCGAGGTTTTGACCTCTATATGAGACGTTTTTCAAAGACTGCATTCATTTTTAAACAAACCATAACCTTTATTTCATCAATAAAGGTTTAAAAAGCTTTACGTAGATTATCAAATAATGATAATCTAATATATCATGTTTACACACGACCATTACATAATGGTTTACAATACAAATATGTTACAACAAAATAAGTTTCTTGAATGCAGTTTTTACACAATATCATACAAGCATGGACTCCAAATCTTGTCCTTATTTAAGTATGCGACAGCGGAAGCTCTTAATAATCACCTGAGAATAAACATGCTTAAAACGTCAACAAAAATGTTGGTGAGTTATAGGTTTAACCTATATATATCAAATCGTAACAATAGACCACAAGATTTCATATTTCAATACACATCCCATACATAGAGATAAAAATCATTCATATGGTGAACACCTGGTAACCGACAATAACAAGATGCATATATAAGAATATCCCCATCATTCCGGGACACCCTTCGGATATGATATAAATTTCGAAGTACTAAAGCATCCGGTACTTTGGATGGGGTTTGTTAGGCCCAATAGATCTATCTTTAGGATTCGCGTCAATTAGGGTGTCTGTTCCCTAATTCTTAGATTACCAGACTTAATAAAAAGGGGCATATTCGATTTTGATAATTCAACCATAGAATGTAGTTTCACGTACTTGTGTCTATTTTGTAAATCATTTATAAAACCTGCATGTATTCTCATCCCAAAAATATTAGATTTTAAAAGTGGGACTATAACTCACTTTCACAGATTTTTACTTCGTCGGGAAGTAAGACTTGGCCACTGGTTGATTCACGAACCTATAACAATATATACATATATATCAAAGTATGTTCAAAATATATTTACAACACTTTTAATATATTTTGATGTTTTAAGTTTATTAAGTCAGCTGTCCTCGTTAGTAACCTACAACTAGTTGTCCACAGTTAGATGTACAGAAATAAATCGATAAATATTATCTTGAATCAATCCACGACCCAGTGTATACGTATCTCAGTATTGATCACAACTCAAACTATATATATTTTGGAATCAACCTCAACCCTGTATAGCTAACTCCAACATTCACATATAGAGTGTCTATGGTTGTTCCGAAATATATATAGATGTGTCGACATGATAGGTCGAAACATTGTATACGTGTCTATGGTATCTCAAGATTACATAATATATAATACAAGTTGATTAAGTTATGGTTGGAATAGATTTGTTACCAATTTTCACGTAGCTAAAATGAGAAAAATTATCCAATCTTGTTTTACCCATAACTTCTTCATTTTAAATCCGTTTTGAGTGAATCAAATTGCTATGGTTTCATATTGAACTCTATTTTATGAATCTAAACAAAAAAAGTATAGGTTTCTAGTCGGAAAAATAAGTTACAAGTCGTTTTTGTAAAGGTAGTCATTTCAGTCGAAAGAACGACGTCTAGATGACCATTTTAGAAAACATACTTCCACTTTGAGTTTAACCATAATTTTTGGATATAGTTTCATGTTCATAATAAAAATCATTTTCTCAGAATAACAACTTTTAAATCAAAGTTTATCATAGTTTTTAATTAACTAACCCAAAACAGCCCGCGGTGTTACTACGACGGCGTAAATCCGGTTTTACGGTGTTTTTCGTGTTTCCAGGTTTTAAATCATTAAGTTAGCATATCATATAGATATAGAACATGTGTTTAGTTGATTTTAAAAGTCAAGTTAGAAGGATTAACTTTTGTTTGCGAACAAGTTTAGAATTAACTAAACTATGTTCTAGTGATTACAAGTTTAAACCTTCGAATAAGATAGCTTTATATGTATGAATCGAATGATGTTATGAACATCATTACTACCTTAAGTTCCTTGGATGAACCTACTGGAAAAGAGAAAAATGGATCTAGCTTCAATGGATCCTTGGATGGCTCAAAGTTCTTGAAGCAAAATCATGACACGAAAACAAGTTCAAGTAAGATCATCACTTGAAATAAGATTGTTATAGTTATAGAAATTGAACCAAAGTTTGAATATGATTATTACCTTGTATTAGAATGATAACCTACTGTAAGAAACAAAGATTTCTTGAGGTTGGATGATCACCTTACAAGATTGGAAGTGAGCTAGCAAACTTGAAAGTATTCTTGATTTTATGAAACTAGAACTTTTGGAATTTATGAAGAACACTTAGAACTTGAAGATAGAACTTGAGAGAGTTCAATTAGATGAAGAAAATTGAAGAATGAAAGTGTTTGTAGGTGTTTTTGGTCGTTGGTGTATGGATTAGATATAAAGGATATGTAATTTTGTTTTCATGTAAATAAGTCATGAATGATTACTCATATTTTTGTAATCTTATGAGATATTTCATGCTAGTTGCCAAATGATGGTTCCCACATGTGTTAGGTGACTCACATGGGCTGCTAAGAGCTGATCATTGGAGTGTATATACCAATAGTACATACATCTAAAAGCTGTGTATTGTACGAGTACGAATACGGGTGCATACGAGTAGAATTGTTGATGAAACTGAACGAGAATGTAATTGTAAGCATTTTTGTTAAGTAGAAGTATTTTGATAAGTGTATTGAAGTCTTTCAAAAGTGTATAAATACATATTAAAACACTACATGTATATACATTTTAACTGAGTCGTTAAGTCATCGTTAGTCGTTACATGTAAGTGTTGTTTTGAAACCTTTAGGTTAACGATCTTGTTAAATGTTGTTAACCCAATGTTTATAATAACAAAAGAGATTTTAAATTATTATATTATCATGATATTATGATGTACGAATATCTCTTAATATGATATATATACATTAAATGTCGTTACAACGATAAACGTTACATATATGTCTCGTTTCAAAATCATTAAGTTAGTAGTCTTGTTTTTACATATGTAGTTCATTGTTAATATAATTAATGATATGTTTACTTATCATAATATCATGTTAACTATATATATAACTATATATATGTCATCATATAGTTTTTTTACAAGTTTTAACGTTCGTGAATCACCGGTCAACTTGGGTGGTCAATTGTCTATATGAAACCTATTTCAATTAATCAAGTCTTAACAAGTTTGATTGCTTAACATGTTGGAAACATTTAATCATGTAAACATCAATCTCAATTAATATATATAAACATGGAAAAGTTCGGGTCACTACAGTACCTACCCGTTAAATAAATTTCGTCCCGAAATTTTAAGCTGTTGAAGGTGTTGACGAATCTTCTGGAAATAGATGCGGGTATTTCTTCTTCATCTGATCTTCACGCTCCCAGGTGAACTCGGGTCCTCTACGAGCATTCCATCGAACCTTAACAATTGGTATCTTGTTTTGCTTAAGTCTTTTAACCTCACGATCCATTATTTCGACGGGTTCTTCGATGAATTGGAGTTTTTCGTTGATTTGGATTTCATCTAACGGAATAGTGAGATCTTCTTTAGCAAAACATTTCTTCAAATTCGAGACGTGGAAAGTGTTATGTACAGCCGCGAGTTGTTGAGGTAACTCAAGTCGGTAAGCTACTGGTCCGACACGATCAATAATCTTGAATGGTCCAATATACCTTGGATTTAATTTCCCTCGTTTACCAAATCGAACAACGCCTTTCCAAGGTGAAACTTTAAGCATGACCATCTCTCCAATTTCAAATTCTATATCTTTTCTTTTAATGTCAGCGTAGCTCTTTTGTCGACTTTGGGCGGTTTTCAACCGTTGTTGAATTTGGATGATCTTCTCGGTAGTTTCTTGTATAATCTCCGGACCCGTAATCTGTCTATCCCCCACCTCACTCCAACAAATCGGAGACCTGCACTTTCTACCATAAAGTGCTTCAAACGGCGCCATCTCAATGCTTGAATGGTAGCTGTTGTTGTAGGAAAATTCTGCTAACGGTAGATGTCGATCCCAACTGTTTCCGAAATCAATAACACATGCTCGTAGCATGTCTTCAAGCGTTTGTATCGTCCTTTCGCTCTGCCCATCAGTTTGTGGATGATAGGCAGTACTCATGTCTAGACGAGTTCCTAATGCTTGCTGTAATGTCTGCCAGAATCTTGAAATAAATCTGCCATCCCTATCAGAGATAATAGAGATTGGTATTCCATGTCTGGAGACGACTTCCTTCAAATACAGTCGTGCTAACTTCTCCATCTTGTCATCTTCTCTTATTGGTAGGAAGTGTGCTGATTTGGTGAGACGATCAACTATTACCCAAATAGTATCAAAACCACTTGCAGTCCTTGGCAATTTAGTGATGAAATCCATGGTAATGTTTTCCCATTTCCATTCCGGGATTTCGGGTTGTTGAAGTAGACCTGATGGTTTCTGATGCTCAGCTTTGACCTTAGAACACGTCAAACATTCTCCTACGTATTTAGCAACATCGGCTTTCATACCCGGCCACCAAAAATGTTTCTTGAGATCCTTGTACATCTTCCCCGTTCCAGGATGTATTGAGTATCTGGTTTTATGAGCTTCTCTAAGTACCATTTCTCTCATATCTCCAAATTTTGGTACCCAAATCCTTTCAGCCCTATACCGGGTTCCGTCTTCCCGAATATTAAGATGTTTCTCCGATCCTTTGGGTATTTCATCCTTTAAATTTCCCTCTTTTAAAACTCCTTGTTGCGCCTCCTTTATTTGAGTAGTAATGTTATTATGAATCATTATATTCATAGATTTTACTCGAATGGGTTCTCTATCCTTCCTGCTCAAGGCATCGGCTACCACATTTGCCTTCCCCGGGTGGTAACGAATCTCAAAATCGTAATCATTCAATAATTCAATCCACCTACGCTGCCTCATATTCAGTTGTTTCTGATTAAATATGTGTTGAAGACTTTTGTGGTCGGTATATATAATACTTTTGACCCCATATAAGTAGTGCCTCCAAGTCTTTAATGCAAAAACAACCGCGCCTAATTCCAAATCATGCGTCGTATAATTTTGTTCGTGAATCTTCAATTGTCTAGACGCATAAGCAATCACCTTCGTTCGTTGCATTAATACACAACCGAGACCTTGCTTTGATGCGTCACAATAAATCACAAAATCATCATTCCCTTCAGGCAATGACAATATAGGTGCCGTAGTTAGCTTTTTCTTCAATAACTGAAACGCTTTCTCTTGTTCATCATTCCATTCAAATTTCTTCCCTTTATGCGTTAATGCAGTCAAGGGTTTTGCTATTCTGGAAAAGTCTTGGATGAACCTTCTGTAGTAACCAGCTAGTCCTAAAAACTGGCGTATGTGTTTCGGAGTTTTCGGGGTTTCCCACTTTTCAACAGTTTCTATCTTTGCCGGATCCACCTTAATACCTTCTTTGTTCACTATGTGACCGAGGAATTGAACTTCTTCCAACCAAAATGCACACTTTGAAAACTTAGCGTACAATTCTTCCTTCCTCAATACTTCTAACACTTTTCTCAAATGTTCACCGTGTTCTTGGTCATTCTTTGAGTAAATAAGTATGTCATCAATGAAAACAATGACAAACTTGTCAAGGTATGGTCCACACACTCGGTTCATAAGGTCCATGAACACAGCTGGTGCATTAGTTAAACCAAACGGCATGACCATAAACTCGTAATGACCGTAACGTGTTCTGAAAGCAGTCTTTGGAATATCATCTTCTTTCACCCGCATTTGATGATACCCGGAACGTAAGTCAATCTTTGAATAAACAGACGAGCCTTGTAGTTGATCAAATAAGTCGTCGATTCTCGGTAGTGGGTAGCGGTTCTTGATGGTAAGTTTGTTCAACTCTCGGTAGTCGATACACAACCTGAATGTACCATCTTTCTTCTTGACAAACAAAACAGGAGCTCCCCACGGTGATGTGCTTGGTCGAATGAAACCACGCTCTAAAAGTTCTTGTAATTGGCTTTGCAGTTCTTTCATCTCGCTGGGTGCGAGTCTGTAAGGAGCACGAGCTATTGGTGCAGCTCCTGGTACAAGATCTATTTGAAATTCAACGGATCGATGTGGGGGTAATCCCGGTAATTCTTTCGGAAATACATCGGGAAATTCTTTTGCAATGGGAACATCATTGATGCTCTTTTCTTCAGTTTGTACTTTCTCGACGTGTGCTAGAACAGCATAGCAACCTTTTCTTATTAGTTTTTGTGCCTTCAAATTACTAATAAGATGTAGCTTCGTGTTGCCCTTTTCTCCGTACACCATTAAGGGTTTTCCTTTTTCTCGTATAATGCGAATTGCATTTTTGTAACAAACGATCTCCGCTTTCACTTCTTTCAACCAGTCCATACCGATTATCACATCAAAACTCCCTAACTCTACTGGTATCAAATCAATCTTAAATGTTTCGCTAACCAGTTTAATTTCTCGATTCCGACATATATTATCTGCTGAAATTAATTTACCATTTGCTAATTCGAGTAAAAATTTACTATCCAAAGGCGTCAATGGACAACTTAATTTAGCACAAAAATCTCTACTCATATAGCTTCTATCCGCACCCGAATCAAATAAAACGTAAGCAGATTTATTGTCAATAAGAAACGTACCCGTAACAAGCTCCGGGTCTTCCTGTGCCTCTACCGCATTAATATTGAAAACTCTTCCACGGCCTTGTCCATTCGTGTTCTCCTGGTTCGGGCAATTTCTAATAATGTGGCCTGGTTTTCCACATTTATAACAAACTACATTGGCATAACTTGCTCCGACACTACTTGCTCCGCCATTACTCGTTCCGACACCATTTGTTCCTTTCGTTCTATTAACCCCTGGTCCGTAGACCTCACACTTCGCCGCGCTATGACCATTTCTTTTACACTTGTTGCAAAATTTGGTGCAGAACCCCGAGTGATTCTTTTCACACCTTTGGCATAGTTGCTTCTGATTGTTGTTGTTGTTGCGGTTATTATTGTTGTTGGGATGATTGTTGTAGTTGCTGTTGTTGTTGTTGTTGTTGTTGTTGGGCCGTTTGTTGTAGTTGCGATTGATGTTGCGATTGTTGGGATAATTGTTGCGATTATTGTTGTAATTGCTGTTGTTGTTGTATTGGTGATTCTTATCACCGTTTTCCTCCCACTTTCTTTTGACTTGCTTCACATTGGCCTCTTCAGCAGTCTGTTCTTTAATTCTTTCTTCAATCTGGTTCACTAGTTTGTGAGCCATTCTACATGCCTGTTGTATGGAGGCGGGCTCGTGTGAACTTATATCTTCTTGGATTCTTTCCGGTAATCCTTTCACAAACGCGTCGATCTTCTCTTCCTCATCTTCGAATGCTCCCGGACACAATAGGCACAATTCTGTGAATCGTCTTTCGTACGTGGTAATATCAAATCCTTGGGTTCGTAACCCTCTAAGTTCTGTCTTGAGCTTATTGACCTCGGTTCTGGGACGGTACTTCTCGTTCATCAAGTGCTTGAATGCTGACCACGGTAGTGCATACGCATCATCTTGTCCCACTTGCTCTAGATAGGTATTCCACCATGTTAACGCAGAACCTGTGAAGGTATGCGTAGCGTACTTCACTTTGTCCTCTTCAGTACACTTACTTATGGCAAACACCGATTCAACCTTCTCGGTCCACCGTTTCAATCCGATCGGTCCTTCGGTTCCATCAAATTCCAAAGGTTTGCAGGCAGTGAATTCTTTGTAGGTGCATCCTACACGATTTCCTGTACTGCTAGATCCAAGGTTATTGTTGGTATGTAGCGCAGCCTGTACTGCGGCTATGTTTGAAGCTAGAAAAGTACGGAATTCCTCTTCATTCATATTCACGGTGTGTCGAGTAGTCGGTGCCATTTCCTTCAAAATAGTTAAATGGAACAAGTTAATCATACAGAATATTAAGAGTAGTTAATAGTATTTCGTAGCATAATATGAACTCATTTATAAAAGCTTTTTCTTCATATTAGCGTTTTATAAGTTTAAATTCGGGTAATACCTACCCGTTAAGTTCATACTTAGTAGCTAATATACAATTCAACTACTACAATTCTATATGAAAAACTGATTATAATAATATTTCGCGTTCAAACTTTTATACAATATTTTACAAACTTACAATACCGCTTATTTTACATAAAGCATGAAATATAGCACACAATAACTTTGATACAAGATAGTTGTGAAGACAATTCTAGCTAGTACACAAGTCGTTCAGCAAAGGCAATAAATACACGTAATTCATACGTCCAGAAACAAGTCATGCATTCTGGTTTTACTAGGACTACTTCCCATCCTTGGTCTTGTGCAACATAACCGTTATGGCCGTTGATAAGACAGCGTGTTGTAACGTCATCAAAGGGACGAGGGTTACGTAATGTCCAACAGTCCCGTAATAATCTAAAAACCTCATTTCTTACCCCAATTACCGACTCCGTCACTTGTGGAAACGTTTTGTTTAATAGTTGTAGCCCGATGTTCTTGTTCTCACTTTGGTGAGAAGCGAACATTACTAATCCGTAAGCATAACATGCTTCTTTATGTTGCATGTTAGCCGCTTTTTCTAAATTACGAAGTCCAATATTCGGATATATTGAGTCAAAATAATTTCTTAACCCGTTGCGTAAAATAGCATTTGGGTTCCCCGCAATATATGCGTCAAAGTAAACACATCGTAACTTATGGGTTTCCCAATGTGATATCCCCCATCTTTCAAACGAAAGTCTCTTATAAACCAAGACATTCTTGGAACGTTCTTCGAATGTCTTACAAACTGATCTCGCCTTAAATAGTTGTGCCGAAGAATTCTGGCCGACTCTAGACAAGATTTCATCAATCATGTCTCCGGGTAGGTCTCTTAAAATATTGGGTTGTCTATCCATTTTGTATTTTTAAACTGTAAAATAGACAAGAGTTAGATTCATAAAAAAAAAATACTTATTAATACAAGCAATTTTTACATATATCATAAAGCATAAGAACACTATATTCCATATATTACACCACACGAATACAACTATCTTATTCCGACTCGCTCGTTTCTTCTTCTTCGGTTTTGGTTCGTTTTGCCAGGTTTCTAGGGATATATGATGTTCCCCTAATACGAGCCGTAATTTTCCACATTGGTTTAGAAAAACCTGGTGGTTTAGAGGTTCCCGGGTCATTGTTACAACTTAAGGACTTCGGGGGTTGACGATACATATAAAGTTCATCGGGGTTGGAATTAGATTTCTCTATTTTTATGCCCTTTCCCTTATTATTTTCTTTTGCCTTTTTAAATTCAGTTGGGGTAATTTCTATAACATCATCGGAATTCTCGTCGGAATCCGATTCATCGGAGAATTGGTAATCCTCCCAATATTTTGCTTCCTTGGCGGAAACACCATTGACCATAATTAACCTTGGTCGGTTGGTTGAGGATTTTCTTTTACTTAACCGTTTTATTATTTTCCCCACCGGTTCTATTTCTTCATCCGGTTCCTCCTCTTCCGGTTCTGATTCTTCTTCCGGTTCCGACTCTTCTTCCGGTTCCTCTTCGGGAACTTGTGAATCAGTCCACGAATCATTCCAATTTACATTTGACTCTTCATTATTATTAGGTGAGTCAATGGGACTTGTTCTAGAGGTAGACATCTATCACATAATATCAAACGCGTTAAGAGATTAATATATCACATAATATTCACATGTTAAAAATATATAGTTTCCAACAAAAATGTTAAGCAATCATTTTTAAAGAAAACACGGTCGAAGTCCAGACTCACTAATGTATCCTAACAAACTCGATAAGACACACTAATGCAAATTTTCTGGTTCTCTAAGACCAACGCTCTGATACCAACTGAAATGTCCCGTTCTTATTGATTAAAAACGTTCCATATTAATTGATTTCGTTGCGAGGTTTTGACCTCTATATGAGACGTTTTTCAAAGACTGCATTCATTTTTAAACAAACCATAACCTTTATTTCATCAATAAAGGTTTAAAAAGCTTTACGTAGATTATCAAATAATGATAATCTAATATATCATGTTTACACACGACCATTACATAATGGTTTACAATACAAATATGTTACAACAAAATAAGTTTCTTGAATGCAGTTTTTACACAATATCATACAAGCATGGACTCCAAATCTTGTCCTTATTTAAGTATGCGACAGCGGAAGCTCTTAATAATCACCTGAGAATAAACATGCTTAAAACGTCAACAAAAATGTTGGTGAGTTATAGGTTTAACCTATATATATCAAATCGTAACAATAGACCACAAGATTTCATATTTCAATACACATCCCATACATAGAGATAAAAATCATTCATATGGTGAACACCTGGTAACCGACAATAACAAGATGCATATATAAGAATATCCCCATCATTCCGGGACACCCTTCGGATATGATATAAATTTCGAAGTACTAAAGCATCCGGTACTTTGGATGGGGTTTGTTAGGCCCAATAGATCTATCTTTAGGATTCGCGTCAATTAGGGTGTCTGTTCCCTAATTCTTAGATTACCAGACTTAATAAAAAGGGGCATATTCGATTTCGATAATTCAACCATAGAATGTAGTTTCACGTACTTGTGTCTATTTTGTAAATCATTTATAAAACCTGCATGTATTCTCATCCCAAAAATATTAGATTTTAAAAGTGGGACTATAACTCACTTTCACAGATTTTTACTTCGTCGGGAAGTAAGACTTGGCCACTGGTTGATTCACGAACCTATAACAATATATACATATATATCAAAGTATGTTCAAAATATATTTACAACACTTTTAATATATTTTGATGTTTTAAGTTTATTAAGTCAGCTGTCCTCGTTAGTAACCTACAACTAGTTGTCCACAGTTAGATGTACAGAAATAAATCGATAAATATTATCTTGAATCAATCCACGACCCAGTGTATACGTATCTCAGTATTGATCACAACTCAAACTATATATATTTTGGAATCAACCTCAACCCTGTATAGCTAACTCCAACATTCACATATAGAGTGTCTATGGTTGTTCCGAAATATATATAGATGTGTCGACATGATAGGTCGAAACATTGTATACGTGTCTATGGTATCTCAAGATTACATAATATATAATACAAGTTGATTAAGTTATGGTTGGAATAGATTTGTTACCAATTTTCACGTAGCTAAAATGAGAAAAATTATCCAATCTTGTTTTACCCATAACTTCTTCATTTTAAATCCGTTTTGAGTGAATCAAATTGCTATGGTTTCATATTGAACTCTATTTTATGAATCTAAACAAAAAAAGTATAGGTTTCTAGTCGGAAAAATAAGTTACAAGTCGTTTTTGTAAAGGTAGTCATTTCAGTCGAAAGAACGACGTCTAGATGACCATTTTAGAAAACATACTTCCACTTTGAGTTTAACCATAATTTTTGGATATAGTTTCATGTTCATAATAAAAATCATTTTCTCAGAATAACAACTTTTAAATCAAAGTTTATCATAGTTTTTAATTAACTAACCCAAAACAGCCCGCGGTGTTACTACGACGGCGTAAATCCGGTTTTACGGTGTTTTTCGTGTTTCCAGGTTTTAAATCATTAAGTTAGCATATCATATAGATATAGAACATGTGTTTAGTTGATTTTAAAAGTCAAGTTAGAAGGATTAACTTTTGTTTGCGAACAAGTTTAGAATTAACTAAACTATGTTCTAGTGATTACAAGTTTAAACCTTCGAATAAGATAGCTTTATATGTATGAATCGAATGATGTTATGAACATCATTACTACCTTAAGTTCCTTGGATGAACCTACTGGAAAAGAGAAAAATGGATCTAGCTTCAATGGATCCTTGGATGGCTCAAAGTTCTTGAAGCAAAATCATGACACGAAAACAAGTTCAAGTAAGATCATCACTTGAAATAAGATTGTTATAGTTATAGAAATTGAACCAAAGTTTGAATATGATTATTACCTTGTATTAGAATGATAACCTACTGTAAGAAACAAAGATTTCTTGAGGTTGGATGATCACCTTACAAGATTGGAAGTGAGCTAGCAAACTTGAAAGTATTCTTGATTTTATGAAACTAGAACTTTTGGAATTTATGAAGAACACTTAGAACTTGAAGATAGAACTTGAGAGAGTTCAATTAGATGAAGAAAATTGAAGAATGAAAGTGTTTGTAGGTGTTTTTGGTCGTTGGTGTATGGATTAGATATAAAGGATATGTAATTTTGTTTTCATGTAAATAAGTCATGAATGATTACTCATATTTTTGTAATCTTATGAGATATTTCATGCTAGTTGCCAAATGATGGTTCCCACATGTGTTAGGTGACTCACATGGGCTGCTAAGAGCTGATCATTGGAGTGTATATACCAATAGTACATACATCTAAAAGCTGTGTATTGTACGAGTACGAATACGGGTGCATACGAGTAGAATTGTTGATGAAACTGAACGAGAATGTAATTGTAAGCATTTTTGTTAAGTAGAAGTATTTTGATAAGTGTATTGAAGTCTTTCAAAAGTGTATAAATACATATTAAAACACTACATGTATATACATTTTAACTGAGTCGTTAAGTCATCGTTAGTCGTTACATGTAAGTGTTGTTTTGAAACCTTTAGGTTAACGATCTTGTTAAATGTTGTTAACCCAATGTTTATAATAACAAAAGAGATTTTAAATTATTATATTATCATGATATTATGATGTACGAATATCTCTTAATATGATATATATACATTAAATGTCGTTACAACGATAAACGTTACATATATGTCTCGTTTCAAAATCATTAAGTTAGTAGTCTTGTTTTTACATATGTAGTTCATTGTTAATATAATTAATGATATGTTTACTTATCATAATATCATGTTAACTATATATATAACTATATATATGTCATCATATAGTTTTTTTACAAGTTTTAACGTTCGTGAATCACCGGTCAACTTGGGTGGTCAATTGTCTATATGAAACCTATTTCAATTAATCAAGTCTTAACAAGTTTGATTGCTTAACATGTTGGAAACATTTAATCATGTAAACATCAATCTCAATTAATATATATAAACATGGAAAAGTTCGGGTCACTACACTTTCGCTCTGCCCATCAGTTTGTGGATGATAGGCAGTACTCATGTCTAGACGAGTTCCTAATGCTTGCTGTAATGTCTGCCAGAATCTTGAAATAAATCTGCCATCCCTATCAGAGATAATAGAGATTGATATTCCATGTCTGGAGACGACTTCCTTCAAATACAGTCGTGCTAACTTCTCCATCTTGTCATCTTCTCTTATTGGCAGGAAGTGTGCTGATTTGGTGAGACGATCAACTATTACCCAAATAGTATCAAAACCACTTGCAGTCCTTGGCAATTTAGTGATGAAATCCATGGTAATGTTTTCCCATTTCCATTCCGGGATTTCGGGTTGTTGAAGTAGACCTGATGGTTTCTGATGCTCAGCTTTGACCTTAGAACACGTCAAACATTCTCCTACGTATTTAGCAACATCGGCTTTCATACCCGGCCACCAAAAATGTTTCTTGAGATCCTTGTACATCTTCCCCGTTCCAGGATGTATTGAGTATCTAGTTTTATGAGCTTCTCTAAGTACCATTTCTCTCATATCTCCAAATTTTGGTACCCAAATCCTTTCAGCCCTATACCGGGTTTCGTCTTCCCGAATATTAAGATGCTTCTCCGATCCTTTGGGTATTTCATCCTTTAAATTTCCCTCTTTTAAAACTCCTTGTTGCGCCTCCTTTATTTGAGTAGTAAGGTTATTATGAATCATTATATTCATAGATTTTACTCGAATGGGTTCTCTGTCCTTCCTGCTCAAGGCATCGGCTACCACATTTGCCTTCCCCGGGTGGTAACGAATCTCAAAGTCGTAATCATTCAATAATTCAATCCACCTACGCTGCCTCATATTCAGTTGTTTCTGATTAAATATGTGTTGAAGACTTTTGTGGTCGGTATATATAATACTTTTGACCCCATATAAGTAGTGCCTCCAAGTCTTTAATGCAAAAACAACCGCGCCTAATTCCAAATCATGCGTCGTATAATTTTGTTCGTGAATCTTCAATTGTCTAGATGCATAAGCAATCATCTTCGTTCGTTGCATTAATACACAACCGAGACCTTGCTTTGATGCGTCACAGTAAATCACAAAATCATCATTCCCTTCAGGCAATGACAATATAGGTGCCGTAGTTAGCTTTTTCTTCAATAACTGAAACGCTTTCTCTTGTTCATCATTCCATTCAAATTTCTTCCCTTTATGCGTTAATGCAGTCAAGGGTTTTGCAATTTTGGAAAAGTCTTGGATGAACCTTCTGTAGTAACCAGCTAGTCCTAAAAACTGGCGTATGTGTTTCGGAGTTTTCGGGGTTTCCCACTTTTCAACAGTTTCTATCTTTGCCGGATCCACCTTAATACCTTCTTTGTTCACTATGTGACCGAGGAATTGAACTTCTTCCAACCAAAATGCACACTTTGAAAACTTAGCGTACAATTCTTCCTTCCTCAATACTTCTAACACCTTTCTCAAATGTTCACCGTGTTCTTGGTCATTCTTTGAGTAAATAAGTATGTCATCAATGAAAACAATGACAAACTTGTCAAGGTATGGTCCACACACTCGGTTCATAAGGTCCATGAAAACAGCTGGTGCATTAGTTAAACCAAACGGCATGACCATAAACTCGTAATGACCGTAACGTGTTCTGAAAGCAGTCTTTGGAATATCATCTTCTTTCACCCGCATTTGATGATACCCGGAACGTAAGTTAATCTTTGAATAAACAGACGAGCCTTGTAGTTGATCAAATAAGTCGTCGATTCTCGGTAGTGGGTAGCGGTTCTTGATGGTAAGTTTGTTCAACTCTCGGTAGTCGATACACAACCTGAATGTACCATCTTTCTTCTTGACAAACAAAACAGGAGCTCCCCACGGTGATGTGCTTGGTCGAATGAACCCACGCTCTAAAAGTTCTTGTAATTGGCTTTGCAGTTCTTTCATCTCGCTGGGTGCGAGTCTGTAAGGAGCACGAGCTATTGGTGCAGCTCCAGGTACAAGATCTATTTGAAATTCAACGGATCGATGTGGGGGTAATCCCGGTAATTCTTTCGGAAATACATCGGGAAATTCTTTTGCAATGGGAACATTATTGATGCTCTTTTCTTCAGTTTGTACTTTCTCGACGTGTGCTAGAACAACATAGCAACCTTTTCTTATTAGTTTTTGTGCCTTCAAATTACTAATAAGATGTAGCTTCGTGTTGCCCTTTTCTCCGTACACCATTAAGGGTTTTCCTTTTTCTCGTATAATGCGAATTGCATTTTTGTAACAGACGATCTCTGCTTTCACTTCTTTCAACCAGTCCATACCGATTATCACATCAAAACTCCCTAACTCTACTGGTATCAAATCAATCTTAAATGTTTCGCTAACCAGTTTAATTTCTCGATTCCGACATATATTATCTGCTGAAATTAATTTACCATTTGCTAATTCGAGTAAAAATTTACTATCCAAAGGCGTCAATGGACAACTTAATTTAGCACAAAAATCTCTACTCATATGGCTTCTATTCGCACCCGAATCAAATAAAACGTAAGCAGATTTATTGTCAATAAGAAACGTACCCGTAACAAGCTCCGGGTCTTCCTGTGCCTCTGCTGCATTAATATTGAAAACTCTTCCGCGGCCTTGTCCATTCGTGTTCTCCTGGTTCGGGCAATTTCTAATAATGTGGCCCGGTTTCCCACATTTATAACAAACTACATTGGCATAACTTGCTCCGACACTACTTGCTCCGCCATTACTCGTTCCGACACCATTTGTTCCTTTCGTTCTATTAACCCCTGGTCCGTAGACCTCACACTTCGCCGCGCTATGACCATTTCTTTTACACTTGTTGCAAAATTTGGTGCAGAACCCCGAGTGATACTTTTCACACCTTTGGCATAGCTGCTTCTGATTGTTGTTGTTGTTGTTGCGGTTATTATTGTTGTTGGGATGATTGTTGTAGTTGCTGTTGCTGTTGTTGTTGTTGTTGTTAGGCCATTTGTTGTAGTTGCGATTGATGTTGCGATTGTTGGGATAATTGTTGCGATTATTGTTGTAATTGCTGTTGTTGTTGTATTGGTGATTCTTATCACCGTTTTCCTCCCACTTTCTTTTGACTTGCTTCACATTGGCCTCTTCAGCAGTCTGTTCTTTAATTCTTTCTTCAATCTGGTTCACTAGTTTGTGAGCCATTCTACATGCCTGTTGTATGGAGGCGGGCTCGTGTGAACTTATATCTTCTTGGATTCTTTCCGGTAATCCTTTCACAAATGCGTCGATCTTCACTTCCTCATCTTCGAATGCTCCCGGACACAATAGGCACAATTCTGTGAATCGTCTTTCGTACGTGGTAATATCAAATCCTTGGGTTCGTAACCCTTTAAGTTCTGTCTTGAGCTTATTGACCTCGGTTCTGGGACGGTACTTCTCGTTCATCAAGTGCTTAAATGCTGACCACGGTAGTTCATACGCATCGTCTTGTCCCACTTGCTCTAGATAGGTATTCCACCATGTTAACGCAGAACCTGTGAAGGTATGCGTAGCATACTTCACTTTGTCCTCTTCAGTACACTTACTTATGGCAAACACCGATTCGACCTTCTCGGTCCACTGTTTCAATCCGATCGGTCCTTCGGTTCCATCAAATTCCAAAGGTTTGCAGGCAGTGAATTCTTTGTAGGTGAATCCTACACGATTTCCTGTACTGCTAGATCCAATGTTATTGTTGGTATGTAGCGCAGCCTATACTGCGGCTATGTTTGAAGCTAGAAAAGTACGGAATTCCTCTTCATTCATATTCACGGTGTGTCGAGTAGTCGGTGCCATTTCCTTCAAAATAGTCAAATGGAACAAGTTAATCATATAGAATATTAAGAGTAGTTAATAGTATTTCGTAGCATAATATGAACTCATTTATAAAAGCTTTTTCTTCATATTAGCGTTTTATAAGTTTAAATTCGGGTAGTACCTACCCGTTAAGTTCATACTTAGTAGCTAATATACAATTCAACTACTACAATTCTATATGAAAAACTGATTATAATAATATATCGCGTTCAAACTTTTACACAATATTTTACAAACTTACAATACCGCTTATTTTACATATAGCATGAAATATAGCACACAATAAATTTGATACAAGATGGTTGTGAAGATAATTCTAGCTAGTACACAAGTCGTTCAGCAAAGGCAATAAAGACACGTAATTCATACGTCCAGAAACAAGTCATGCATTCTGGTTTTACTAGGATTACTTCCCATCCTTGGTCTTGTGGAACATAACCGTTATGGCCGTTGATAAGACAGCGTGTTGTAACGTCGTCAAAGGGACGAGGGTTACGTAATGTCCAACAGTCTCGTAATAACCTAAAAACCTCATTTCTTACCCGAATTACCGACTCCGTCACTTGTGGGAATGTTTTGTTTAATAGTTGTAGCCCGATGTTCTTTTTCTCACTTTGGTGAGAAGCGAACATTACTAACCCGTAAGCATAGCATGCTTCTTTATGTTGCATGTTAGCCGCTTTTTCTAAATCAAGAAGTCCTATATTCGGATACATTGAGTCAAAATAATTTCTTAACCCGTTGCATAAAATAGCATTTGGGTTCCCCGCAATATATGCGTCAAAGTAAACACATCGTAACTTATGGGTTTCCCAATGTGATATCCCCCATCTTTCGAACGAAAGCCTTTTATAAACCAAGGCATTCTTGGAACGTTCTTCGAATGTCTTACAAACTGATCTCGCCTTAAATAGTTATGCCGAAGAATTCTGACCGACTCTAGACAAGATTTCGTCAATCATGTCTTTGGGTAGGTCTCTTAAAATATTGGGTTGTCTATCCATTTTGTGTTTTTATACTGTAAAATAGACAAGAGTTAGATTCATAAAAAAATACTTATTAATACAAGCAATTTTTACATATATCATAAAGCATAAGCACACTATATTACATATATTACACCACACGAATACAACTATCTTATTCCAACTCGCTTGTTTCTTCTTCTTCGGTTTTGGTTCATTTTGCCAAGTTTCTAGGGATATATGATGTTCCCCTAATACGAGCCGTCGTTTTCCACATTGGTTTAGAAAAACCTGGTGGTTTAGAGGTTCCCGGGTCATTGTTACAACTTAAGGACTTCGGGGGTTGACGATACATATAAAGTTCATCGGGGTTGGAATTAGATTTCTCTATTTTTATGCCCTTTACCTTATTATTTTCTTTTGCCTTTTTAAATTCAGTTGGGGTAATTTCTATAACATCATCGGAATTCTCGTCGGAATCCGATTCATCGGAGAATTGTTAATCCTCCCAATATTTTGCTTCCTTGGCGGAAACACCATTGACCATAATTAACCTTGGTCGGTTGGTTGAGGATTTTCTTTTACTTAACCGTTTTATTATTTCCCCCACCGGTTCTATTTCTTCATCCGGTTCCGATTCTTCTTCGGGTTCCGACTCTTCTTCCGGTTCCGACTCTTCTTCCGGTTCCTCTTCGGGAACTTGTGAATCAGTCCACGAATCATTCCAATTTACATTTGACTCTTCATTATTATTAGGTGAGTCAATGGGACTTGTTCTAGAGGTAGACATCTATCACATAATATCAAACGTGTTAAGAGATTAATATATCACATAATATTCACATGTTAAAAATATATAGTTTACAACAAAATTTGTTAAGCAATCATTTTTCAAGTAAACACGGTCGAAGTCCAGACTCACTAATGCATCCTAATAAACTCGATAAGACACACTAATGCAAAATTCTGGTTCTCTAAGACCAACGCTCGGATACCAACTGAAATGTCCCGTTCTTATTGATTAAAAACGTTCCATATTAATTGATTTCGTTGCGAGGTTTTGACCTCTATATGAGACGTTTTTCAAAGACTGCATTCATTTTAAAACAAACCATAACCTTTATTTCATCAATAAAGGTTTAAAAAGCTTTACGTAGATTATCAAATAATGATAATCTAAAATATCCTGTTTACACACGACCATTACATAATGGTTTACAATACAAATATGTTACAACAAAATAAGTTGCTTGAATGCAGTTTTTACATAATATCATACAAGCATGGACTCCAAATCTCGTCCTTATTTAAGTATGCGACAGCGGAAGCTCTTAATAATCACCTGAGAATAAACATGCTTAAAACGTCAACAAAAATGTTGGTGAGTTATAGGTTTAACCTATATATATCAAATCATAATAATAGACCACAAGATTTCATATTTCAATACACATCCCATACATAGAGATAAAAATCATTCATATGGTGAACACCTGGTAACCGACATTAACAAGATGCATATATAAGAATATCCCCATCATTCCGGGACACCCTTCGGATATGATATAAATTTCGAAGTACTAAAGCATCCGGTACTTTGGATGGGGTTTGTTAGGCCCAATAGATCTATCTTTAGGATTCGCGTCAATTAGGGTGTCTGTTCCCTAATTCTTAGATTACCAGACTTAATAAAAAGGGGCATATTCGATTTCGATAATTCAACCATAGAATGTAGTTTCACGTACTTGTGTCTATTTTGTAAATCATTTATAAAACCTGCATGTATTCTCATCCCAAAAATATTATATTTTAAAAGTGGGACTATAACTCACTTTCACAGATTTTTACTTCGTCGGGAAGTAAGACTTGGCCACTGGTTGATTCACGAACCTATAACAATATATACATATATATCAAAGTATGTTCAAAATATATTTACAACACTTTTAATATATTTTGATGTTTTAAGTTTATTAAGTCAGCTGTCCTCATTAGTAACCTACAACTAGTTGTCCACAGTTAGATGTACAGAAATAAATCGATAAATATTATCTTGAATCAATCCACGACCCAGTGTATACGTATCTCAGTATTGATCACAACTCAAACTATATATATTTTGGAATCAACCTCAACCCTGTATAGCTAACTCCAACATTCACATATAGAGTGTCTATGGTTGTTCCGAAATATATATAGATGTGTCGACATGATAGGTCGAAACATTGTATACGTGTCTATGGTATCTCAAGATTACATAATATACAATACAAGTTGATTAAGTTATGGTTGGAATAGATTTGTTACCAATTTTCACGTAGCTAAAATGAGAAAAATTATCCAATCTTGTTTTACCCATAACTTCTTCATTTTAAATCCGTTTTGAGTGAATCAAATTGCTATGGTTTCATATTGAACTCTATTTTATGAATATAAACAGAAAAAGTATAGGTTTATAGTCGGAAAAATAAGTTACATGTCTTTTTGTAAAGGTAGTCATTTCAGTCGAAAGAACGACGTCTAGATGACCATTTTAGAAAACATACTTCCACTTTGAGTTTAACCATAATTTTTGGATATAGTTTCATGTTCATAATAAAAATCATTTTCTCAGAATAACAACTTTTAAATCAAAGTTTATCATAGTTTTTAATTAACTAACCCAAAACAGCCCGCGGTGTTACTACGACGGCGTAAATCCGGTTTTACGGTGTTTTTCGTGTCTCCAGGTTTTAAATCATTAAGTTAGCATATCATATAGATATAGAACATGTGTTTAGTTGATTTTAAAAGTCAAGTTAGAAGGATTAACTTTTGTTTGCGAACAAGTTTAGAATTAACTAAAGTATGTTCTAGTGATTACAAGTTTAAACCTTCGAATAAGATAGCTTTATATGTATGAATTGAATGATGTTATGAACATTATTACTACCTTAAGTTCCTTGGATAAACCTTCCGGAAAAGAGAAAAATGGATCTAGCTTCAACGGATCCTTGGATGGCTCGAAGTTCTTGAAGCAGAATCATGACACGAAAACAAGTTCAAGTAAGATCATCACTTGAAATAAGATTGTTATAGTTATAGAAATTGAACCAAAGTTTGAATATGATTATTACCTTGTATTAGAATGATAACCTACTGTAAGAAACAAAGATTTCTTGAGGTTGGATGATCACCTTACAAGATTGGAAGTGAGCTAGCAATTAGATGAAGAAAATTGAAGAATGAAAGTGTTTGTAGGTGTTTTTGGTTGTTGGTGTATGGATTAGATATAAAGGATATGTAATTTTGTTTTCATGTAAATAAGTCATGAATGATTACTCATATTTTTGTAATTTTATGAGATATTTCATGCTAGTTGCCAAATGATGGTTCCCACATGTGTTAGGTGACTCACATGGGCTACTAAGAGCTGATCATTGGAGTGTATATACCAATAGTACATACATCTAAAAGCTGTGTATTGTACGAGTACGAATACGGGTGCATACGAGTAGAATTGTTGATGAAACTGAACGAGGATGTAATTGTAAGCATTTTTGTTAAGTAGAAGTATTTTGATAAGTGTCTTGAAGTCTTTCAAAAGTGTATGAATACATATTAAAACACTACATGTATATACATTTTAACTGAGTCGTTAAGTCATCGTTAGTCGTTACATGTAAATGTTGTTTTGAAACCTTTAGGTTAACGATCTTGTTGAATGTTGTTAACCCATTGTTTATTATAACAAATGAGATGTTAAATTGTTATATTATCATGATATTATGATATATAATATATCTCAGTATGATGTATATACAGTTAAATGTCGTTACAACGATAATCGTTACATATATGTCTCGTTTCGAAATCATTAAGTTAGTAGTCTTATTTTTACATATGTATTTCATTGTTAATACACTTAATAATATATTTACTTATCATTTAACATATTTAACCAAGTGTATCAATATCTTAATATGATTCATATGTACCTAGTAAGACGTTGTTATAACGATAATCGTTATATATATCGTTTTCGAGTTTCTTAAATTAATAGTCTCATTTTTATGTATATAACTCATTGTTAAAATACCTAATGAGATACATACTTATAATAAAAACATGTTAACTATATATATAACCATATATATGTCATCGTATATTTTTTACAAGTTTTAACGTTCGTGAATCACCGGTCAACTTGGGTGGTCAATTGTCTATATGAAACATATTTCAATTAATCAAGTCTTAACAAGTTTGATTGCTTAACATGTTGGAAACATTTAATCATGTAAATATCAATTTCAATTAATATATATAAACATGGAAAAGTTCGGGTCACTACAGTTTAGAGGTTCCCGGGTTATTGTTACAACTTAAGAAATACGGGTGTTGACGATATATATAAAGTTCATCGGGGTTGGAATCTGATTTCTCTATTTTTATGCCCTTTCCCTTATTGTTCTCTTTTGACTTTTTAAATTCAGTTGGGGTAATTTCTATAACATCATCGGAATCCTCGTCGGGATCCGATTCATCGGAGAATTGGTAATCCTCCCAATATTTTGCTTCCTTGGCGGAAACACCGTTGACCATAATTAACCTTGGTCGGTTGGTTGAGGATTTTCTTTTACTTAACCATTTTATTATTTCCCCCACCGGTTCTATTTCTTCTTCCGGTTCCTCCTCCTCCGGTTCCGATTCTTCTTCCGGTTCCTCTTCGGGAACTTGAGAATCAGTCCACGAATCATTCCAAATTACATTTGACTCTTAATTATTATTAGGTGAGTCAATGGGACTTGTATTAGAGGTAGACATCTATCATATAATATTAAACACGTTAAGAGATTAATATATCACATAATATTCACATGTTAAAAATATATAGTTTCCAACAAAATTTGTTAAGCAATCATTTTTCAAGTAAACACGGTCGAAGTCCATACTCACTAATGCATCCTAACAAACTCGATAAGACACACTAATACAAAATTCTGGTTCTCTAAGACCAACGCTAGGATACCAACTGAAATGTCCCGTTCTTATTGATTAAAAATGTTCCATATTAATTGATTTCGTTGCGAGGTTTTGACCTCTATATGAGACGTTTTTTCAAAGACTGCATTCATTTTTAAAACAAACCATAACCTTTATTTCATAAATAAAGGTTTAAAAAGCTTTACGTAGATTATCAAATAATGATAATCTAAAATATCCTGTTTACACACGACCATTACATAATGGTTTACAATACAAATATGTTACATCAAAATCAGTTTCTTGAATGCAGTTTTTACACAATATCATACAAACATGGACTCTAAATCTTGTCCTTATTTTAGTATGCAATAGCGGAAGATCTTAGTATTCACCTGAGAATAAACATGCTTTAAACGTCAACAAAAATGTTGGTGAGTTATAGGTTTAACCTATATATATCAAATCGTAACAATAGACCACAAGATTTCATATTTCAATACACATCCCATACATAGAGATAAAAATCATTCATATGGTGAACACCTGGTAACCGACATTAACAAGATGCATATATAAGAATATCCCCATCATTCCGGGATACCCTTCGAATATGATATAAATTTCGAAGTACTAAAGCATCCGGTACTTTGGATGGGGTTTGTTAGGCCCAATAGATCTATCTTTAGGATTCGCGTCAATTAGGGTGTATGTTCCCTAATTCTTAGATTACCAGACTTAATAAAAAGGGGCATATTCGATTTCGATAATTCAACCATAGAATGTAGTTTCACGTACTTGTGTCTATTTTGTAAATCATTTATAAAACCTGCATGTATTCTCATCCCAAAAATATTAGATTTTAAAAGTGGGACTATAACTCACTTTCACAGATTTTTACTTCGTCGGGAAGTAAAACTTGGCCACTGGTTGATTCACGAACCTATAACAATATATACATATATATCAAAGTATGTTCAAAATATATTTACAATACTTTTAATACATTTTGATGTTTTAAGTTTATTAAGTCAGCTGTCCTCGTTAGTAACCTACAACTAGTTGTCCAAAGTTAGAAGTACATAAATAAATCGATAAATATTATCTTGAATCAATCCACGACCCAGTGTATACGTATCTCAGTATTGATCACAACTCAAACTATATATATATATATATATATATATATTTTGGAATCAACCTCAACCCTGTATAGCTAACTCCAACCTTCACATATAGAGTGTCTATGGTTGTTCCGCAATATATATATAGATGGGTCGACATGATAAGTCGAAACATTGTATACATGTCTATGGTATCTCAATATTACATAATATACAATATAAGTTGATTAGGTTATGGTTGGAATAGATTTATTACTAACTTTCACGTAGGTAAAATGAGTAGTTTTTATCAATCTTGTTTTACTCGCCATTTCTTCGTTTCTAATCCGTTTTGAGTGATTCCAGTGGCCACGGTTTCGTATTGAACTTAACTTTATGAATATAAATATAAAAAGTATAAGTTTATAGTCAGAAATACAAGTTACAAGTAGTTTTTGAAAGAGGTAGTCATTTCCGTCGAAAGAACGACATCTTGATGACCATTTTGAAAAACATACTTTCACTTTGAGTTTAACCATGATTTTTGGATATAGTTTCATGTTCACAAGAAAAATCATTTTTCCAGAAGTATAGCTTTTAAAACAAAGTTCTTCTTAGCTTTTAATTATCCCAACCAAAACAGCCCCCGGTTTTACTACGACGGCGTATATCCAGTTTTATGGTGTTTATCGTGTTTCCGAGTTTTAAATCATTACGTTAGCATATCATATAGATATAGAACATGTGTTTAGTTGATTTTAAAAGTCTAGTTAGAAGGATTAACTTTATTTGCGAACAAGTTTAGAATTAACTAAACTATGTTATAGTGATTACAAGTTTATAACGTTGAATAAGACAGCTTTTTATGTATGAATCGAATGATGTTATGAACATCATTACTACCTCAAGTTCCTTGGATAAACCTACTGTAAATGCGAAAAATGGATCTAGCTTCAAAGGATTCTTGGATGGCTTGAAAGTTCTTGAAGCAGAATCATGACACGAAAACAATTTCAAGTAAGATTTCCACTCGAAATAAGATTGTTATAGTTATAGAAATTGAATTAAAGTTTGAATATGATTATTACCTTGTATTAGAAAGATAACCTACTGTAAGTAACAAAGGTTTCTTGATATTGGATGATTACTTGGAATGGATTTAGAAAACTTGGAAGTAAACTTGCAATCTTGGAAGTATTCTTGATTTTATGAAACTAGAACTTTTGGAATTTATGAAGAACACTTAGAACTTGAAGATAGAACTTGAGAGAGATCAATTAGATGAAGAAAATTGAAGAATGAAAGTGTTTGTAGGTATTTTTGGTCGTTGGTGTATGGATTAGATATAAAGGATATGTAATTTTGTTTTCATGTAAATAAGTCATGAATGATTACTCATATTTTTGTAATTTTATGAGATATTTCATGCTAGTTGCCAAATGATGGTTCCCACATGTGTTAGGTGACTCACATGGGCTGCTAAGATCTGATCATTGGAGTGTATATACCAATAGTACATACATCTAAAAGCTGTGTATTGTACGAGCACGAATACGGGTGCATACGAGTAGATTTGTTGATGAAACTGAACGAGGATGTAATTGTAAGCATTTTTGTTAAGTAGAAGTATTTTGATAAGTGTCTTGAAGTCTTTCAAAAGTGTATGAATACATATTAAAAAACTACATGTATATACATTTTAACTGAGTCGTTAAGTCATTGTTAGTCGTTACATGTAAATGTTGTTTTGAAACCTTTAGGTTAACGATCTTGTTAAATGTTGTTAACCCAATTTTTATAATATCAAATGAGATTTTAAATTATTATATTATCATGATATTATGATGTACGAATATCTCTTAATATGATCTATATACATTAAATGTCGTTACAACGATAATCGTTACATATATGTCTCGTTTCAAAATCATTAAGTTAGTAGTCTTATTTTTACATATGTAGTTCATTGTTAATACACTTAATGATATATTTACTAATAATTTAACATAATTATCCAAGTGTATCAATATCTTAATATGATTCTTATGTACCCAGTAAGACGTTATAACGATAATCGTTATATATATCGTTTTCGAGTTTCTTAATTTAATAGTCTCATTTTTATGTATATAACTCATTGTTAAAATACCTAATGAGATATATACTTATAATAAAATCATGTTAACTATATATATAACCATATATATGTCATCGTATAGTTTTTACAAGTTTTAACGTTCGTGAATCACCGGTCAACTTGGGTGGTCATTTGTCTATATGAAACCTATTCCAATTAATTAAGTCTTAATAAGTTTGATTGCTTAACATGTTGGAAACAATTAATCATGTAAATATCAATTTCATTTAATATATATAAACATGGAAAAGTTCGGGTCACTACAGATGATACACGAAATTGGAAGGAAAAGAAGAAGAGAAAGAAACTTACAAGTAATACTAGAAAGGAAGGAAAGAAGAGAGCAAATGTGTGTGAAAACCAAATGAGAGCAAGTGTTGAATGAGAGGTAAATGGCTAGTATTTATAAGCAAATTTTTGACAAGGATTGATGAGGTGGAGGCCCTAGTGGCTGTAGGTTTTGAGGGGGAGGGGAGGGAGACACCACTTTGCTTTTTGGATAATGGTTGTCTAAAGCATGTACTTATGCTAGAATCCTATGTGACAATATGGATAATCCTTATCCATATGGCTAGTATGACTCACTAATTAATTTCTTTATTTATTTATTTATTATTATGGGTCACTAGTAATATTTCTTGGGCTAATTAATTAGGTCACTAGCTAGAGTAGGGTGGGCTTGAGCCCAACAAGGTAGAAGGTCAAACAAGACTAATTATTGGGCTCTAGCAATTAAATAAATAAAATTAAGCATCCAAAGGCCCAAGTAATTATTATTATAAAATAATAATTAATATTTCGCTGTCCAAATATTCCAGTTCTGACAAAAGTCAAATGTGCGCGCAGTCCGCGGTTTATTCGTAACGGCAAGTAACACTAACGGTTATAAAGCATCCGGTAGACAAGTTAAGCATTCTACATACACCAAGGCACGTTTTAATGTATATATGAATATAAAACACGTGTGCCAGGGTTCCGGAGTAATAAAGTAACACAGTACGCACAAATACGCAGTTTCGCAAAAACACAAGGCACAAAAGCAAGTCGAAAAAGCCGGGTCGTTACATTACCCACCTGTTAATGGAAATTTCGTCCCGAAATTTGAGGAGTGACTAAAAATGGTACCGTATTTAAATAAGAAGGGGCGTATCAAAGTTCCGTGAGACTCGTGGGCTTAGAAGTGAGTTATTTACCTTGAAAGGTACTCGGGCGTATGAAAGTAAGAATAGGTATATGCCATTAATTAAGTCTCTTGTCCTAAGAGATCAACAAATTGATTTCGTTTCTGGATAACATGAGTATGTCATATGAATATGTATCCACAAAAGGAGAGATGATGTTTTTAGCCTTACAGGCATCTTCAGTAAGCTGGATGCATGGAATACATCATTAAAGTTACCAAACTCATCTAAAACATTGAGCGCTTATGTTGTAGTACCAAGCTGATAGATAGAATGGGAAACAGGGCGATCACAATATACCGCATGTGAACTCATCCTTGGATGGAAAGAAAGCACAGTTCCATAATATAACTTTATCCATTCAGTTACATGTTGAAGTTAGGGTTAACATTAACTAGAACAACATATAGTTGCAACCAATGAAGGAAGGAATGTGTAGAGTAACCATATCCGTATTACAGATGTTTTAAGCAGTCCCTTCCAAGAGGATAACAAGATTCATAGATTCCTAAAGTATGTTACTTTACATTTTCGAAAGAGAATCGCACGAAAGGTGTGATCTTTGAACCAGGGTGAACTCTTCGAACGGTTTGTTCTAAATTTATCCTTATACTTAAGGAGATGCGAGGACAAGAAGATACGTGAACCCTTGGTCGTAAAGAACGGTTTACTCTAAGTGAAAAGAATCTCAAAACAATTCCTTGTACCTCAACCTACTGATTCATAGAGATGATGTTTACGAGGATGTTGCGATTAGCCATGAAATATTGAGAATAGAAACCCACCTAGTGCCCTTCCTACAATGGGGTGACCATTGAGTGTACCTCAGAAAACTGATTTATCGGCCCACAATTTTGCCATGTTTAACTTTAAAAGGAACATTTTTCAAGTACAAAGACTTCCTAACAAATTTTTATAAATCTGCCACCCAAAGTGGCTCAAGCGTTTTTAACAAATATCTTAATATTAAGTTTCATCCTTAACGGAAAGCGGGAAAAAGTGTGGTCCATACATGGTGTAGTCTAATACGAAAACCTTTAATAAAATCAACCAAGGAAGTTTTGAAAAACCTTTAAACATTTAATGTGACAACATAAACGGAACGAAGTTCCTAGTAAATTTAGAAGTATGTACAACGAGTACCATTTGCACAAAATTATTTGACTTAAAACAACTCAATAAAGGAGCGATTTTTAATTATCTTGAAGGTATAACTTAGTATGTACTAACCCAAAATAAGTAAGGGTAAATTTATACATATATGATTTTATAAATCGCGTAAGTGATAGAAAAGTTTTTAGTACTTTCATTTGTCCATAAATCTCGTGAGGACCGCACAAATAAGCAACGTGTAAATCAACGTGTAAAAATTTTGATAAACATAGTTTTTCGTATTTCAGAGGTTACGAGTTGAAAAAGGTCGAGTGAAAAATCTTTGAATCATCGGTTAACATGTTACTAGGTAATGAAAACTAATGAATTAAATGTAGTTTTATTGATTATTCGAACTTAAGTCTTTGGCCCAAAAATGTTTACGTGCGAAGCCGTTGCTAAAAAGTGAGGTATGAAGGATAGAACATGAGGATGAGAAGTTAATAGCTTCTTGACTTTGCAAAATGCCAAACAGGTTATGGCCAATTTTAAAGTCGGAATACTGATGATGTTAATATCGCTAGACGAGAATATCTTGGAATAAGTCAGGACTTAAAGTTATGTAAGAAAGAACATCGCTCCAACGGTTGTGGCAAATAAGATCCCTAGGGTAACGCAATAATTTTGAATTGTTTAAGTGTTAGTGGATGCCCGAAGGCTCTGTATGACGTGGTAGTAAGTGCCTTCATCACGACATACACACATGAATCTCTCAATTTTGACAGTTGTCTGTCTTCATGATGACTTGGATACGAATAAGCAACTAAAAATTTTATATAATGAGCAACAAAATTTTTATAGAAATTTTTTAAGGTGACAATGTAAGAAAAGAAACGAAGTTCTTAGTAAACTAGGGTTACGTACAACCTGTACCATTCAAAGAAAAATATCTTTTGAACAAAAGATTTGATTTGTAAAAGTGAAAGTAAAATTTCATATGTATTTGCCAAAAATAATTAATCATTTACTTTATTTTATATAACATATATGATTTCAAAAATTTGCACGAATGACAAACAAAATAAATTTACTTTTATAAAACCTTGGGAGGATCGCACAGTAAAATAGTGTGTGAAAAATTTTGGCAGCAAAAATTTTCATATTTCGGAGGTTACAAGTTGGAAAAAGATCGAGTAAAAGATTTTTTTTGAAAATTTTGGGTGACATTTGAGCATCAATATCATGAGGTAATGAAAACTATTGAATTTAAATGTGGTTGATGACTATTAATAGGGCATAATTCCTTTGACCAAAAATGCTTAAGTGAAAAATTGTTGCTTATAAGTGAGATACGAAAGGGAGAGTATGAGGGTGGGAATTAACTACCCATTGATTTTGGAAATCTCGAACTGGTATGACTAATATCGACGTAAGAAGGGTGATGGTGTGATTATCATTGATTAAGAATTCTCTCAGAATAAGTTAGGAATCAATGTCGCATAAGAATGAGCATCAAATACGATTCTTGGGTAGTATAGAATTTGAATTGCTGAAGTGACGGGATACAGTTTCCTTTATGTATCGTTGTCCATTGTATCGGTTTCTTTCATGGTTATAAAGTGAGCAGACTTGGTGAGACGGTCAATAATAACCTAGATAGTGTCATAACTGCCTATTGTTTTCGGTAGTTTCAGGATGAAATCCATCGTCATCCGTTCCCATTTCCATTGTGGGATCTTGGGTTGTTGAAGTAACCCAGATGGCTTTTGGCTCACCATCCTTGCGAGGTATACGAATAATCTTCTTAGTATATATAACTTTTGCTTTCATCCTTGAAAGCTAGTCCATTCTAACCAAATCTTATTATACTGCGTGAAAATTTTATCAACCTTCTTAAATAACATCTGCTTATGCGCATGTAGCTAATCCTTTCCAACTACTACTATAAAACTTCCAAGTTTTGTTGGCATGAGGTCATCTCCAAATGACCCACCTGTAAATTTTAAGGTACTACCTTAAATTACTCCTCTATCTCTGCCAGCTTACCATTGGCTTGTCCTATAGAATACTTAACTCTCATGGTTGTTAATGGCTTATTAGTCATAACACTAAAGTTCTTAGATATGAGGTTTCTATCGCACTAGTATTAAACATCTCCGAGACAATAAAACGTTGTGACGAAACGTACCCTAACTAAAATCAAGATCCATGCGAGTCTCCATAGCTTGAGATGACGATTGCTCTATCGCAAGTAAGTCCAAAGTTTTCCCTATTTAAGAACTGTTCCCTTAAGTTTCCAGGGTGTCTATATCTATAACATATTGTCGGGTTATCAATATGCAATCAAGGTCCTATTTGTACAATATCTGGGCTACGTGGTTATTCTTTCCCTACCTCTAACAGACCATAATGCGTATACTCAAGTGGTTCCTACCAAAATTTTCTCTGAATCACTTCATATTCCTTATATAGTAACATTGGGACTTCTGCATGATTCACTTCAATATAATTACGCTGGCCTGGCATCATTATATTGTACTAAATCGTACCTTCATTCCAATATCACTCCATATGGTCAATGTAACGTGATCACTTCCAGTTCTACTCAATTTCATCCAACGGTGCTTTATCTATACTATCTCAAAACAAAATCTACATAATTAATCTCACGGTTTCTCAGTGTGGGTGCGTAAGTTCCGTAGGTCATGCACCAATGCCTAAATGTCCCGAAATTTCTTCAAAATGTCCGGGTTCAAGTAACCTCGTTAGGTTCATTTCTAGAAATTCAATCTGGGTCTATTTTCGAGTTGTATGTGTAGCAAGTAGTAATACGATATGTCTTGAGGCGACTCCCAAGTCTTTGGGTATGGCTGAGCATCAGTAGAAGGCACTCTGACCTTGTGAAAGGAGATGTCCTCCCGACTTCCCCAATGCCTAAGAGTGTTATAGTCCTAAATCCAGAAATGTCGTTAGATCATCGAGTAGTGGTGAAGAACGAAAGAGATAAGTGACGGTCATGAAAGCGTACAAGATACGAGCCAACTTGCGGGAACTGAACAACCTTCGAATGTTCACACGTCGTACGTGGCTATTTAGAGTGAGATCGGGGTGCGGTTACTCCGACAAATCCTCCAATATCTACTCCTCCGAGGATCGAATTTAGTGGGCATGTAATCCGAGGGGTACTCCTCTTAGATTGCATGAAGAATCGTTTCGATCTCCAGAACGGTGGAGCGATAGTAACAGGTGGATTACAATACCAATCCTTAGGGTTAGACGTGTGGGAAAAGGGTTCAGAAAAACATCTGAACTAGGAAAGGTAAGTTTTCCAAGTCGGTACAGCGAATAGCAGGCATGAAGCAAGCACGTAATCAGGCACTATAGCAACCTAGATCATCTACAGCAGTATATAGCATGGAAGTATTAACAGTACTAAACAGAAGTAACATGCAATCGAAAGCAGATACTAGTATGCAATAGCGAGGATAAGCAATAGCATACAACGAGTTCACATAGCAGTAAGAGTAAGCAGTAGCATGCAGCAGATCATATGGCAGTATAAGTAAGCAGTAACATGCAGCAGATCATATGGCAGTATAAGTAAGCAGTAACATGCAGCAGTAGTAAGCAGTAACAAGTAAACGAGCAAGTTGTAGATTAGTCCTATTAGTGAATCCTACTCGGGTGGGTCTAGACTCACTAATGCAACCTAATTCCCTACAACCAATGCTCTGATACCAAATGTGATGCCCGTACAAAATCATCGTGTACGGTACACCAACAACAGGATCATTACAAGGTCAAACACTATATGCTGTTTGAAAACCAGTTTTGCATTCATGAACAGATAACGTTTTACAAAAGATGAATAGGAAACATTAACATGAGTACATAATACTAAGGTCATTACAAAGCTATTGTTTTGAAAATAACATAAGTTGCGAATGCAAAGTAAAAGTTCCATGCTTAAGACATCTCTAAGTAATGCAGCGGAAGTCTAACATAGCAAGTCTGTAACAGCAAGTCTGTAACATCAAGTCTATACACCGAGACTAGAACAACAAGGCTAACAGCGGAAGCAACAATGTCTAAACACCTGAGAAATATATTCTTAAAAAGTCAACATGAATGTTGGTGAGCTATAGTTTAAGTTGTAATAGTAACGTTAGTTAGGCCACGAGATTTCAGAGCTGCAAACAGCGTATCAAAAACAGTATGAAAAGTGTATGTATAACAGTGGACACCCGGTAACTAGACTTAACGTTTATAACCCCCTGAAAGTACACTTGGCGAGTGCGTATGTTCAAGAAGTATTAAACACCCGTTAAATGCTAGCGCGACTAGCCCGAGTGGGGATGTCAAACCCTATGGATCCATATCTAAGATTCGTGTTCACCGGTTCAAAAACCAATGACTAAACGTTACCGTGCTAAGGGGAATGTTTATGCCGTTATATAACCCACACACATTTAAAGTTTAAGTACTCATGCCTAGTATGTAAAACGTAAAAAAGCGCATGTATTCTCATTCCCAAAATAGTTAAAGTAAAAAAGGATGCTATAACTTACAGTGATAAAAGCGGTAAAGTCGGTAATGAAAGTACGCAAGTAGTAAGTCGGTCCGAAAGGTCGTCAACCTAAATAAAAGGTTACTAGGTCAGTAGGTTGTCTTTATGAATTCTAATAGTGCCTAAAATAAGTTTAAGTGTCATCATCATCATCATTCATCATCATAAAAGCAAAGTAAGTTCGACAAGAATAGAGATCGAAACAATAGGCTGACTTCGGTCAGCTGCTGCGACCTCTACGTAAATCGAAAAGACACATAGTCAGTGGCTATGGCTCCGTATATGAGTTCCCTAACAGCTGACCAATTTCCAGAACCTAAATCATCTTCGTTTGACAGTGGCGACGGTTTAAGTGCGAGTAGGTCAGAAATTTCAGCACAACGTTAATTGGGTGTAGTGACTCTCGGAGGGCCATAAATTCTAAACTGTAACTCGGATTAAGACGAGGCCTAAATGGAAAATTATCTACTCGAACCGAAATAACTGAAAATCAACTTTCCAGTAGCCCAGATGGTCTGATAAGATACGAAAATCAGTGGACAAATGCTCCGGTGGGGTTCTTGGTGCTTGATGCTCATCACGGTTCTCATCCTTGATGCTTGTAGCTTCAAGTGTACAACTCGTTGATGGTTTAGCATAACTTTTGACCAAGATTCTACCATAAATACACAATATGTTAAGACCAAGTGGTAACACAACTCATTTAAGAGTCTTAGATGGATGATGAACCAAGGTTACATCATATCCTTAGTCTTAACACAATTACAAGTCCTATTTACAACAAAGTTACAAACTTTACATCAATCAAACAAGTATGAACATGATCTAAGTCAAATGAAGTGATGGAAACCTAAGCTAGAGAGCTTGGATCCCTTTCACACAATTTATAAGTTCACAAAGCTAGAAAGCTTGAACCTTTAGTGTTCTTGAAGATCTTGAAGCATAAAGCTTGGATCTTTAAGTTTCATGAAGACCATAAACACAAGTTTTGATCTTTATAACAAAACAACAAGATCATAAGCTAGAAAACTTAGATCCAACAACAAGATATGAAGATTCAAGCTAGAAAGCTTGCATCTTGGTTGTTCTTGAAGATCTTGAAGTATAAAGCTTGGATCTTTAAGATATATGAAGATAACAAACAAAAGTTTGAATCTTTATCATAAAATAACAAGATTAAAGCATAAAAGAAGTAGATCTACAAAGTTGGTGAAGATTCAAAGCTAGAAAGCTTGAATCTTCAATGTTCTTGTGGATTCATGCTTGAATCAACAAGATATAATCAAGATCAAAGTTAAAAGAACTTGATCTCCATGAAAGGATGATGGTGATACATGAAATTGGAAGGAAAAGAAGAAGAGAAAGAAACTTACAAGTAATACTAGAAAGGAAGGAAAGAAGAGAGCAAATGTGTGTGAAAACCAAATGAGAGCAAGTGTTGAATGAGAGGTAAATGGCTAGTATTTATAAGCAAAGTTTTGACAAGGATTGATGAGGTGGAGGCCCTAGTGGCCGTAGGTTTTGAGGGGGAGGGGAGGGAGACACCACTTTGCTTTTTGGATAATGGTTGTCTAAAGCATGTACTTATGCTAGAATCCTATGTGACAATATGGATAATCCTTATCCATATGGCTAGTATGACTCACTAATTAATTAATTTATTTATTTATTTATTATTATGGGTCACTAGTAATATTTCTTGGGCTAATTAATTGGGTCACTAGCTAGAGTAGGGTGGACTTGAGCCCAACAAGGTAGAAGGTCCAACAAGACTAATTATTGGGCTCTAGCAATTAAATAAATAAAATTAAGCATCCAAAGGCCCAAGTAATTATTATTATAAAATAATAATTAATATTTCACTGTCCAAATATTCCGGTTCTAACAAAAGTCAAATGTGCGCGCAGTCCGCGGTTTATTCGTAACGGCAAGTAACACTAACGGTTATAAAGCATCCGGTGGACAAGTTAAGCATTCTACATACACCAAGGCACGTTTTAATGTATATATGAATATAAAACACGTGTGCCAGGGTTCCGGAGTAATAAAGTAACACAGTACGCACAAATACGCAGTTTCGCAAAAACACAAGGCACAAAAGCAAGTCGAAAAAGCCGGGTCGTTACAATTGGGAAGATTTTACTTCTGATATCTCACGACTAAACCACATGAAACTCGTAAAATGTCAATTCTATGATTTAATATCTTTTGGGCACAAGAAAGCATTTCTCAGATAAGTGTAAACTATTCTTTGTACCCAATGATTCATATTTCTTTCCGTCCGCACTTAAACTCATAAGTGAATGATAGATCGACTCGCCATAGGTGCGAGAACGTCTTTCTCATCAAGAGATCACAGCTCCTGTCACCTCTGCATAAGAACGAAACATGCTTCTTGCGCTCATCATCTATTCTTTTTAGGATTGGCTGTGGCAATACTTCACGGCTAAAGGCTTGAAACAGAGCACTATTTCTATCGTTAAGATCCGTTGGAATTCACGTAGAGGCCCCGAGTATACCTGGGAACGCGAAGACCAAATGAAACGAAAACATTCCCATCTCTTCTCAACCGCTAATGCATCCGAGAAGTCTACCTAAAACTTTGGGACGAAGTTTAAATTAACGGGGAGGTACTATAACAACCCTCATTTTTCTGTTCTGTAATGACTTAAATACCCTTATGGTTTCACTAGGTTGTTTTGTGTATTTGATTTAGGGTTGTTATCCGTTTATAATAGATGACGGTGATAATTAATTAATGAACTAAACCCTAACCCTAAATATAAATTAATGATATAAAAACCCTAACACTAATATTTGTTATTATTAATATAATAAATATATAAGTATGTATTAATACGTATTAATAATATATATGTATATATAAGTGTACATATGTAAAATGTATATGTTTTGTGTAATAAATATTTATGCGACTATAAATATAGTTATATAATTAACTTTTTAACGAATATAACTATTTAAAAAGTGTTGTGGCTCGAATAAAACTAATAAAACTATAAGGTAATAACTATAATAAAATTTATATCATTATTATTATTTTTAAATATAAATACCGAAATTATTAATTAATATATTAAATTTCAGATTAATTTAATTAATTAAAATAAAAGTAAAATTTGCAAAGTCTATAATGTTCTTGATAATGATAAGATATAAAAAAATATATATATATATATCTTTATAAATAAGGGCTGGTCAGAAAAAAAAGGGAAATTAATTTTATAAAAGGAAATTAATTTTATAAAAGGAAATTGAATTGTATTTGTACTCAAATTGTGATTTCTTCCTCTTCAAGTATTTTTATTCTATAAATACATGCTTTAGCTTCATAATTTTTTTCATAAAATCTCTGGAACCTCTTAAAACCCTAATAAAATTTGTAAGTTTTCCATCTTTTTCTTTTTGTATTTTTTTTCGGTTTCTTTTTATTTTTTGCCGATCGGCTTCTTTATGATATTTAAATCTTTATAAATTAATTTAAAAAGTAAATAATTAACCTAAAGCTTCGAAAATCATTATATTGTATAAACATAACCTGTAAAAATATTTTTTTGAAATTATAATCAATATATGTATTTTTTATAAATCAAAAGAAGTATATGTATATAAAATCGTATTTAATTAATCCAAACATATAAAATTAGTAAAAATAATTTTTCCAGAATGTATTTGAATTATAATAATTAATTAAGTTGAAATCCTAAATTATATATCATTATAAGTATTTATTCTCTATTTATATAGTTACCGATCGGTATAAATTTATAAAATACAAGAAAAATCTAAAAACTTGTTTTTACAAAATATCTTTTAGGTTTAGAATTAAGTTCATATATCAAAATAATTTATAAAAATACTTCTGGGATTTTATAAAACTGTTAAAGCAGTTTTTTTATAAAAACCTTATTTGTCGCTAACTGAAAAAAAATAAATAACAATAAATATTTAACTTCAAAATTAATTATGATATTTTTACAGAAGGTTTATACAACTATTATGAACATAAATCTAGAATTTCATGATTTTATAAAATCTGGAAATTTGTTTTTTTTATAAAACATATATTTGTACTGATAATTATAGTGTATTTGTGTTTTATTTGGTTCTAATTGTTATAAATTTATATAATCTGTAATAATAATTTATTAAGTATTTATAACAGTAATATAACTTATAAAAATTATTATATTAAGTTTTGGATATTATTTATAATTAAAAACAAATTTAATAGGTACTAAATATAGTGTATTTGGATATTATTATAGGTACTAAGTTTATAAGTATGTAATAAAGCTGCAAAAAATATAAAATCATATTTATAAGTATATTTAGTATTTTAATTGATTTTTGTAATGTATTTATATAAACCGAGAGAAAATAAGAAAATAAATATAAAATAAATACTAAACAAATTAAACTAGTTTTTATAAAAATTTTATATAATCATTAAGTTACATAGATACTAGAAAAATTATTAAAACTTATTTATTGAGTATTTATCTATTTTATTTAATTAATACCGTTTATAATGGATAAAGTACAAGAAAATATAAAATAAATAATAATATATATATAATTTTCGAAATTATATTTTTAAAACTTATTTACAGTATATAGAACTTATAAAAATTATAAAATTTAATGTTTAAGTCGAATTTGTATTTTATGCATAATTAACTTTGTTTCCATATAAACCGAGAAGATAAATAAGGAAATAAACACAAATAAATAGAAAAATAAGGTAGAATAATTTTATAAAATTTTCTACAGGTTTTTGCACTAAAGGAAACTTATAGAAATTATAAACTTAGTTATTTGATAATTATTTTAATTAAAAAACGAATTTAGGATGTATATATCTATTTTTGGGATAACTATAATACATATAAATTATAATAATTAAATATTATTGTTTCTAAATATAAAATAATCTTTAAATAATTACTTAAATAATAATTATATATGTTACTAATATATATATAATAAATATCTACTAATACATAACCAATTTAATATAATACATATACTTTATAAAGTATATAATATAGATTATACAAATATATACTTTAATAATTCATTTATATTAAATATAATAACATAATAAATCTAAACTTATATATACTTAATCTAATATAACTATTAATGTATAACATGTAATACAACAAGTACTTATATATACTTAATATATCATAACTATTAATATATAATACTAATTACTTAATATATATAATACAAACAATTAAATAATATTTATATAATATATAATACTTATTATATATATAACATGTATTAAATGTATGTACAAGTAATCTATTAAGTGTTGTATTCCTATACACACATACAACTAGTAAATACTATAATCATAACGATAAACGTATGTTTAGTCAATCCTTAATGTACCTAGGATTCTTCATTTGTCAATTGGACAAATTTCTGATTAAGCCTATATATCTCTAGGTTGAAGGCCTGGTATATACTCTCGTTCATTTCATTCATGGAATTATCTTCATCTTCGATTTAAGGTGAACTTCATAGCCCCTCTTTTTACTATTTCTTAACTGTTTTATAACTTTGGGGTGAGACACATGCTTGCTTTTAAACTGTTTTACACTTAGACACGAGTACTCAAACTTTATTCTGATTAGTTCAAACTGTGCTAACATGCTTTGATTCATGCTAAATCCTTACCATGATATCGTTAATTGCTACGTATAAAGGCAAGCCTAGTTATTGTGAGTAGCGCTATTGAGAGTGACGTCTCTATCCGGATGACCGTTGGTCAATGGATACATAATAATGATTCACGACACGAACGTGATGTGTTTAGGCTAACTTATGGTTAGTATCGATATCATATACACCAGCATTACTACTGAACTGATTAAATTTTATAATTAAATCTTGTGGTCTAAAAACTTACATTATGATTATTAAACCTATGTTGTTCACTCAACCATTTTGGTTGACACTTTAAGCATGTTTTGTCTCAGGTACTTAGATATTTTGCTTCCGCTGTAGAACTCTGCTGTTATTTAGAAGTCAAGCCAAGCACTAGGACCAGAGTTAACATCCGCGTCAATGGCGATTTTGGCAGGGTGTTATATAATTCGTATTTAAACAGTATGAAAAGTATATGCTTAACCATGGGCACCCGGTAACTAACTTAACGTAATAATAATACCCCCTAAAAGTACACTTGGCAAGTGCGTATGTCCTCGAAGTATTAAACACCCGTTAAATGCTAGCGCGACTAGCCCGAGTGGGGATGTCAAACCCTATGGATCCATATCTAAGATTCGCGTATACCGGTTCAAAACCAATAGTTAAACGTTACCGTGCTAAGGGGAAGTTTATGCCATTATATAACCCACACATATATAAAGTTTAAGTACTCGTTTCAAGTATGTAAAACGTAAAAAAAACGCATGTATTCTCAGTCCCAAAAATAGTTAAAGTAAAAAGGGATGCTATAACTCACAGTGAATAAGTAGTGAAAGTTGATATGAAACGTATGCAAGTAGTAAGTCGGTCCGAAAGGTCGTCAACCTAAGTCAAAGGTCACTAGGTCACTATGTTGTCTCAAAAGGTTTAAAAGTGCATAAATTAAGTTTAAGTGTCATCATCATCATCATTCATCATCATAAAAGCTAAGTATGTTTAACAAGTATAGACATAAAAAAAGGCTGACTTTGATAGATGTTACGACCTCTATATAAATCGAAAAGACGTGTAGTCAGTGGCCAAGTCTCCGTATGTGAGTCCTATAACCTTTGACCAATTTTTAGAACCTAACTCGTCTTCGTTTAACCGTGGCGACGGTTTAAATGGAAGTAGGTCAGAAATTTCAGCATAACGTTACAAAGGCGTAGTACTTTTCGGAAGGCTATAAATCCTAAACCGTATATCGGATTTAGGCGAGGCCTAAATGAAAAGTCATCTACTCGAAACGAAATATCTGAAAATAAACTTTCCAGAAGCCCAAGAGTCTGATCAGACCGCGACAATCAGTAAACAATTGCTCTGGTGGGATTCTTGGTGCTTGATGCTCATCACGGTTCAAATCCTTGATGCTCGTAAGCTCCAAGTGTTCAACTCTTTGATGTTTTAGCATCACTTTGATCAAGGTTCAACCATCAACACACAATATGTTATGACCAAGTAAGATTACAACTCACTTAAGAGTTTTAGATGGATGATGAACCAAGGTTACATCATATTCTTAGTCTTAACACAAATACAAGTTCTATTTACAACTAATGCTACAAACTTTCATTCAATCAAACAAGTATGAACATAAACTTGATCAAACAAAGCAATGGAACCCTAAGCTAGAGAGCTTGGATCCTTTTGACACAAGTTATGAAATTACAAAGCTAGAAAGCTTGAATCTTTGGTGTTCTTGAAGATCTTGAAGCATAAAGCTTAGATCTTCAAGTTACATGAAGATCATAAATACAAGTTTTGATCTTTATAATAAAATAATGAGATCATAAGCTAGAAAACTTAGATTCAACAAAAGAAATGAAGATTCAAAGCTAGAAAGCTTGAATCTTGGTTGTTTTTTAAAATCCTTGAAGCATGAAGCTAGATCTTCAAGTTACATGAAGATTACAAACACAAGTTTGAATCTTTACAACAAAATAAAGAGATCAAAAGCTAAAAAGATTTAGATCTACAAAATAAGTGAAGATTCAAAGCTAGAAAGCCTGAATCTTCCATGTTCTTGAAGGATTCAAATCCAAGTTTGAATCTACAAGATATAACAAGATCAAAAAGCTAAAAGCTTGATCTTATAAAGATGATGATGATTTCGTGTATAAGAAGCAAAGAAGAATAAGAAAATTTAAAACTTACACTTTTTAGAGTGAGAAAGACTAGAGAGAAAATTAGAGAGCAAGTGTGTGAAAAATGAGAATGAGATCAAGTTTAAAATGGGTGAATGAGGCTTGGTATTTATAGGAATGGAGGGTGCTAGGTGGCGTAGGAATTGGGGGGGACAAGGGGGATACCTTTTTGCTTTTTAGTTAATGGTTGTCTAAAGATGGTGCTTATGTTGGGATCTCATGCAACAATTGTGATTATGGTTAACAAAAAATGCTAGTATGTTCCCTCTAATAAATAGACATTTGTCTTACATATTATTGGGTCATAATCCACTAATAATTGGGCTAATTAAATAGTCCGTTAGCTAGAGTAGGGTGGGCTAAAGTCCAACAAGGTAGAAAGTCCAACAAGACTAACTAGTAAGCATAAGTAAATTACCAAGCGTAATTAAGCATCCAAAAACCCAAGTAATTGTTATTATAAAATAACAATTAGTATTACGTAGTCATAATATTCCGATTATGACCAAAGTTAAACGTGTACCAAGTACATAGCTCGTTTCAAACGTCAAGTGACACTAACGGTCGTAAAAACATTCGGGGATCAAGTTAAGTGATTAAACACTTAATAGCACGTTGTAAGATATTAACCAAAGTAATTATCATGAAATAAGATCCCAGAGCATAAAATTGCTCAGTACGCACAAATACGCAGTTTCGTGAAAGCACAAAGCGCAAAAGTAAGTCGAAAAAGTCGGGTCGTTACATTACCCACCTGTTAAAGAAAATTTGGTCCCAAAATTTTGAGGAGTGACCAACAATGGTACCGTATTTGAATAAGAAGGAGCGTATCAAAGTTCTGAGAGACTCGTGGGCTCAGAAGTGAGCTATTTGCAGTGACCCGAACTTTTCCATATTTATATACTAAATGAAATTGATATTTACATGATTAAATGTTTCCAACATGTTAAGCAATCAAACTTGTTAAGACTTGATTAATTGAAATTGGTTTCATGTAGACAATTGACCACCCGAGTTGACGGGCGATTCACGAACGTTTAAAACTTGTAACAACTACATGATGATATATATGGGTATATATAGTTAACATGAGATTATAATAAGTAAGTATCTCACTAAGTATACTAACAATGAGTTATATACATAAAAATGAAACTATTGAATTAAGAAACTCGAAACGATATATATAACAACGTCTTACTAAATACATATGAATCATATTAAAATATTGATACACTATGTTTAACATGATAAAATGATAATTAAATATATCATTAAGTGTGTTAACAATGAACTACATATGTAAAACAAGACTACTAACTTAAGAGTTTCGAAACGAGTTATATATGTAACGATTACCGTTGTAACGACGTTTTAACATATATATATATATATATATATATATATATATATATATATATATATATATATATATATATATATATATATACATATATATATACATATATATATACATATATATATACATATATATATACATATATATATACATATATATATATATATATATATATAAATATATATATATATATATATATATATATATATATATATATATGATATTAAGATATATTCATACACCATGTTATCATGTTAACATAACAATTTAACATCTCATTTAAGTATAATAACAATGGATTAATTACATTTAACAAGATCGTTAACTTAAAGGTTTCAAAACAACACTCACATGTAACGACTAACGGTGACTTAACGACTCAGTTAAAATGTATATACATGTAGAGTGTTAAGATGTATTAATACACTTTTGAAAGACTTCATGATACATATCAAAGTACTTCTATGTAATAAAAATGCTTACAATTACATTCTCGTTCATTTTCATCAACAATTCTACTCGTATGCACCCGTATTCGTACTCGTACAATACCCAGCTTCTAGATGTATTTACTATTGGTATATACACTTCAATGATCAGCTCTTAGCAGCCTTAATGAGTCACCTAAACATGTAGAAACCATCATTTGGGAACTAGCATGAATGATTACATAAAATTACAAAAATATGATAAATCATTCATGAATTATTTACAATAAAACAAACTTACATATGCTTTATATCTAATCCATATACCAACGACCCAAAACACACACAAACACCTTCATTCTTCAATTTTCTTCATGTAATTGATTTCTCTCAAGTTCTATCTTCAAGTTCTAAGTGTTCTTCATAAATTCTATAAGTTCTAGTTTCATAAAATCAAGAATACTTTCAAGTTTGCAAGTTTACTTCCAAGCTTTCTAATCCATTTCAAGTAATCATATAAGATCAAGAAACCTTTATTATTTACAGAAGGTTATCTTTCTTATTCAAGGTAATATTCATATTCAAAATTTTATTCGATTTCTATAACTATAAAATATCTTAATTCGAGTAAAAATCTTACTTGAACTTGTTTTCGTGTCATGATTCTACTTCAAGAACTTCAAGCCATCCAAGGATCCTTTGAAGCTAGATCATTTCTTGTCACTTCCAGTAGGTTTATCTACTAAACTTGAGGTAGTAATGATGTTCATAACATCATTCGATTTATATATATAAAACTACCTTATTCGAAGGTTTAAACTTGTAATCACTAGAACATAGTTTAGTTAATTCTAAACTTGTTTGCAAGCAAAGTTAATCATTCCAACTCAACTTTTAAAATCAAATAAACACATGTTCTATATCTATTTGTTATGCTAACTTAATGATTTAAAACCTGGAAACACGAAGAACACCGTAAACCCGGACATACGCCGTCATAGAGAGACCGGGGGCTGTTTTGGTTTGGATAATTAAAAACTATGGTAAACTTTGATTTAAAAGCTATTCTTATGGGAAAATGATTTTTCTTATGAACATGAAGCTATATCCAAAAATCATGGTTAAACTCAAAGTGGAAGTATGTTTTCAAAAATGGTCATCTAGACGTCGTTCTTTCGACTGAAATGACTACCTTTAAAAAAATGACTTGTAACCTGTATTTTCGATTATAAACCTATACTTTTTCTGTTTAGATTCATAAAGTACAGTTCAATATGAAACCATAGAGATTTGATTCACTCAAAACGGATTTAAAACGAAGAAGTTATGGGTAAAACAAAATTGGTTAAAAATGTTAATTTGACTATGGGAAGATTTTACAAGAATCTATACTAACCATATCCTAACTAACTTATATTGTATTGTACATGTATTCTAACATATATTATGTAATCTTGATAGACCATAGACACGTATACTATGTTTTGACATATCATATCGACGTCATCTATATATTATTTGAAACAACCATAGACCCTCTATATGCAGTAATGCTTGAGTTAGCAATACAGGGTTGAGGTTGATTCCAAAAAATATATATACTTTGAGTTGTGATTGAGTCCGAGACATGTATACACTGGGTCGTGGATTGATTCGAGAAATTATATTGATTTATTTCTGTACTACTAACTGTGGACAATTAATTGTGGACTACAACGTTGGACTGTAAACTTAATAAACTTAAATCATTAAAACATAATAAAATACATTGTGAATATATTTCGATCATACTTTGATATATATGTATATATTTGTTCTTGGTTCGTGAATCGACCAGTGGCCAGGTCTTATTTTCCGACGAAGGAAAAATCTGTGAAGGTGAGTTATAGTCCCATTTTTACTATCGAATATTTTTGGGGTGAGAATACATGCAGTTTTTATAAATGATTTACAAAATAGACACAAGTACTTAAAAATTACATTCTATGATTGAATTATCATATTGAATATCACCCCTTTTGCTTGGTACCCTAAGAATTTGTGAACGCCACTAATTGACGCGAATCCTGAAGATAGATCTATTGGGCCTAACAGACCCCATCCAGGTTATGGATGCTTTAGTACTTCGATTTTTATATACAGATAAGCGTACCTGTATATTTGGGGATATTCTATATGCATTTGTTAATGTCGGTTACCAGGTGTTCTTCACATGAATGATTTTTATATAGATGATTATCCCTGTATTATATTCTTTTGCAGATGAGTGTTCCTGCAGTTAACTACGAAAAATGAAATCTTGTGCCCTATTAATATAATTTGATATATATAGGTTAAACCTATAACTCACCAACATTTTTTTTGACGTTTAAAGCATGTTTATTCTCAGGTGATTATTAAGAGCTTCCGCTGTTGCATGCTAAATAAAGACAAGATTGGAGTCTGCATGCTTGTATAATATTGTTCAAAAATTGCATTCGAAGACTTAAGTTGATGTGTAATATTATTGTAAACCATTATGTAATGGTCGTGTGAAAACGCTATATTTTAGATTATCATTATTGATAATCATCGTAATGTTTTTAAACCTTGTCGATAAAATAAAGGTTATGGTTTGTTTTAAAAACGAATGTAGTCTTTGAAAAACATCTCATATAGAGGTCCAAACCTCGCAAAGAAATCAATTAATATGAAACGTTTATAATCGCTATGAACGGGACATTTCAGTTGGTATCCGAGCATTGGTCTTAGAGAAACAGAAAATTTGCATTAGTGTGTCTTATCGAGTTTGTTAGGATGCATTTGTGAGTCTGGACTTCGACCGTGTTTTCTTTAAAAACGATTGCTTAACATTTTTTGTTGGAAACTATATATTATTAACATGTAAATATTATGTGATATATTAATCTCTTAACGTATTTGATATTGTGTGATAGATGTCTACTCTAGTACAAATCCTATCAACTTACCTAATAATAATGAAGAGTCGAATATATTTTGGAAAGATTCACAAATTCCCGAAGAGGAACCGGAAGAAGAGGAACCAGAAGAAGAGGAACCAGAAGAAGAGGTTTCGGAGGAGGAAATATTAGGAACCCCCAAAAAAAAAATTAATAAAAGAAAATCCTCAACCAACGGACCAAAGTTAAAAATGGTCAATGATGTTTCCGCCAAGGAAGCAAAATAGTGGGAAAATTACCAATGCTCTGATGAATCAGATCCCGATGAGGATTCCGATTATGTTATAGAAATTACCCAGACCCAATTTGAAAAAGCAAAAGAAAATAATAAAGGAAAAGGCATTAAAATAGAGAAACCTGTTTCCGACCCCGATGAACTTTATGTGTATCGTAAACGCCCGTATTTCTTAAATCTTAACAATGATCCGGGAACATCTAAGCCACCAGGTTTTTCTAAACTATTTGTAAAAATGACGGCTCGTATTAGAGGATCACCATGTATCCTTAGGAAATTAGCCAAATGAACCAAGTCCGAAGAAGAAGAAACGAGTGAGTCAGAATAAAGAGTTGTAATCATGCTGTGTAATATATGTATTGTAGTGTGCTTGTACTTTTAAGATATATGTAAAAATTGATTGTATTGTTCGTTAATTATCTTTTACGAATCTAATCCTTGTTCATTTTACAGTATAAAAAAAATGGACGTTAAGGATAGGCAACCAAAAAATTTAGAAGACCTACCAGGGGATATGATTGATGAAATCTTGTCTAGAGTCGGGCAGAATTCATCGGCACAGTTATTTATGGCGAGATTAGTTTGTCGAACGTTTGAAAGACATTCTAGGCATGCCTTAGTTTATAAAAGGCTTTCCTTTGAAAGATGGGGTATATCACATTGGGGAGACTTTAAGTTACGCCGAGTTTTCTTTAAGGCATTTAGTGCGGGAAACCCAGATGCAATTTTACGCTACGGGTTAAGAACCTATTTTGACTCAACATATCTCAACATAGGACTCCGTTCTTTAGATAGACCTTCTAACATGCAACATAAAGAAGCATGTTATGCTTACGGGTTATTGATGTTCGCTTCTCACTAAATTGAGAAAAAGAACATTGGGTTGCAACTTTTAAATAAAACATTCCCACAAGTGTCGGATTCGGTAGTTGACGTAAGAAACAAGATTTTTAGATTATTACAGGGCTGTTGGGCATTACGTAACCCCTGTCTTTTTGAAAACATTACTACATGCTGTATTATAAACGGTCACAATGGTTATGTTCCACAAGACCAAGGATGGGAGATAGTATTAATAAAACCAGAATGCATGACTTGTTTCTGGAAGTACGAATTACATGTCTTTATTTCCTTTGCTGAACGACTTGCGTATTAACTAGAGTTAATTTTAAAACTGTCTTGTATCAAGTTATTGTGTGCTATATTTCATGTTATATGTAAAATAGCGGAATTGTAAGTTTGAAAAATATTGAATGTGAAATACTATTGTAATTAGTTTCTCATATAGAATTGTAGTAGTTGAATTGTATATTAGCTACTAAGTATGAACTTAACAGGTAGGTATTACCCGAATTATAAATTATAAAACGCTAATATGAAGAAAAAGCTTTTATAAATAAGTTCATATTATGCTACGAAATACTGTTGACTACTCTTAATATTCTATATGATTAACTTAATTCTTTTGACTATTTTTGAAGGAAATGGAACCGACTACTCGAAATACTCTGAATATGACCGAGGAAGACTTCCGTATTTTCCTTGCTGCAAATGTAGCCGCAGTAGAGGCTGCAATGCGAAATAAAAATAATAACTCTCAAAGTAGCAATGGATCTAACCCCACTAGAAATCATGTAGGATGCTCCTACAAAGAATTCACTGCCTGCAAACCTTTGGAATTTGATGGAACCGAAGGACCAATCGGAATGAAACGGTGGACCGAGAAGATTGAATCGGTGTTTTCCATAAGTAAAAGTACTGAAGAAGACAAAGTAAAGTACGCTACATATACCTTCATAGGTACTGCGTTAACATGGTGGAATACCTATCTTGAGCAGGTAGGACAAGATGCTGCTTACGCACTACCGTGGTCAGCATTCAAGCACTTGATGAGCGAGCAGTATCATCCCAGAAACGAGGTCAATAAGCTCAAGGTAGAGCTTAGAGGATTACGAACGCAAGGTTTTGATATCACCTCGTGCGAACAGCGATTCACAGAGTTGTGCCTATTGTATCCCAGAGCATTCGAAGACAAAGAAGAGAAGATCAACGCATTTGTAAAAGGGTTACCGGAAAGGATTCAAGAAGACGTGAGTTCACACGAGCCCACCTCCATACAAAAGGCAAGTCGAATGGCTCACAAACTAGTGAACCAGATTGAAGGAAGGATTAAAGATCAGGCGGCCGAAGAGGCTAACATGAAACAAGTTAAGAGAAAGTGGGAAGAAACCAGTGACAAGGGTCACCAAAACAACAACAGTAACAATCACCTCAACAATCATCATAACAATAATCACAAATTCTATCGCACCATTTATCGCAACAACAAACGCCCCGACAACAACAATAACCACTACAACAACCGTCCCAACAACAATTTCAATCGCAATAACAACCCCAACAATAACAATAACAACAAGAGGCAGAAAAATCAATGCCTAAGGTTTGAGAAATTGTAACACTCGATAATTGGGCCTAGATGAAATGACCATTTTTCCATAGTGTGCGTTTATATTGTTATTTTATTAGTTGAATATTTATAGTCATTTGATTATTTGGTTGAGACGAGTTCGTGACAAGGGTCACAGAACAGGTTTGTTTATTTAATTTGGACTCCGTTAGGGTCACCTAACAAAGTACGAAAGATATCAGATAACTGATAAATACCCGTGTGTTATGAGGTATGGGTTAAAACCAACCTATATATACCATTTTTCCATTGAAATTACCATTTTCACTGATATTTCTATCCATTTTTCCCAATTTGAGAAATTACCCCGTACCTAACTCATGCTCCTTTGAAAACCCTAGCTTTGATTCTTGAGTGTTTTGGATTAATTGAAGCTTGTAATCTGCTCTTTGTGAATTCGTGATCATTACTAGGTAAGTTATTCACAGATTCTTGATTTAATCTTGTTGTTAAATGGGTTTTAGGTTCAAATGGGTTTTCTTAAGTTTATGGCTTGAATCTTGATGTTTTGATGTTATGTATGTTTGTTTGTTGTTGATAAATGTTATATGTATGTTAGTATAGCTTCGTGAACCATCAATTGGCCATAAACAGCACGAAATGGTGATTTTGGGTTTGAAACCCATCATTGAACTTCAGCTACTGCTCTTCGTCACTCGCACGAGTGAGAGCTCACTCGTACGAGTGATGTGTCAGACGTACGGTCAACCGTATGGAAAATTTGGTACTCTACTGGCTTTGTTGCTTAAGTTAAACCGTACGAGTTATCTGTGACACGTACGGGTGACGAATCACTCATGTGATCACTCGTATGGTATAGTTGATACTTAGATAGATATTTGTTCATCGGTCAAACGCACGAGTGAGGCATCAACCGTATGGTTGAGGGGTCTCACGCGTACGAGTGGATGCCACTCGTACGGTTGACTGGGCAGTTTCATAGTTTTGTTTCTATCTTGTTATTGTATTTGTCTTGTTGATAGAATATTATCAGAATGTAATTACTGACTTTGTTTATGATGTTTCCAGGTGATCAGGAGAAGTGAACACTCAGAAATATAAGACCTCTGAGTTCTTCTTGTGCTGGTATTCGTTGAGTGGGTTAATCTAGCAGTTAAGGCATATAGTGACATGACCTAGACCATTGACCTAGTTGCTATGCTTCGAACCTTTGTTGTTGTGTGATGTGGACTATGACCTCGCGCGTTTACTGGACCGACCTTGCTTCTGATCAGGTCGGGAGGGATCAACCTTGCTTTTGATCAGGTTGGGCTCATTGATGTTGTATGATTAATATAAGTTGGAATCACTCGTTCGTTGCGTGTGGAAGACTTATACTAGTGATACAGAGTTATGAGTTTTCGGTAGACTCTAGACTGATCAACTGGGGTCGTTGGCCCGGCCAGGTTGCCGAGTCTCTCAATGGGTTGCTTCGGATTACCCAGATGGTTGCTTCTGATTAACCATTGCTTGTACTTATCACGGTTGCTTTGGATTGACTGTTGCTGAAGATGTGTTTATGCTTTGGTGGTGTTTAGATTTAATTGATTGGTGGCTATTTTATGATATTGTATTTGTATTGCTATGTTTCTGCATGATTCTAGTGGTTATGTGATTAACTGTCTGATTAACTTGTTGCTGAGTGTTCTAGTGAGTGTACCTATGTGTTTTAACTGTTAGATTAGTCCATTCACTTAGCTTCGTGCTAACCCCTCCACCTTCCCCCTTGCAGGTTGTATGTCTTATGCTTTTGGGGACATGGAAGAAGATGGGTGTTTTGAGTTGTGTTCGACAAGTCTAGAACTCTGATGTTTTCTATATAAAATCGGATATTAACGTAACACCGGGTGTTTGTTAAATATGTATTTATAAATGAATTTGTATTAATTATGTTTATGTGTGTACATAAGGGCACGTTTTGTAAGTATGACTTCCGCTGTGTTATATATATATAAAAAAAAAATTACGGTGTTACAAGTTGGTATCAGAGCTGGTTTAACCTGACTGGCAGGTTAATCGTAGAGGGGGTTCTCACAGTGGCGACCTGTGACGAAGCATTGGCTCTTACCCCTTGCGATCCCTTTATGTGTAAAGGGTTGGCCGGCTGTGCGGAGACGCGGGCTGTAAAACCAGGCTTTGCGGTACACTCAGTGGTCACCCTGTGCGCAGGAACGACAATGAGTGGGATGCGTCCCCAACTTGTTTTACAAGTTGGTATCAGAGCATAGGTTTGGCCGCATCGACATTGTACTTGAATGTCATGTTCCCAAACCTTGAGAGGATCTTGTCGAACATAACACAAAGGGGACGGGTTAAGTGAATGTAGGAGCTTTTATGTGTTAGTTGATAGGCACTAACCGGTTATCTACTAAGAGTTTGTGTGAGATGTTGTGGTAGTGCAGATATGTCAGGTAATCAAGACGCTGCCCCCAATGCCACCGGAACCTTTAGAGCTCCTGATGAAGACGGTCATGTATCAGAGGAAGAAGTATTATAAGAAGTGTTAGTGCTTCAGAGTCAGTTGAAAGAAGCTCAGGATAAGATTAAAGAGCTTGAACAACAAGTGATGTTGCATTCTAACACAACAACCATAAATGCAAGTGTTTACCCACGATTTGGAAACTTTTCTCAACAACAATATGTGCCACCTCAGTATCAGATACCATCTCAGTTCAATCCACAATTCCCGAATCAAGTGATGTACCCATTTCAGACGCCATTCTTCCAACCACCAATGTTTGAAAAGAAGAAGTGCTCGTATAAGGACTTTCTTAATTGTCAACCTTCAGAGTATACTAGTAAAACCGACCCGACTGAGACTCTAAATTGGCCCAGGGAAGTGGAAAGAGCATTAGACGCTTGTCAATGCGAGCCAGAGTTGAGAGTGTTATACGCTAGTCATTTGTTCAAGGGACGAGCTATGGAGTGGTGGGACTCCATCACAGGTCATTTATCAAAGGAACAACTAAGCCAAGTGTCATGGGAGCAGTTTCATGCTAAGGTTCGCGAGCAGTATTGTTCAGAATATGATTTGCAGAAATTGAAAACCGAGTTTTTGGGGATGAGAATGACTGATGATATGACGATTGATGATGTTATTTTGGACTTTACCTCTAAGCTAAGATTTTGTCAACAGTGGGTACCACATGAGAAAGATAAAATTTAGCATTTTATTAGAGTTATTAAGCCGGAGTATCGGTCAATGGTTAGATTTGCTTCTTCTTTATCGCAAGCTTTTGAGATGGCCAAAGCGATAGAGGGTGATGTTAAAGCCGCAATGAGTGCTGGAGTGGGGAGTGGTTCTTATGGGAAGAGGGCGGAAGGTCAATCCAGTTATCAGTCCAGTCCGAAATCAAGAAAGTCAACCGGGTCCAGTATGAAGGAAGTTTCGAGTACGAGTGGGTCAGGTTCCGTACAGAAAGAGTGGTGTAACTCGTGCAGATCTTACCATAGTGGACAGTGTTCTTCGGGTACGAAAAGGTGTCTAAGGTGTGGTATAGTAGGACATGATGTTCAACAATGTTCTTTTGGAAGCAATGTATGTTGGAATTGTCATAAAGAAGGTCATAGGTCAGCACAATGTCCGGCAGCAGGTAGAGGTGGTTCCGAGGCAGGGTCCGGGGTGCAGTCGGCATCTGTTGGTGGATCTACCGCATCAGTAGGACAGAAAAGAAAAGGTCCTCCCACGGCTATAGCTAGAGCTTATCAGATGGTAGCAGATACTGATGTTGTATCAGAAGACTTAAATACTGGTATGTTCAGACTAACCTTGTTATTGCTTTGACTTCAGGAATATGTGTTTAGTATGTTATGTAGATGATGTATTTTGTTTATTGATAGATGCTATGAGGTAGTGTTGACTATAGTGATAGAGATGATTTGGATTTAGGATTCTCGGATTTTCTTAACTGAAATGGAGACGTGATCTATGATAATGTATTACGACTGGCCAACGTAAGCACATTTTGGTAGATCATGCAGAAGTTTCAGTAAGTTAAGAAGAGAATTAGGATAGTTGACTGCTTAAATTGTTGTTGATATGTGTTACTTGATAAATAGTTGATGAGATTTTGCTACTGAGACTTTTGACTTTGATTAGATTCTAAGGACGAAATCTCTTTAAGGAGGGTAGATTTGTAACACCCGATAATTGGGCCTAGATGAAATGACCATTTTGCCATAGTGTGCGTTTATATTGTTATTTTATTAGTTGAATATTTATAGTCATTTAACTATTTGGTTGAGACCAGTTCGTGACAAGGGTCACAGAACAGGTTTGTTTATTTAAATTGGACTCTGTTAGGGTCGCCTAACGAAGTACGAAAGATATCAGATAACTGATAAATACCCGTGTGTTATGAGGTATGGGTTAAAACCCACCTATATATACCATGTTCTGGATATTTCTATCCATTTTTCCCAATTTGAAAAATTACCTCGTACCTAACTCATGCTCCTTTGAAAACCCTAGATTTGATTCTTGAGTGTTTTGGATTAATTGAAGCTTGTAATCTGCTCTTTGTGAATTCGTGATCATTACTAGGTAAGTTATTCACAGATTCTTGATTTAATCTTGTTGTTAAATGGGTTTTAGGTTCAAATGGGTTTTCTTAAGTTTATGGCTTGAATCTTGATGTTTTGATGTTATGTATGTTTGATTGTTGTTGATAAAGGTTATATGTATGTTAGTATAGCTTCGTGAACCATCAATTGGCCATAAACAGCACGAAATGGTGATTTTGGGTTTGAAACCCGTCATTAAACTTCAGCTACTGCTCTTCGTCACTTGCACGAGTGAGAGCTCACTCGTACGAGTGATGTGTCAGAGTTACGGTCAACCGTATGGATAATCTGGTACTCTACTGGCTTTGTTGCTTAAGTTGAACCGTACGAGTTATCTGTGACACGTACGGGTGACGGATCACTCGTGTGATCACTCATATGGTATAGTTGATACTTAGATAGATATTTGTTCGTTGGTCAAACGCACGAGTGAGGCATCAACTGTACGGTTGAGGGGTCTCACGCGTACGAGTGGATGCCACTCGTACAGTTGACTGGGCAGTTTGATAGTTTTGTTTCTATCTTGTTATTGTATCTGTCTTGTTGATAGAATATTATTAGAATTTAATTACTGACTTTATTTATGATGTTTCCAGGTGATCAGGAGAAGTGAAGACTCGGAAATATAAGACCTCTGAGTTCTTCTTGTGCTGGTATTCGGTGAGTGGGTTAATCTAGCCGTTAAGGCATATAGTGACATGACCTAGACTATTGACCTAGTTGCTATGCTTCGAACCTTTGTTGTTGTGTGATGTAGACTATGACCTCGCGCGTTTACTGGACCGACCTTGCTTCTGATCAGGTCAGGAGGGATCAACCTTGCTTTTGATCAGGTTGGGCTCATTAATGTTGTATGATTAATATAAGTCGGAATCACGCATTCGTTGCGTGTGGAATACTTATACTAGTGATACAGAGTTATGAGTTTTCGGTAGACTCTAGACTGATCAACTGAGGTCGTTGGCCCGACCAGGCCACCGAGTCTCTCAATGGGTTGCTTCGGATTACCCAAATGGTTGCTTCTGATTGACCATTGCTTGTACTTATCACGGTTGCTTTGGATTGACCGTTGCTGAAGATGTGTTTATGCTTTGGTGATGTTTGGATTTAATTGATTGTTGGCTATTTTATGATATTGTATTTGTGTTGCTATGTTTCTGCATGGTTCTAGTGGTTATGTGATTAACTGTCTGATTAACTTGTTGCTGAGTGTTCTAGTGAGTGTACCTATGTGTTTTAACTGTTAGATTAGTCCATTCACTTAGCTTCTTGCTAACCCCTCCACCTTCCCCCTTGCAGGTTGTAGGTCTTATGCTTTTGGGGACATGGAAGAAGATGGGCGTTTTGAGTTGTGTTCGACAAGTCTAGAACTCTGATGTTTTCTATATAAAATCGGATATTAACGTAACACCGGGTGTTTGTTAAATATGTATTTATAAATGAATTTGTAGTAATTATGTTTATGTGTGTACATAAGGGCACGTTTTGTAAGTATGACTTCCGCTGTGTTATATATATAAAAGAAAAATTACGGTGTTACAAGTTGGTATCAGAGCTGGTTTAACCTCACTGGCAGGTTAATCGTAGAGGGGGTTCTCACAGTGGCGACCTGTGACGAAGCATTGGCTCTTACCCCTTGCGATCCCTTTATGTGTAAAGGGTTGGCCGGCTGTGCGGAGACGCGGGCTGTAAAACCAGGCTTTGCGGTACACTCAGTGGTCACCCTGTGCGCAGGAACGACAATGAGTGGGATGCGTCCCCAACTTGTTTTACAAGTTGGTATCAGAGCATAGGTTTGGCCGCATCGACATTGTACTTGAATGTCATGTTCCCAAACCTTGAGAGGATCTTGTCGAACATAACACAAAGGGGACGGGTTAAGTGAATGTAGGAGCTTTTATGTGTTAGTTGATAGGCACTAACCGGTTATCTACTAAGAGTTTGTGTGAGATGTTGTGGTAGTGCAGATATGTCAGGTAATCAAGACGCTGCCCCCAATGCCACCGGAACCTTTAGAGCTCCTGATGAAGACGGTCATGTATCAGAGGAAGAAGTATTATAAGAAGTGTTAGAGCTTCAGAGTCAGTTGAAAGAAGCTCAGGATAAGATTAAAGAGCTTGAACAACAAGTGATGTCGCATTCTAACACCACAACCATAAATGCAAGTGTTTACCCACAATTTGGAAACTTTTCTCAACAACAATATGTGCCACCTCAGTATCAGATACCATCTCAGTTCAATCCACAATTCCCGAATCAAGTGATGTACCCATTTCAGACGCCATTCTTCCAACCACCAATGTTTGAAAAGAAGAAGTGCTCGTATAAGGACTTTCTTAATTGTCAACCTTCAGAGTATACTGGTAAAACCGACCCGATTGAGACTCTAAATTGGCACAGGGAAGTGGAAAGAGCATTAGACGCTTGTCAATGCGAGCCATAGTTGAGAGTGTTATACGCTAGATGGGCGTGTTGAGTTGTGTTCGACAAGTCTAGAACTCTGATGTTTTCTATATAAAATCGGATATTAACGTAACACCGGGTGTTTGTTAAATATGTATTTATAAATGAATTTGTAGTAATTATGTTTATGTGTGTACATAAGGGCACGTTTTGTAAGTATGACTTCCGGTGTGTTATATATATATATATATAAAAAAGTACGGTGTTACAGAAATATCAGTCGGATGACTTTTGTAGGGAGTTATGCACCTAATGCAACAGAACGGGTCACAGCGCTACAAAGTGTGAAGTCTACGGACCAGCGGATAACAGAAATAAGGGAACGTACAATGTCGGAACAAGTATTGCCAACGTTACATGTTTTGAATGCGGGAAGAAGGGTGATTACAGAAATACGTGTCCAAATCCGGTATAACGACCCTCATTTTTCCATTCTATGTTTTTCCTTATTAAATGCCCAACTATATAATTAAACTTTACAATTAAACTTTAATTAACGATTGTTAAGAATTATATTAATTAACTTTATGTAATAATTAACAAGTTAATAAAATGATAAAAATAATGAGCTTATAAACTTTCGTGAACAAAATAAATAGCCTTAAACTTTGTACACTTAAATAATTAAACTTGGATAATTTAAGAATCATTTAAGCTAAATTAAAGTACAAGGAGTAAAGTGAAAAATTTCCATCCTAAACCCTTAAACCCTAGCCGATTTTAGTGAGGGTAAAATTACCCTTTTGCCCCTAAAATTTTCGGCCAAATCAAAGCCCCATAACCCCCTCTTCAAGCTAACTTGTTCCCTAAGTAAATCTAACCCTAACCCTAATTCTAGAATTTTCCTAACACTCCTATAAATAGAGGCCTAACCTAAACTTTTCATTGTACCAAATCACAACAACAATTCTCTCTCAAATCTCTCTCCCCTCTCTCTTGTTTTCGGCTCCCAAAACCTAAACCATCACCACCACCATCGAAATCCACCACCACCTTCAAGGGTTTTCCAAGTGATCTTCAAGTTGTTCTTCGTGTTCTTCGAAGTCCTTCAAGAATCTTCAAGGTATTATTCAAATCTTCAAGGTTTTGATCTTCAATCTTCAAGAGTTTCTTCTTTTCTTTGTTAATCATCTTCAAATCTTCAAAGGTATAACATAAACCCTAACTTATTTACATAAACTTTGATCTTTGTTTAACTCATATTCATATTAATTCATAAACATATACAATATACATATGAACACACTTAGATCTATATATACATGAAAGAAAAAAAATATATATATATGTATGTATAGGTGTCAAACGGAAAAAAAAAAGAGAAGGAGGTTTGATGTTTAAAACCTAGATGATTAGATAAAAGAATTGTTTGTGTTTAATTAAGGAAACAAAATATAAATATATATACATATACATAAATCGATACATATACATATACATGTAAAAAATATATATTTTTATATATATACATATATATACGGTACATATAAAAAAATAAAAATACTATATATATACATATACACGATATATATATATATATATATATATATATATATATATATATATATATATATATATATATATATATATATATATATATATATATATTAAACCCTAAATACACCTAAACTATACTACATTAACTAAAACCCTAAACCTAACCCTAATTATTAAACCCTAATTTACTAAACCCTAATACATTAATTAAACCCTAATTTAATAAAACCCTAATCATTACCTAATCATTACTACACTAAACCCTAAACCTAAACATTTATTACAAAACCATAATCGTTAAATACTTTAATTAATTAAACCTAATTAATTAATGAAACCCTAATACTACTATTACTACTATATAATATTTATACACTATTACTATTACTAACACTTATAATATACTACTTATATTATAATACTTATGTTACAATAGTCATCCACGATAACGTGAAATCAATTGAATGTCAATGCTACTTAAGGCCTAGGGTGATCCTTGGTACCACTATGGGACGCTTGTGGATTACGAATACCAATCTTAGATTTTGGTCAAGAAATCCTGAGCCAACCGGTAACAATAGATCATCTTGGTGACTCGGCGGTAGCATAGATGTTCGGGTACGATCCACAATATCAACCCAACTATAGTAATCATACACTTAGTTATTTTTCACATTTAATAGGTGGTAGACTTATTAGGGACAACTCACTAGTGTTCGACACTAACTTTCTAAAAGTGGAGACTTACTAAAAATGGAAACTTTTTAAAAGTGGAAACTTACTAGGAATGGAAACTTAGTAGAACGAACTATACTTAAAACACTTTCATACCTAAACTTAAACTTGGGCAAAATACTTAACTTCTCTTAAATGTCAGTAGGTTGACTTTCTACTCGTTCATTCAAACTTTATATTCCGAGGAATAACTCTCTCTCTCTCTACTTACTAAGGTGAATTTCATAGCCCCACTTTATATTGTGCACAATTATTTAACTTATTGGGGTGAGACACATGCTACTTTTACTATTTATAATTTAGACACAAGTACCAACTGTTAAACTATGCTATACCCGGCTATGTCCGACTAAGTCCCTACAGTGATATTTTTAATTGCTCGTTGAATGCATTCTTAATTATTGAGGGTAGGCCTATCGGGAGTAACGTCCCCCGATACATTTGACCAAGTCATTGTATTACTTAATAATGAAATTAAACTGACAAGGACAGACACAACTTGTCATTGGGACAAACTTAACGTTTAGTCTAAATATCACGAACTGGCATAACTTTTTTGATCCATGCGAGATCAACTTTATGAACTAAATCTTGTGATCTAAAACAACGATCAAACTTTTTTGTTAAACCTATGAACTTCACTCAACCTTTTTGGTTGACACTTTAGCATGTTTGTCTCAGGTGCTGATTGATCAAGCTTGAATTACTTACTGCTTATGTGATGCTACTTGGACTTAGGATCAAGAGATATTGCATTTATTATTCTTGCATTTAAAACAATTACTTTATTGTCATTTCCATTATTGTAACGACATTCATTTTCAGCTGCGTACTCAACAAAGTTTGTTCTTATCATTTAGTATTGTTCTCATATATTATAATATGTTGGTTTGTTTGATATTAATGTCACATTCACCCAGGCCCTAATTGGGGGTGTGATAGATTGGTATCAGAGCATAGCCAGGCTGTTATAGAGAACCAGTATTGCATCTTTATGTGTGCCTTACTTGCTAGCTAGGGTGCCTTAGCAATCTAGGAAACTATAACCTTTCCTGCCTTAGACTTAAAGCACTTAGGATTGCCTTATAATCTTAACAAACATGCTTTAATAAACTTGACTTAAAGATTCTAATCAAAGTCTCTTTCCTAATGTTAGGATGTCAAGCTCAAGCGTTAATCAACCAAATAAAATGAATCTCTTCAAATCTTCGAAAGAAATGGCTCGCTTTCAACCTACCAATGAAGTAGGTGTTGGACACTTTTCAACTTTGAGACGAGTCCAAAGCCCACCTTATGGTCTTGGTGGTCCTCCCTCACCAAATGATAGTCCGAATACTTTAACTAATTCTCCCGACTACTACCCAACCCCAAGAATTGAAGACAAGGGGAAGCACCCTGCTGATTTTAATGAAGATGGCCCGTCTAAGAAAAGAGCTCGATCTCCTTCTTATGATAAATATAATGCCATGTGTGAAATTATGAATCTGCGAACGACTATCGAGAAGAACTTCGATGGTTTGCTTTTCCATATTTCAAGGATCGAAGCTCGAATGGATGAAAAATACCTGGTAATCAAGAAACTTTTGGAGGAGAATGCGGAGTTAAAGAAAGAGATAAAGTTGGTGAAGTATGAGGAAGAACGTAACACCCGTTGGGGAAAGCAATCGCTTGCTCATCTCAAGGAGAATGTAGATTTTTGGTTGGATATGGAAAGGAATCGTGTCAACAAGCAGCTTGCTCTAAAGGGGTACGATAACAACGCAGTCAACAGCAGCATTACTCACCTCTATGATAACCTCGAGTATCTCTATGAGAAGCAAAAGGCAAGGAACGAGAAAGTTGATGAGTTTATGAAGAAGGTCGAGGACGAAAAGAAGAAATATGAAGATTACTTCAATCTTAATATTTCCTAGATTATTTTTCCAATTCCCTATCTATGTAAAGGCTATGCCTTAAACTATTTCTATTTCCGAATCGTGTATTAAAAAGGCTTATTTAATGCATCGTTCTAATAATATAAAGTGTTCCATTAATATCATGTGATATCAATGCTTTATTTTATTCCTACTTATAATTGCCCAAACTTATAACTTGTCACCTTACCTATAGTGACCCGAACTTTTCCATGTTTATATATATTAAATGAAATTGATAATTACATGATTAAGTGTTTCCAACATGTTATGAAATTAAACTTGTTAAGATTTGATTAATTGAAATAGGTTTCATATAGACAATTGACCACCTAAGTTGACCGGTGATTCACGAACGTTAAAACTTGTAAAAACTATATGATGTCATATATATGGATATATATATAGTTAACAGGGTATTATGATAAGTAAACATATCATTAAGTATATTAACAATGAACTACATATGTAAAAACAAGACTACTAACTTAATGATTTCGAAACGAGGCATATATGTAATGATTATCGTTGTAACGACATTTAATTGTATATATATCATATTAAGATATATTAATACATTATAATATCAGGTTAATGTAATAATTTAACATCTCATTTGATATAATAAATAATGGGTTAACAACACTTAACAAGATCGTTAACCTAAAGGTTTCAAAACAACACTTACATGTAACGACTAACGATGACTTAACGAATCAGTTAAAATGTATATACATGTAGTGTTTTAATATGTATTTATACACTTTTGAAAGACTTCAAGATACTTATCAAAATACTTCTACTTAACAAAAATGTTTACAATTACATCCTCGTTTAGTTTCATCAACAATTCTACTCGTATGCACCCGTATTCGTACTCGTACAATACACAGCTTTTATATGTATGTACTATTAGTATATACACTCCAATGATCAGCTCTTAGCAGCCCATGTGAGTCACCTAACACATGTGGGAACCATCATTTGGCAACTAGCATGAAAAATCTCATAAAATTACAAAAATATTTGTAATCATTCATGACTTATTTACAAGTAAACAAAATTACACATCCTTTATATCTAATCCATATACCAACGACCAAAAATACCTACAAACACTTTCATTCTTCAATTTTCTTCATCTAATTGATCTCTCACAAGTTCTATCTTCAAGTTCTAAGTGTTATATATAAATTCTATAAGTTCTAGTTTCATAAAATCAAGAATACTTCCAAGTTTGCTAGCTTACTTCCAATCTTGTAAAGTGATCATCTAACCTCAAGAAATCTTTCTTATTTACAGTAAGATATCTTTCTAATATAATATAATACTCATATTCAAACTTTGTTTCAATTTCTATAACTTTAACAATCTTATTTCGAGTGGAAATCTTACTTGAACTTGTTTTCGTGTCATGATTTTGCTTCAAGAACTTTCAAGCCATCCAAGGATCCTTTGAAGCTAGATCTACTTTTCTCATTTCTAGTAGGTTTATCCACAAAACCTGAGGTAGTAATGATATTCATAACATCATTCGATTCATATATATAAAACTACCTTATTCGAAGGTTTAAACTTGAAATCACTAGAACATAGTTTAGTTAATTCTAAACTTGTTCGCAAACAAAAGTTAATCCTTATAACTTGACTTTTAAAATCAACTAAACACATGTTCTATATCTATATTATATGCTAACTTAATGATTTAAAACCGGAAAACACGAAAAACACTGTAAAACCGGATATACGCCGTCGTAGTAACACCGCAGGCTGTTTTGGGTTAGTTAATTAAAAACTATGATAAACTTTGATTAAAAAGTTGTTCTTCTGGGAAAATGATTTTTCTTATAAACATGAAACTATATCCAAAAATCATGGTTAAACTCAAAGTGGAAGTATGTTTTTCAAAATGGTCATCAAGACGTCGTTCTTTCGACTGAAATGACTACCTTTACAAAAATGACTTGTAACCTGTATTTCCGACTATAAACCTATACTTTTTCTATTTAGATTCATAAAATAGAGTTCAATATGAAACCATAGTAATTTGATTCACTCAAAACGGATTTAAAATGAAGAAGTTATGGGTAAAACAAGATTGGATATTTTTTGACTGTTGTAGCTACGGGAAATATTGTAACAAATCTATATTAATCATATCCTAGCTAACTTATATTGTATTATACATGTATTCTAATATATTATGTAATCTTGGGATACCATAGACACGTATGAAAATGTTTTGACATATCATATCGACCCATCTATATATATTGTTTGGAACAACCATAGACACTCTATATGCAGTAATGTTGGAGTTAGCTATACAGGGTTGAGGTTGATTCCAAAAATATATATACTTTGAGTTATGATCTAGCATGAGACGTGTATACACTGGGTCGTGGATTGATTCAAGATAATATATATCAATTTATTTTTTGTACATCTAACTATGGACAACTAGTTGTCGGTTACTAACGAGGACAACTGACTTAATAAACTTAAAACATCAAAATGTATTAAAAGTGTTGTAAATATATTTTGAACATACTTTGATATATATGTACATATTTGTTATAGGTTCGTGAATCGACCGGTGGCCAAGTCTTACTTCCCGACGAAGTAAAAATATGTGAAAGTGAGTTATAGTCCCACTTTTAAAATCTAATATTTTGGGATGAGAATACATGCAAATTTATAAATATTTAATGAAATAGACACAAGTAAATGAAACTACTTTATATAGGTGAATGATCGAAGCCGAATATGCCCCTTTTTAGCTTGGTAGCCTAAGAATTTGGGAACAGACCCCCAAATTGACGCGAATCCTAAAGAAAGATCAATCGGGCCAAACAAGCCCCATTCTGGAATTTGGAATGCTTTAGTACTTCGAAATTATCATGTCCGATGGGTGTCCTGGAATGATGGGGATATTCTATATGCATCTTGTTAATGTCGGTTACCAGGTGTTCACCGTATGAATGATTTTTATCTCTATGTATGGGATGTATTGAAATATGAAATCTTGTGGTCTATTATTTCGATTGATAAATATATAGGTTAAACCTATAACTCACCAACATTTTTGTTGATGTTTAAAGCATGTTTATTCTCAGGTGATTATTAAGAGCTTCCGCTATTGCATACTAAAATAAGGACAAGATTTGGAGTCCATGCTTGTATGATATTATGTAAAAACTGCATTCAAGAAACTTATTTTTGATGTAATATATTCTTATTGTAAACCATTATGTAATGGTCGTGTGTAAACGGTATATTTTAGATTATCATTATTTGATAATCTACGTAATGCTTTTTAAACCTTTATCGATAAAATAAAGGTTATGGTTGTTTTAAAAATGAATGCAGTCTTTGAAAAACGTCTCATATAGAGGTCAAAACCTCGCGACGAAATCAATTAATATGGAACGTTTATAATCAATATGAATGGGACATTTCAGTTGGTATTCGAGCATTGGTCTTAGAGAATCAGAAATTTACATTAGTGTGTCTTATCGAGTTTGTTAGGATACATTAGTGAGTCTGGACTTCGACCGTGTTTTCTTTAAAAACGATTGCTTAACACTTATGTTGGAAACTATATATTATTAACATGTAAATATTATGTGATATATTAACCTCTTAATGTGTTTGATATTGTGTGATAGATGTCTACCACTAGTATTAATCTCATCGACTCACCTAATAATAATGAAGAGTCGAATATTATTTTTGAAGATTCACAAATTCCTGAAGAGGAACCGGAAGAAGAGGAACCGGAAGAAGAGGTACCGGAAGAAGAGGAATCAGAAGAGGAGGAACCGGAAGAGGAGGAACCGGAAGAAGAAGAGGTTCCGGAGGATGAAATTTTGATACCTACAGTAAATCGATTAAATAAAAGAAAATTATCAATCAACAGACCAAAGTTAAATATGGTCAATGGTGTTTCCGCCGAGGAAACAAAATATTGGGAAGATTACCAATTTTCCGATGAATTGGATCCAGATGAGGATTCCGATGATGTTATAGAAATTACCTCGACCCAATTTAATATGGCAAAAGAAAATAATAAGGGAAAAGGTATAAAAATAGAGAAACCTGATTCCAACCCCGATGAACTTTATATGTATCGGTAACGTCCGTATTTCCTAAATTGTAACAATAACCTGGGAACCTCTAAACCGCCAGGTTTTTCTAAACCATTGTGGAAAATGACGGCTCATATTAGAGGAACATCATATATCCCTACAAAATTAGGAAAACGAACCAAGTCTGAAGAAGAAGAAACCAGTGATTCAGATTAGAGGGTTGTAATTATGTTGTGTATTATATGTATTGTAGTGTGCTTGTACTTTTATGTTCTATGTAAAAATTGATTGTATTGTTTGTTTATTATCTTTTACGAATCTAATCCTTGTTTATTTTATAGTATAAAAACACAAAATGGACGTTAAGGATAGACAACCAAAAATTTTAGAAGACCTACCAGGAGATATGATTGATGAAATCTTGTCTAGAGTCGGGCAGAATTCATCAGCACAATTAGTTACGGCAAAATTAGTTTGTCAAACGTTTGTAAGACATTCCAGGCATGCCTTAGTATATAAAATGTTTTCCTTTGAAAGATGGGGTATATCACATTGGGGAGACTATAAGTTACGCCAAGTTTTCTTTAAGGCATTTAGTGCGGGAAACCCATATGCAATTTTATGCTACGGGTTACGAACCTATTTTGACTCAACATATCCCAACATAGGATTTCATGAATTAGAAAGAGCTTCTAACATGCAACATAAAGAAGCATGTTATGCTTACGGGTTAGTGATGTTCGCTTCTTACCAAAGTGAGAAAAAGAACATCGGATTGCAACTTTTTAATAAAACCTTCCCACAAGTGACGGATTCAGTAGTTGGGGTGAGAAACAAGGTTTTTAGATTATTACGGGGCTGTTGGTCATTACGAAACCTTCGTCCTTTTGACAGCATTACAATATGTTGCCTAGCCAATGGTCATAACGGTTATTTTTCACAAGACCAAGGATGGGAAGTCGTCTTAGTAAAACCAGAATGCATGACTTGTTTCTGGACTTATGAATTACGTGTCTTTATTTCCTTTGCTGAACAACTTGCGTATTAACTAGATTTTTCTTCAAAACTGTCATGTATCAAAGTGTACTATATTTCATGTTATATGTAGTATAGCGAAGTTGTAAGTTTGAAGAATATTGGTATGCGATATATTATTATAATCAGTTTTTCATATGGAATTGTAGTAGTTAAATTGTATATTAGCTACTAAGTATAAACTTAACGGGTAGGTAGTACCCGAATTTAAACTTATAAAACGCTAATATGAAGAAAAAGCTTTTATAAATAAGTTCATATTATGATACAAAATACTATTGACTACTCTTAATATTCTGTATGATTAACTCGATTCAGTTGGCTATTTTAAAGGAAATGGCACAGGCGACTCGTCAGAATTTGAACATGAGCGAGGAAGACTTCCGAGTTTTCCTTGCAGCAAACATAGCCACAGTACAGGCTGCGATGCAAAATAACAATAACTCTGGATCTAGCAGTGGAACTAATTCTACAGGAAATCGTATCGGATGCTCCTATAAAGAATTCACTGCCTGCAAACCTTTGGAATTTGATGGAACCGAAGGACCAATTGGATTGAAACGGTGAACCGAGAAAGTCGAATCAGTTTTTTACATAAGTAAGTGTACTGAAGAGGACAAAATTAAGTACGCTAAGCATACCTTCACAGGTACTGCGTTAACGTGGTGGAACACCTATCTTGAACAGGTAGGACAAAATGCTGCTTACGCACTACCGTGGTTGGCATTCAAGCAATTGATGAACGAGCAGTACCGTCCTAGAAACGAAGTCAATAAGCTCAAGGCAGAACTTAGAGAGTTACGAACACAAGGGTTCGACATTACCACATATGAATGACGATTCACAGAGTTGTGCCTATTGTGTTCGGGAGTGTTCGAAGATGAAGAAGAGAAGATCAACGCGTTTGTAAAAGGGTTACTAGTAAGGATTCAAGAAGATGTGAGTTCACATGAGCCCGCTTCTATACAGAAGGCAAGTCGAATGGCTCATAAAATCATAAATCATATTGAGGGAAGAATTAAAGAGCAGGCGGCTGAAGAAGCCAACACGAAACAACTCAAGAGGAAGTGGGAGGAAACAGTGACAAGAGTCACCAGAACAACAACAACAATTTCAACCACAATCGCAACAACTATCCCAACAACCGCAACAACAATCGCAACAATAATCGTAATCCTAATAATAACTACAAAAAACATCCCAACAACAACAACAACTACAACATCCATTCCAACAACAATAACAATCTCAACAACAACCTCAATAACAACAACGGTAACAAAAACCAAAAATGCCAAATGTGTGAAGAGTACCACCAAAATGGGTTCTGTACGAAATTTTGCACCAAGTGTAAAAGAACTGGCCATGGTGCGAAAAAGTGTGAGGTCTATTGACCAAAGTTTAACAGAACTAAGGAACAAATAGTGGTGATATCGGCTAAAAAGTCACGTTTTCACCCCGGTATTAAGGCCCAAAAAAAGAAAGATTCGAACTTTGTTGGAAAAATACCCACTTCGTTGGTTAGAATTGAAGAACAAGTAATTACGAAGATGGTGCAAAAAGAATCAAGAGAATCGGAGATAAAACGAAGATTCTAGAGCGAAAACGGTGAAAGACAAGAAATCAAGTTACGATCCAGGGAATTCAGGCTGACCAGCAAACCATACGGCCTGCCATACGGCCTGCCATACGGCCTACCAGTATGGAAACGGCCTGCCAGAAACGTGCCACCACACGAGCCACCAAACGGCCTGCCTTGCATACGGCCTGCCAAATAAGGCCTGCCATACGGCCTGCCAGGCATATTTGGCAATTTTCAAGTCTATTTAAAGGGTCTTTGTCATTCATTCCAACACACACTTCAGTTCACTTCTTTCTCTCTCTTGTACAATATTAGTCATACTTTCAAGGCCTTCACACCTCCAAGCGGGAAATTAAGTACCCGGAGGCGAACGCTGAAGATTGTATTAGGAGCGGTCTGGAGTCTTGAAGTTGTCACTTTTGTATTCAGAACTCGTTTAATCTACTGGTACTTCTATCCTTTATCTTATATAATGTTTTATGATATTATTGCCATGATTAGCGAGTAGTTATATTTAGTGTATGTTATGATGTAAGCAGTTATAATGCCGAAATAATATTATGGTCTGTGTATGTTGTCGAAATGCTTTCCGATTATGCTTTAAACTCAATCGCTTTTCCAACTAATAGAATGTAGTTATAGGCTCTGTTATTGGGAAGTCGCGAACCCCGATTCAGAGTACACTATCTGTGTCACCCCTTGGTAAGAGAAGTCTATCGGATACAACGTAAGATCGACCGAGGCACACCGATTGTAGTAAGTCTATCGAGCTTTGGATTCTGACTGAGGACTTTTTCGTAGTGAAACATCTGACTAGACCCTTAGTACATTGTCGGTCCCAGACCATGCTAGTGTAGTCACCAAGCATATAAACTTTGTACGTGCACGCTAAAGCACAGCGGTTGTTGTAAGCTGTACCTCTGCTAAGTAAGGCCATGGAATACTGTTAGTGTTGACCAGTACACTGCACCATAACGCGGTCTCAAGCATTGCACCCTGCTTGAGGGATTCTTAGTTAATTAAGGAACTGTTTGTTTAGACACATAAAGGATTGGACCCTTAGGATAACCGAACGTGTTCATGGAAGTCAGACTTGACTTGGCCATGGTGTTCTTTATGGTTAAACTCTTTTTAAGGGCCTAACTATCTTTTACCAATCATTAACGAAAGCATTGAAGCACATCACGTCTCTCGGATATGGTACACCATGTATTCTATTATGCTTAAGGAAGTTTAGACCATTTTGGAATGTTAATACATCACCCAACCGAGTCGCTCAATTGGATGAGCCGTCTGAACGTGTATGCCTGTAGTCAGACTGCACGGGCGTCAGGGGTAAGGGACGTTGCTGTCTATTCAGAATTTTCAATCCTAACGCAGTACTCAGTGACATGTCTTATGACAGGGGCGTTTAGGACTAGTGTAATGAATATAAGGCCTGTGCCTATTCATGAGCCAGCATTCCATAATCTCGGTAGAATAACTGATGAAGTTATAGTATGCACTTACTTTAACCTTATCTAAATTACAAATTTTATCGCATTTACTTTATCTATCTTGTAAACTAGAAAATCCCAAAATAAATATTCACTACTCCCTAACTATCTTAGGCTAAAATATAGGTTCGATGTTACTTATATCTCAAAAATACGACTCTAGGTCATACTTCCCTTACTTATAAGGAGTAGTAAGATTTAGGCCCCGCTAAATATAAATTTAAAACAGTACCCTCTCCCACGAGTGGCTGATCCTGGCGAGCCGCGGCCTAACGACACCGCGCAAATAAAAACCATCCATTTCGGCCATATCAAAAGAGAACTACTAGTTTTTGGTGCCGCTGCCGAGGAACTGGTATTAGGCAATACTACTCTCTATCAAACTTATTCACAAGCATTTAGTGGTGTCTAAGAAAGACAATTATACACGGACTTGGTTATTGGATTTTCTGAACAGTCACCAATTATATTGGGACCAAAAGGATCCTGCCTCTCCGTAGTCGGCCTGGCCACTTGGTTTGTTGAATAGTTTGTGCGAAACTTTGTTACCGAAATACCAGAGAATCAGTAGCCAGAACCAAAAACATATTCCACCGTAGGATAGTTAGTTACTTTAGATTAGATTAAGATTACCTTAGATTACTTTAGTTTACCTTAGATTAGATTACATTAGATTACCTTAGATTACCTTAGATTAAATTAGATTACCTTAGAATTAGATTTGTTTAGTTTAGCTTATTATAATTAGCTTATTTGCGAAAATTAAAAACAAAAAGGCATACCTAGTGTATGACCCAAACCCGATCTAGACCAGGGCCGTTGTTATTCGTACATGATCCAGACGCAATAATCTCTAAAGCACGCAAGGAAGCACGAATCAGAAACCAAATGGCGTTACGCGTTACTTTAGCAGAAAACACGAAACCCTCGATTGAAGGTCGAGGAGGACCAATCAGATTTCCAGAGATTCAAGGACATTCGTTCGAGTTAAAACATCACATCATCCAGCTCATTCAGAATAGCTGTCAGTTTCATGGATTACTGAATGACGATCCTAATTCTCACCTTGATAAATTCATATCTCTTTCGAACTCCTACAAACAGCCAAGGATAGGACAAGATATAGTCCGGCTATACTTGTTCCCCTATTCTCTCACTCATCATGCTCAAACTTGGTTTGAAGGACTGGAAAAAGATTCCATCACGTCATGGACAGAGATGGCGACTAAATTCCTAACCAAATATTTCCCTCCTTCTAAACAAACCAAACTGAAGAATGATATCATTAACTTCAAACAAAGTTATGATGAATCTCTTTACACTGCATGGGAGCGTTTCAAAATCCTGCTGAAGAAGTGCCCTAATCACCAGTTAGAACGGTCAGCCCAAATCTGTACCTTCTACAATGGTCTTACGGTAAATCATAGGACGACGATCGATGCAGCAGCTCAAGGGAATCTAATGAACCAAACCGCAGATGAAGCATGGGAATTGCTCGAGAACATGACGATGCATCATCATGAATGGAAAAGTGGTGAAACAACTTCATCATCTGCCCCACTCTCTTCACTTAACAATCAAACGGAGGCCATCAAATCCCTCACGGATAAGATGGAATCTCTTGCAAAGCAACTTGGAGAATTGAAGACGCAACCGCAGCAGGTTAACCAAGCTCAGGCTTGTGTTAATTATACCAACCCGCAACCTACTGAAGACTATCAAGTTGAGTACGAAAATCCTGACGGTTCAGTCTGTTACGTTCAATACCCAGCTCGTCCACCAAATCCCGGATTCAATCAACCACCAAGGGTTAATCAATTTCAGCGAAGCAATCAACATTTTCGCTATCGCTATCCACCTTACCCAGACCAGCAATCTCAATTGACCTACGATCAACCACTTCCACTCACTGGTCCCCCAGTTGAGGAAAATTCCCCTACCACCCAGATTACAAAAGCAACTAACCCCAATCTCGGAGCTAATGATTAGTTAACTCAGTTCATTCAAGGAAAACAACAGTTAAATCAGAGAACTGCAACCAGAAAAGATCAGACGGAGATACTAATGAGAAATCAATTGGCTCTGCTCAAAAGTTTGGAAACGCAGCTCGGACAGTTATCACAACGCCTTGAAACCCGACTGCAGGGAAGATTTCCAAGTAATACTATCCAGAATCCCCACATAGAAGAAGCAAAGCAAATGAATTCTGTAATCCCAGAGGAAGAACCACGGAGAAGGTCAACTAGACTCAAGAACAAATCAACATATACTCAGAAGCTGACATCTGAAACTCCAGTTCGCGTACCTTATCCTGGAAGGCTACAAGAAGAACCATCCAAGCTTGATTCATTCAAACTTGATGGAAGATTCTTGGACACTATGTCCAAAGTTCCCAACCAGAAGAGATACATCCGAAGGCTGCTATCTACAAAGGAGAGGATACCAGACTCTAAGAAAATTCCACTGAGTGAAGAATGCTCTGCATTACTCAGAAACTCTCTACCACCTAAGCTAGGAGATACGGGTCGATTCGTTTTTTCGTGTTCAATCTACTAATCTATAACCATTCATGCGCTAGCAGATTTAGGAGCAAGTATCAACCTAATCCCCTACTCTCTCTACAGGAGATTAGAGTTAGGAGACTTGTCACCAAACAAAATGACAATCCAACTTGCCGATCATACAATTCGATATCCTAAGGGCATAGTTGAGAACGTCTTGGTGAAAGTCGACAAATTCTTGTATCCTACGGATTTCGTAGTAATGGATATTAAGGAAGACCTACACATCTCAAGAGTGTTAGGAAGACCTTTCATGAATACGGCTAGGACTGTCATTGATGTGTACAATCAAACCATGATCTTACGATCACATGGGGAGAGCGTTACCTTCAAAATTGACCGACCAACCGATCTTTCTGGACAGGCAGAGATGTTTGCTATTTCCACCAGACGGATCACTTCCGATGATGAGTCATCACCACCAGCCGACGATATCAAGATGGGTGTCGAATCACAGTCTGTAGACGACCCAGAAATGGAAGAAGAGGATCCCAGCGAAGAAATAGAGGAAAAGGAGGAATCTGAAGAGGAAGAGGAAATGGAAAACGTAAAAGAAACTACGACAACACCCGTTCCAAGCACTGACTGTCATGAAGAAATAATGAGGCTTGAAACGGCAGATCACAGTTTAATCATTCGCTTCAAGATGAAGACCGACAAGGCTGAGGTTAAGGATATAGAAATTGATCCTGTAAGTATCAAAGTAGAGAATCAGAATACTGAAGAAACCCGTTCATCAGACGCATCTTCAGAGGAGCAGGATACCGATGATGACGAGGAAGAGCATCACGAAGACATTCTGACTAACTCACACTCTCCAACTGAAGTAGATCAAGGGGAGCCGGACTCTTCTTCAGATCGAATTCCGGTTATATCCACACACGCAGACATGATTACCTTCATTAATGATACCGATGAATTTGAAGACATTCTCGAAGCCATCCGAAAGTCAACCATTGAATCATGGCTATCAGAGAATAGCACCACCTCTATCTCCAAAGAGAAGACAATGATGTTGAAATCCTAGAAGAACGCATTCAAGACTTTATCAACTCTCTTCACGATCATATCTATCACGAAGAAAGGCAACGAGAGCACAATTCAGTGGTTCGCACTATTCTCGAGACAAGATTCTGTCGAGATCAGAAGATCATTTACTCTAAGATTTATAATGCCTCAGCTGGATCTGCACTTCCATTCTCACGAAACCAACGAGCACTACTGACTCTCATCCGGAAGCATATAGATCTTTCCACCGGCCGCCCGACTTATCACTCTGATTTGCAAATGATCAAGGATATTCACAGTCTTTTCGCTCTTCTGGATAGAGATAACTTCGAAAGCACACCAGACAGACTAGTGATTTACGTAACAATTGATCACCACACTGATCTGATTATCAAAGGGTTACAAGACGTTGTTATGGAGGAAGCAAGGCGAAACAATCCATTTTCTCATCTTGAACCAGATCGAGTCAACATTGCCACCTATGTTATGAAGCAGTTATCACGTATCTTCCATGAGTCCGCAGATCCTAGTTTCATATTTAAAGCTGGATGTCGGGAAATATACTCAAAGACGGTGAAATTAATACTCGGATCAGGATTGCTGTTCACTTCTTTCCAGCTTCGTCTTTTAACTAATCTGTGCAAAGCTACAGACTCTTACTGTGGAGATCACCGTTCTGAAGACTTCAAAATTCTAAAGATATAGTTTCTTACATTGTTTGAAGACCTCCGAAATGAGCATCCCATCAGAAAAATCATCAACACCAGCACTACGACCATGATTAACATTCATGGGTCAACCAGCAGAGCTGTGGATCATATTCTCATCGGACTTCAAGACTTATCAAGAGCTAAAACTGCGCACTACTTATCGTTCAGAAGATCTTCAAGAGAAGTACCGGACTTGTTACCATTGTTGGTCTGACACTTTCTCAGAACTTATCCACCAAGACTCACATTCCCTCAAGAAGACCAAGATCACAACCATCAACGAGGAATGTTTGCTTTTTGAAGAATCACTACGGTCGAGCCAACGACCTTAAACAAAAGCGCTTCTCGGGAGGCAAACCGTGCAATAAAGTAGAGTAGAAGAATAAAGGATGACAAGTGAGCCGATAAAGGAGCAAGGAAACCAGCCGCATCTACTAGGGGTATTTCTTTCTTTCGCTACTAGCTCAAGATTCAAACTATACCACATCCTAGCTTATCACTAAGTGTGGGATAACACCCAATAAAAACACTAGACAAATACTCCCAAATCTTCAACTAAAACTCCTAAGTGTGGGATACACTAGGAACATTGAGGACAATGTTCGTCTAAGTGTGGGATGTTGGTATCTTTTTATGCTATATCATAATAAACCATTATGAAGATTCCAAGTCCTTAAGCCAAATTTCAAATTTTTTGCAAAAGAAACCCTTTTCGAAAAAGTATTTTTGAAAACCTAAAACGTTTGTCAATAAAAATAAGGCTTAAGTAAGGTGAAAATCTTGTTAGATTGAAATCTCTAATAGAGCATTGCATGACTAAGGCATTATCGACCTAAATTGATTATGGTGAGGCACCCCAAATAAGACCAGCATTCATCTTTAATGCATCGCTATTTTTCGTTGAGAGTGCCGATGTATGTGCTCAGAATCAGAACTTGCTTTAGATCTACATCTCCAAGAAGCAAAGCGTAGTTCGGTTGTAATCAAAATAGCTACCCATTTGTCAAACATAAGCCTTTCACACCTCCACTACTTCTACTCCACCACCACATCCATATCACCTTTACTAATTCTCAGAAAACCCAGAAAATGAGATTCCTTCCGAAAACCCAATGTTATAAACCTCTCAAGTATCATGGCAAAGGTCTTGAAAAAGTTTACCGGCAAAAAGTTTCTCGAGATGAAGTCTCCAAAAAAAAAAAAAAAAATTTTTGAAAAAGGAGCAGAACTAAATAAGAGAAATGCCGAAGAGAACTCGATCGAAAATGATTATCAAATGAAGAAAAGTTCAAAAGTGCTTCAGCACTCCTATCTATCCGAATAAAAGTCAGTATAAAGACTACATTACCCTTTTATCTCACCTTTCAAAACAACTTCACTACCACTCCAAAATTCCTTTCCATCATTGACAAATAACCCATAAAGCTGAGATTACTACCGTTCTCGCGTTAGCAGCAAGGACTTGAGTCTTTATCAAGCCTATGATGATGGGTGCAACATGACTGGCTATGAGTGTATTCATTTCTTAGATCTATAGGGAACCCTAAACACTTGAGTGATTTGAGTGACCCGTGAAAGCTAGCCTATGTCATGTAACCTCCTCGCATGCTTGCAGAGATAATTTCAATCCTAACATAAATGACTCACCTTATCTTTTTTGCTTTTATAATAAAAGCAAACCGCTTAGGCTATTAGAAAAGAAACGCGAAAAGATTCTTTAAAATGAGAGTTTGCTTGTGGACAAGCAAAGTCTAAGTGTGGGATATTTGATATCGGCTAAAAAGTCACGTTTTCACCCCGGTATTAAGGCCCAAAAACAAGAAAGATTCGAACTTTGTCGGCAAAATACCCACTTCATCGGTTAGAATTGAAGAACAAGTAATTACGAAGACGGTGCAAAAAGAATCAAGAGAATCGGAGCTAAAACGAAGATTCTAGAGCGAAAACGATGAAAGACAAGAAATCAAGTTACGATCCAGGGAATTCAGGCTGACCAGCAAGCCATACGGCCTGCCATACGGCCTGCCAGTATGGGAACGGCCTGCCAGAAATGTGCCACCATACGAGCCACCAAACGGCCTGCCTTGCATACGGCCTGCTAAATACGGCCTGCCAGGCGTATTTGGCAATTTTCAAGTCTATTTAAAGGGTCTTTATCATTCATTCCAACACACACTTCAATTCACTTCTTTCTCTCTCTTGTACAATTTTAGTCATAATTTCAAGGCCTTCTCACCTCCGAGCGGGAAATTAAGTACCCGGAGGCGAACGCTGAAGATTGTATTAGGAGCGGTCTGGAGTCTTGAAGTTGTCACTTTTGTATTCAGAACTCGTTTAATCTACTGGTACTTCTATCCTTTATCTTATATAATGTTTTATGATATTATTGCCATGATTAGCGAGTAGTTATCTTTAGTGTATGTTATGATGTAAGCAGTTATAATGCCGAAATAATATTATGGTCTGTGTATGTTGTCGAAATGCTTTCCGATTATGCTTTAAACTCAATCGCTTTTCCAACTAATAGAACGTAGTTATAGGCTCTGTTATTGGGAAGTTGTGAACCCCGATTCAGAGTACACTATCTGTGTCACCCCTTGGTAAGAGAAGTCTATCGGATACAACGTAAGATCGACCGAGTCACACCGGTTGTAGTAAGTCTATCGAGCTTTGGATTCTGACTGAGGACTCTTTCATAGTGAAACATCTGACTAGACCCTTAGTACAATGTAGGTCCCAGACCATGCTAGTGTAGTCACCAAGCATATAAACTTCGTACGTGCACGCTGAAGCATAATGGTTGTTGTAAGCTGTACCTCTGCTAAGTAAGGCCATGGAACACGGTTAGTGTTGACCAGTACACTGCACCATAACACGGTCTCAAGGATTGCACCCCGCTTGAGGGATTCTTAGTTAATTAAGGAACTGTTTGTTTAGACACATAAAGGATTAGATCGTTAGGATAACCGAACGTGTTCATGGAAGTCAGACTTGACTTGGCCATGGTGTTCTTTATGGTTGAACTCTTTTTAAGGGCCTAACTATCTCTTACCAATCATTAATGAAAGCATTGAAGCACATCATGTCTCTTGGATATGGTACACCATGTATTCTATTATGCTTAAGAAAGTTTAGACCATTTTGGAATGTTAATACGTCACCCAACTGAGTCGCTCAATTGGATGAGCCGTCTGAACGTGTATACATGTAGTCAGACTGCACGGGCGTCGGGGGTAAGGGACGTTGCTGTCTATTCAGAATCTTCAAGCCTAACGCAGTACCCAGTGACATGTCTTATGACAGGGGCTTTTAGGACTAGTGTAATGAATACAAGGCCTCTGCCTATTCATGAGCCAGCATTCCATAATCTCGGCAGAATAACTGATGAAGTCATAGTATGCACTTACTTTAACCTTATCTAAATTACAAATTTTATCGCATTTACTTTATCTATCTTATAAACTAGAAAATCCCAAAATAAATATTCACTTATATCTCAAAAATACGACTCTAGGTCATACTTCCCATACTTATAAGGAGTAGTAAGATTTAGGCCCCGCTAAATATAAATTTAAAACAGTACCCTCTCCCACGAGTGGTTGATCCTGGCGAGCCGCGGCCTAACGATACCGTGCAAATAAAAACCGTCTGTTTCGGCCATATCAAGTGGTGAAACAAGTAATGCCGCCTTTGTTTGTTATGGATGTGGAAAAATGGGCCACATTAGAAGTAATTGACCGAATCTGGGGAATACTAATGGGCAGGGCCGCGGAAGAGTTTTCAATATTAATACAGCAGAAGCGCAGGAAGACCCGGAGCTTGTTACGGGTAGGTTTCTTATTGATAATAAATCTGCTTATGTTTTATTTGATTCAGGTGCGGATAGAAGCTATATGAGTAGAGATTTTTGTGCTAAGTTAAGTTGCCCATTGACGCCTTTGGATAGTAAATTTTTACTCGAATTAGCAAACGGTAAATTAATTTCAGCAGATAATATATGTCGGGATAAAGAAATTAAACTGGGAGATGAAACGTTTAAAATTGATTTAATACCAGTCGAGTTAGGGAGTTTTGATGTAATAATTGGCATGGACTGGTTGAAAAAGGTGAGAGCAGAGGTCGTTTGTTACAAAAATGCGATTCACATTATGCGTGAAAAGGGAAAATCTATAATGGTGTACGGAGAAAAGAACAACGCGAAATTAAATCTTATTAGTAGTTTGAAGGTGCAAAAACTAATAAGAAAAGGTTGTTACGTCATTCTAGCACACATCGAGGAAGTTAAACCTGAAGAAAAGAACATCAGTGATGTTCCCGTCGCAAAAGAATTTCCCGATGTATTTCCGAAAGAATTACCGGGATTACCCCCACATCGATCCGTTGAATTTCAAATAGACCTTGTACTAGGAGCTGCACCAATAGCTCGTGCTCCATACAGACTCGCACCCAGTGAAATGAAAGAATTACAAAGTCAATTACAGGAACTTTTAGAGCGTGGTTTCATTCAACCAAGTACATCACCATGGGGAGCTCCTGTTCTGTTTGTCAAGAAGAAAGATGATACATTCAGGTTGTGTATCGACTAACGAGAGTTGAACAAACTTACCATCAAGAACTGCTACCCACTACGAAGAATCGATGACTTATTTGATCAACTACAAGGCTCGTCGGTTTATTCAAAGATTGATTTACGTTCTGGGTATCACCAAATGCGGGTGAAGGAGGATGACATTCCGAAGACTGCTTTTAGGACGCGTTACGGTCATTATGAGTTTATGGTTATGCCGTTTGGATTGACTAACGCACCAGCTGTGTTCATGGACCTCATAAACCGAGTGTGTGGACCATACCTTGATAAGTTTGTCATTGTTTTCATCGATGACATACTTATTTACTCGAAGAATGATCAAGAGCACGAAGAACATTTGAGAAAAGTGCTAGAGTTGCTAAGAAAAGAAAAACTGTATGCTAAGTTTTCAAAGTGTGCATTTTGGTTAGAAGAAGTTCAATTTCTCGGTCATATAGTGAATAAAGAAGGTATTCAGGTGGATCCAGCAAAGATTGAAGCCGTTGAAAAGTGGGAAACCCCAAAAACTCCGAAACACATACGCCAATTTTTAGGAAAAGCTGGTTACTACAGAAGGTTCATCCAAGATTTTTCTAAAATAGCAAAACCCTTGACTGCATTAACGCATAAAAGGGAAGAAATTTGAATGGAAGGATGAACAAGAAAAAGCGTTTCAATTGTTGAAGAAAAAGTTAACTACGGCACCTATATTGTCATTACCTGAAGGGAATGATGATTTTGTGATATATTGTGACGCCTCAAAGCAAGGTCTCGGTTGTGTATTAATGCAACGAATGAAGGTAATTGCTTATGCATCTAGACAATTGAAGATTCACGAGCAGAATTATACGACGCATGATTTGGAATTAGGCACGGTTGCTTTTGCATTAAAGACTTGGAGGCACTACTTATATGGGGTCAAAAGTATTATATATACCGACCACAAAAGTCTTCAACACATATTTAATCAGAAACAATTGAACATGAGGCAGCGCAGGTGGATTGAATTGCTGAATGATTACGACTTTGATATTCGTTACCACCCAGGAAAGGCAAATGTGGTAGCCGACGCTTTGAGGAGAAAGGACAGGGAACCTATTCGAGTAAAGACTATGAATATAATGATTCACACTAACCTTACTACTCAAATAAAGGAGGCTCAATAAGAAGTTTTAAAAGAGGGAAACTTAAAGGAAGGAATACCCAAAGGATTGGAGAAGCATCTTAATATTCGGGAAGACGAAACCCGGTATAGGGCTGAAAGGATTTGGGTACCTAAATTTGGAGATATGAGAGAAATGGTACTTAGAGAAGCTCATAAAACCAGATACTCAATACATCCTGGAATGAGGAAGATGTACGAAGATCTCAAGAAACATTTTTGGTGTCCAGGTATGAAAGCCGATGTTGCTAAATATGTAGGAGAATGTTTGACGTGTTCTAAGGTTAAAGCTGAGCATCAGAAACCATCAGGTCTATTTCAACAACCCAAAATCCCGGAATGAAAATGGGAAAACATTACCATGGATTTCATCACTAAATTGCCAAGGACTGCAAGTGGTTTTGATACAATTTGGGTAATAGTTGATCGTCTCACCAAATCAGCACACTTCCTGCCAATAAGAGAAGATGACAAGATAGAGAAGTTAGCACGATTGTATTTGAAGAAAGTCATCTCCAGACATGGAATACCAATCTCAATTATCTCTGATAGGGATGGCAGATTTATTTTAAGATTCTGGCAGACATTACAGCAAGCGTTAGGAACTCGTCTAGACATAAGTACTGCCTATCATCCACAAACTGATGGTCAGAGCGAAAGGACGATACAAACGCTTGAAGACATGCTACAAGCATGTGTTATTGATTTCGGAAACAGTTGGGATCGACACCTACCGTTAGCAGAATTTTCTTACAACAACAGCTACCATTCAAGCATTGAGATGGCACCGTTTGAAGCTCTTTATGGTAGAAAGTGCAGGTCTCCGATTTGTTGGAGTGAAGTGGGGGATAGACAGATTACGGGTCCGGAGATAATACAAGAAACTACCGAGAAGATCATCCAAATTCAACAACGGTTGAAAACCGCCCAAAGTTGACAAAAGAGCTACGCTGACATTAAAAGAAAAGATATAGAATTTGAAATTGGAGAGATGGTCATGCTTAAAGTTGAACCTTGGAAAGGCGTTGTTCGATTTGGTAAACGAGGGAAATTAAATCCAAGGTATATTTGACCATTCAAGGTTATTGATCGTGTCGGACCAGTAGCTTACCGACTTGAGTTACCTCAACAACTCGTGGCTGTACATAACACTTTCCACGTCTCAAATTTGAAGAAATGTTTTGCTAAAGAAGATCTCACTATTCCGTTAGACGAAATCCAAATCAACGAAAAACTTCAATTCATCGAAGAACCCGTCGAAATAATGGATCGTGAGGTTAAAAGACTTAAGCAAAACAGGATACCAATTGTTAAGGTTTGATGGAATGCTCATAGAGGACCCGAGTTCACCTGGGAACGAGAAGAACAGATGAAGAAGAAATACCCACACTTATTTCCAGAAGATACGTCAACACCTCCAACTGCTTAAAATTTCGGGACGAAATTTATTTAACGGGTAGGTACTATAGTGACCCGAACTTTTCCATGTTTATATATATTAAATGAAATTTATAATTACATGATTAAGTGTTTCCAACATGTTAAGGAATCAAACTTGTTAAGATTTGATTAATTGAAATAGGTTTCATATAGACAATTGACCACCCAAGTTGACCGGTGATTCACGAACGTTAAAACTTGTAAAAACTATATGATGCCATATATATGGATATATATATATATAGTTAACATGGTATTATGATAAGTAAACATATCATTAAGTATATTAACAATGAACTACATATGTAAAAACAAAACTACTAACTTAATGATTTCGAAACGAGGCATATATGTAACGATTATCGTTGTAACGACATTTAATTGTATATATATCATATTAAGATATATTAATACATCATAATATCATGTTAATGTAATTATTTAACATCTCATTTGATATAATAAACAATGGGTTAACAACACTTAACAAGATCGTATACCTAAAGGTTTCAAAACAACACTTACATGTAACGACTAACGATGACTTAACGAATCAGTTAAAATGTATATACATGTATTGTTTTAATATGTATTCATACACTTTTGAAAGACTTCAAGACACTTATCAAAATACTTCTACTTAACAAAAATGCTTACAATTACATCCTCATTCAGTTTCATCAACAATTCTACTCGTATGCACCCGTATTCATACTCGTACAATACACAGCTTTTATATGTATGTACTATTGGTATATACACTCCAATGATTAGCTCTTAGAAGCCCATGTGAGTCACCTAACACATGTGGGAACCATTATTTGACAACTAGCATGAAATATCTCATAAAATTACAAAAATATTAGTAATCATTCATGACTTATTTACAAGTAAACAAAATTACACATCCTTTATATCTAATCCATATACAAACGACCAAAAACACCTACAAAAACTTTCATTATTCAATTTTTTTTCCATCTAATTGATCTCTCTCAAGTTCTATCTTCAAGTTCTAAGTGTTCTTCATAAATTCTATAAGTTCTAGTTTCATAAAATCAAGAATACTTCCAAGTTTGCTAGCTTACTTCCAATCTTGTAAAGTGATCATCCAACCTCAAGAAATCTTTCTTATTTACAGTAAGATATCTTTCTAATATAAGGTAATACTCATATTCAAACTTTGTTTCAATTTCTATAACTTTAACAATCTTATTTCGAGTGGAAATCTTACTTGAACTTGTTTTCGTGTCAAGATTTTGCTTCAAGAACTTTCAAGCCATCCAAGGATCCTTTGAAGCTAGATCTACTTTTTTCATTTCTCGTAGGTTTATCCATAAAACCTGAGGTAGTAATGATGTTCTTAACATCATTCGATTGATATATATAAAACTACCTTATTCGAAGGTTTAAAGTTGAAATCACTAGAACATAGTTTAGTTAATTCTAAACTTGTTCACAAACAAAAGTTAATCCTTCTAACTTGACTTTTAAAATCAACTAAACACATGTTCTATATCTATATGATATGCTAACTTAATGATTTAAAACCGAAAAACACGAAAAACACTGTAAACCGGATATACGCCGTCGTAGTAACACCGCGAGATATTTTGGGTTAGTTAATTAAAAACTATGATAAACTTTGATTTAAAAGTTGTTCTTCTGAAAAAATTATTTTTCTTATAAACATGTAACTATATCCAAAAATCATGGTTAAACTCAAAGTGGAAGTATGTTTTTCAAAATGGTCATCAAGATGTCGTTTTTTTTGACTGAAATGACTACCTTTACAAAAATGACTTGTAACCTGTATTTTTGACTATAAATGTATAATTTTTCTATTTAGATTCATAAAATAGAGTTAAATATGAAACCATAGCAATTTGATTCACTCAAAACGGATTTAAAACGAAGAAGTTATGGGTAAAACAAGATTGGATATTTTTTGATCGTTGTAGCTACGGGAAATATTGTAACAAATCTATATTAATCATATCCTAGCTAACTTATATTGTATTATACATGTATTCTAATATATTATGTTATCTTGGGATACCATAGACACGTATGCAAATGTTTTGTCATATCATATCGACCCATCTATATATATTATTTGGAACAACCATAGACACTCTATATGCAGTAATGTTGGAGTTAGCTATACAGGGTTGAGTTTGATTCCAAAAATATATATACTTTGAGTTGTGATCTATCCTGAGACGTGTACACACTGAGTCGTGGATTGATTCAAGATAATATATATCAGTTTATTTCTATACATCTAACTGTGGACAACTAGTTGTAGGTTACTAATGAGGACAGCTGACTTAATAAACTTAAAACATCAAAATGTATTAAAAGTTTTGTAAATATATTTTGAACATACTTAGATATATATGTACATATTTGTTATAGGTTCGAGAATCGACCAGTGGCCAAGTCTTACTTCCCGACGAAGTAAAAATCTGTGAAAGTGAGTTATAGTCCCACTTTTAAAATCTAATATTTTGGGATGAGAATACATCAAATTTATAAATGTTTTACGAAATAGACAAAAGTAAATGAAACTACTTTATATGGGTGAATGATCGAAGCCGAATATGCCCCTTTTTAGCTTGGTAGCCTAAGAATTTGGGAACAGACCCCCAAATTGACGCGAATCCTAAAGATAGCTCTATCGGGCCCAACAAGCCCCATTCTGGAATTTGGAATGCTTTAGTACTTCGAAATTATCATGTCCAATGGGTGTCCCGGAATGATGGGGATATTCTATATGCATCTTGTTAATGTCGGTTACCAGGTGTTCACCGTATGAATGATTTTTATCTCTATGTATGGGATGTATTGAAATATGAAATCTTGTGGTCTATTATTTCGATTGATAAATATATAGGTTAAACCTATAACTCACCAATATTTTTGTTGATGTTTAAAGCATGTTTATTATCAGGTGATTATTAAGAGATTCCGCTATTGCATACTAAAATAAGGACAAAATTTGGAGTCCATGCTTGTATGATATTATGTAAAAACTGCATTCAAGAAACTTATTTTTGATGTAATATATTCTTATTGTAAACCATTATGTAATGGTCGTGTGTAAATGGTATATTTTAGATTATCATTTTTTGATAATCTACGTAATGCTTTTTAAACCTTTATCGATAAAATAAAGGTTATGGTTGTTTTAAAAATGAATGCAGTCTTTGAAAAACGTCTCATATAGAGGTCAAAACCTCGCGACGAAATCAATTAATATGGAAAGTTTATAATCAATATGAACAGGACATTTCATTACCAAACCTATGTTCGCTTCTATGTAGTGACATCATGGTTCGTCCAGCTGCACCTGCTGTTAACAACATTGTATTGACCACCGAACAATTCCAACAGTTGCTTGCTGCCGCCCAAGGCACTGCTCAAGCTAATAATGTTAATCCTCAACCGAAACCTTGTTCTTACAAGGACTTTACAAACTACCATCCTCCCGTTTTCAAGGGAAATGAAGAGGCTGTCGAACTAGTTCGTTGGTTCGAGAAGCTAGAATCCATCTTTCGCATTTGCAACTGTGGGGGTGACGATCAGGTCAAATATGCCACTAGCTCATTAGCTGGCAATGCTTTGACTTGGTGGACTGCTTATGCTAAGTCCGTGGGAATTGACAATTCTAATGCAATCCCATGGGAAGAACTCAAAAGCATGATGGTTAATAAATTATGTCCGAGAAGTCAAGTTCAAAAACTTGAAGCCGAGTTCTGGGAACTTAAGGTGATGGGTACCGATGTAGAAAGCTACACCAATCGTTTTCTCGAGCTTTCAACTTTGTGTCCCGAGATGTTTCCTACCGAAGCTAGAAGGATTGAAAGGTATATTAAAGGCCTCCCCGAAGATGTTCAAGGGAATGTTATTGCTACCGAGAAGGTTACTCTTGATGCTGTGATTCTCATGGCACAAAATCTGATGTTGGCCAAGAGAATATGGGCGTCGGCTAATAAACAGGTTGACACTAAGAGTAATGAAGGTAAGAGAAAGTTTGAGCCATCTCAAGGTTTGACTTAGAATGTTAGTAAGAAGCCGACGGATAGTACAAGGACGAATTATAAAGGCACATATCATTTTTGTATTCGTTGTGAAAGGCATCACTCGGGGCGGTGTACTGCTACTTGTACGTTGTGTAAGAAAGTGGGACACGTTTCTAAGACGTGTAAGACTCCTCCAAAGGATAAAGCTATTGTTCCTACTAAAGCTCCTCCTACTTGCTACACTTGTGGAGAAAAGGGACACATTAGTCCAAATTGTCCTAAGAAGAAAGATAATCCCGCTACTAGAGCCAATACTACTGCTGCAAAGGGTCGTGCGTTAGTTCTTACTGCTGCTGAAGCCCGAGATGAAGATGAGGTCATCACGGGTACGTATCTTGTCAATAATTATTACGCAACTATTTTATTTGATACGGGTGCCGACAAAAGTTACGTGTCTAGTGAATTTTGTACCCTATTTACTGAAAAGCCTCAACCCTTAGAAACTAAAGGATTAGTAGAAGTAGCCAATGGAAAGATCATGAAAGTCGATAAAATCTATAAAAAATGCAACCTAATCCTAGCCAATAAAGATTTTAAGATACACCTTTTGCCGATCGAGCTCGGAAGTTTTGATGTCGTAGTTGGAATGGATTGGTTACGTCCATTACATGTTGCAATCTTGTGTTTTGATAAAACCATTAACATTCCGTTGGGAAATGGAGAGACTCTAGTTATTCAAGGCGATAAGAGTGGTTCTAATCTCAACATTATCTCCTGTACTAAAACCCGCAAATACCTTATGAAAGGTTATCAAGCTATTCTAGCCCACGTTAAGATGATTGAATCGAAAGAGAAGCGCATTGAAGACGTACCAGTGGTTAAAGACTTTCCCGATGTGTTTTCCGAAGATCTTTCTGGTCTTCCACCTCCTAGATAAGTTGAATTTCAAATTGATTTAGCTCCCGGTGCTGCTCCTATTGCTAAAGCTCCATACCATTTAGCACCTTCCGAAATGAAGGAACTTTCCAACCAACTCCAAGAACTATTGGGTAAAGGTTTCTTTCTTCCAATCTCATCCCCATGGGGAACTCCTATTATATTCGTTAAGAAGAAGGACGGTACATTGAGGATGTGTATTGATTACCGCGAACTCAACAAGCCTACTATCAAGAACCGTTATCCGTTGCCACGTATTGATGATCTATTCGACCAACTTCAAGGGTCAAGTGTTTATTCAAAGATTGATTTGAGGTCCGGTTATCACCAACTCAAAGTCAAGGAATCCGATATTCCTAAGACTGCTTTTCGCACTCGCTATGGGCACTATGAATTTTGTGTGATGCCTTTTGGCTTAACAAATGCTCCTACCATTTTCATGGATCTCATGAACCGTGTCTGCAAACCTTATCTCGATAAATTTGTCATCGTTTTCATTGACGACATCTTAATCTACTCAAAGAGTGAGAAAGAATATGAGCAGCATTTGCGCATGATTCTTGAACTCTTGCGAAAGGAACAACTCTATGCTAAATTTTCTAAGTGCGAGTTTTGGCTCAAAACCATACAATTCCTTGAACATGTTGTTGATAGTGAAGGAATACATGTCGATCCAGCTAAGATTACCGCTATTCAGAACTGGGAGATACCAAAGACTGCGAAGCATATTCGTCAATTTTTGGGACTTACCGGTTATTATCGAAGGTTCATAAAAGATTTTTCTCTTCTTGCTAAACCCCTTATGAAGTTAACTCACAAAGGGAAGAAGTTTGAGTGGTCCGAAGAACAGGAATCTGCTTTCAAGGTTCTGAAGGATAAATTAACCACATCCCCGATTCTCTCTTTACCTGAAGGTACTGACGACTTTGTTGTTTACTGTGATGCCTCAAAGCAAGGCTTTGGTTGTGTTTTAATGCAACGTGAAAAGGTTATTGCCTATGCATCTAGACAGTTGAAGAAACACGAGGAGAACTATACCACACACGACCTTGAGTTAGGTGCCGTGGTATTCACATTAAAGATATGGAGACATTATCTATATGGTACTAAGTTTACGGTGTACACTGACCATAAAAGTCTTCGACACATCTTTGATCAGAAACAGCTAAATATGAGGCAAAGCCGATGGCTCTAGTTATTGAACGATTATCATTGTGAGCTGAAATATCATCCTGGCAAGGCAAATGTAGTTGCCAATGCGCTTAGTCGAAAAGATGATGTTAAACGTGTTCGTGATTTAAACCTGAAAATCAAATCTAATCTTATATCACGAATCTGTGAAGTTCAACTTGAAGCTATTAAACCAACACTTATCGAAGGTGAAGGACCTATCGGTTTTGAGAACCAACTCGAAGTGAAAGCTAATGGTACACGGTACTTTGGCAACAGAATTTGGGTCCCTCGTGTAGAGACCCATCCTAATCCATCTGGACGAAGTCCATATCAATTACAAACGATTCACAATAGTTGATTTAATCGCGAGGTACTTGACCTCTATATGATACATTTTACAAACATTGCATTCGTTTTTAAAAGACAAACTTGCTTTACATCGAAAATTGACGGCATGCATACCATTTCATAATATATTCAACTATAATTGACTTAGTAATAATCTTGATGAACTCGACGACTCGAATGCAACGTCTTTTGAAATATGTCATGAATGACTCCAAGTAATATCTCTAATACGAGCAAATGCACAGCGAAAGATTTCTTTCATACATGAGAATAAACATGCTTTAAAGTGTCAACCAAAAGGTTGGTGAGTTCATTAGTTTATCATAAACAATCATTTCCATCATTTTAATAGACCACAAGATTTTCATTTCCATTTCTCATAAATATACGTCCCATGCATAGAGACAAAAATCATTCATATGGATTGAACACCTGGTAACCGACATTAACAAGATGCATATAAGAATATCCCCTATCATTTCGAGAAATCCTTCGAACATGATATACAACAACATCGAAGTACTAAAGCATCCGGTACTTTGGATGGGGTTCATCGGGCCCATAGATCTATCTTTAGGATTCACGTCAATTAGGCATGCACTAATTCTCAAAATTAGTGATGTTCCCTAATTCTTAGGCTACCAAGTTAATAGGGGCATATTCGGCTTTGAACATTCAACCATATAATGTAGTTTTGATTACTTGTGTCTATTTCATAAAACAGTTATAAAAGTAGCGCATGTATTCTTAGTCCCAAAAATATATATTGCAAAAGCATTTAAAAAGGGAGTAATGAAATTCACCTAATGTATTTTCTAGTAAAAATACATACGACAATATTGAAAAATGCAGGGTTGGCCTTGGATTCACGAACCTATATCATTTGTGTATATATATTAATACACGTAACTTTAATCGAGTAGATTTATATATTACTAGTGATATAAATGTTATAGTAGTAATTTATATGTTTATATATTAATATCATAGTATGTACATATTAAAAGTTTTGGTTATATAATATTTATTATATCATTATATTAATAATTTTAATACTAATATTTATATTTGAATTATCATAGTACACTTATTAATATAAATGTAGTAAATACTTGTTAAAATATTTTTAACACATAATTTATATCAATATGTTTATATATTCAAAGTTGTTAATATTTTAAGTAAATACAATTTATATAGTTATATGAAAATGTAATATATTATATTATAAATAAATATTTATATACTTGTTAATATGTCATTTAAAAAATATATGCTTATATATATATACAGAAAATTATAATCAATATATATATTGTATTTTTTACTAATATTTATATATAACAAGTAATATGCTTATTTTCCATTAAAACCATTTTCATAGAGTTTACTTTTTCGTATATGCATCGTTTTAAAATACCATTTTTACATCATTACATATCTATACTTCTACGTATATCGTATTAGTATTTATTATACATATCGTGATTGTATCCATAGTATTCTCTTAATATATCATAACTTTAATCATACCTAATACAATCACAACCATATATTATCTCATACTTATTTTAGTGATCATAATAATTATAATAGTAACCAATAAAAATAATAATATTAATAATACTAATGATAATAATAATAATAATAATAATAATAATAATAATAATAATAATAATAATAATAATAATAATAATAATAATAATAATAATAATAATAATATTTAGTGATATTACTTAATAATGAATAAAATGTTAATAATAATAATCATATCCTAATTTTTTTTTAACATAATAATAAAAATTTATAATAACAATATCAATAATAATATTAATAATAATGAAAAAGATAATAATAATAATAAAACTAAATAAAGGGTGAACTACCTTCAAGGAATTAAGCCTAAAAAAAATATGCTGTCTCATCTGGGACTCGAACCCGTGACCATTCGTTCACCATCTAACAACCTCACCATCCATCTATCTTGCTTTATCTGTTTAATCCCATAACTAAATTTTTATAACCCGTATTAATGTATTCATCTTCTTCTTCTCCACCATTAACAAAAATCTAACCAATTCTTAATCCGTGAACTACAAATCGTTTTTAAGACTTGATATTAATTTATAAATAATATAAGTTGGATCATTTAGCTAATCAAATAAAAAAAATAAAAAATAAAAAAAAAGAACGAGCAGCAGGCTGCTGTCGCGGTTTATAAACAAAAGAAAAAAAAATTGATTTCCAATGTCGAATACGTATTAGGCTTTGATTATAACATAAAGTAGTTTGGTAATCATATATAGAAACTAATGGAATCATCAATTGGACTTGAAACACAAACACAAATTCGAATTTAAATTATGAACACAGGTTTGACTTTATTTTTCAAAAACTTTGACTCATTAATTCAGGCTCGATAGAACGAATAGGAACCTGAGATTTTGAGGAAACGTTCATGACGTGATTTAAAACGCTTCTGCATTTTTAGATTTTTAAAATGGTTTCGTTTTCGAATTAAGAGTAAAAAGAGTTATATGAACACGAACAGAGAAAATAAAAAAAACTGTACTTCCTTTTCTGTTAAAAAAATCGATTTTCAGAAATTTGTGGATTGTGTTTTGAGTAACTGATTGAGTTGTTGACCTTATAATTGGTTTAAATTTGTTTTCTTGTGATAATATGATCGACCAATGCTCACAGACCAACAGAAGTTAAAATAAAAGGCACAAATAAAAAAAACACATATATGTATATATATATATATATGTATATATATATATATATATATATATATATATATATATATATATATATATACATATATATATATATCTGTATTTAATTGTATTTATAAATTTTCTGTATTTATGTTTTTGTATGTTATATTATAAATTACTTAACAAATATAGCAATAATAATATTGCTCTTAATATTATAAATAATAAAAATTCTTTAATAATATCCTAGTACTAATAATATTATTATTAATGATAATAATAATAACTATAAAATTTATAACAATAATATTAATAATAATAATAATACTGATTATAATAAATTCTAATATTATTAATGATAATAATAATATTGGTAATAATTATACTGCAACAATTTATATGTATCAAACTTCATATCCATATGTTATATTTTTGAAAATAATATAGTTAACACTAATTTCAATATTAATATCAATATAATAATAATTTTTGTATAATACTTATATTTCCAACTTGTAATTACATTTCATATATTAATAATATATATTTTAATTATACAATATATATATTATATGATAACATATGTTTAATATTTATACATCCTAATATAAATACATTTTGTAATATGTGTTCGTATGTGAAAAGATAATTATCTTAAATATTTAAGTATTATATATATATATATATATATATATATATATATATATATATATATATATATATATATATATATATATATATATATATATATATTTATTTAAGATGTTATATTCTTTTATCAAAGAAATAAATTTCAACATATATTATCTACGTCTTTTATATATATTACAATATACATAAGATAATAATTTTTTATAGAAATCATACATATCTATTAGTATATTTATTTTAGTAATAACTTTCTTATCTTATATATTAATATTTTATACTTTTACATCTAATGTTTCATCTACATTTTATTATTTCCACTTATTATATATCTTTACATTATATATATATATATATATATATATATATATATATATATATATATATATATATATATATATATATATATACTAACAACAATTGTTCGTGAATCATCGAGCAAGGTCTAAGGGTAAATGAATCTATATAATTAGTTCAAAAATTTTGAAACTCAACATTACAGACTTTTCTTATCATGTCGAAATCAAATAAATATTAAGTTTAAATTTGGTCGGAAATTCTCGGGTCGTCACAGTACCTACCCGTTAAAGAAATTTCGTCCCGAAATTTGATTGTGGTGATCATGACTAACAATAAGAATGTTTTCATGACAAATATAAGTTGATAAAATAAAGTTTTTATTACCATTGAGTAATAAGGATGAAATAATTCAATTATTCGAAAAGTACGAATGAAGCTATCACAAAAGAGTGAAAATGAGTAAATATAGATTCGTCATATCTTTCGACGTAGATAGGATTGATTTCCAAAGTTCAAGGAATTTGGAGAAAATTTTTGTAATAAGATTTGATTCATCGGTAATCAAGGAAATTAGGATATTCTTGGATTAAATGCGATAATCTGTCTCGATTTCTTTGTCGGGTATTTTACTATAAATCCTCCCCATTCGTTTCCCTACAATTCACACCTTCTATTCTTTCTCCTTTAATTCATACTTTGAATTATTCGTCAATATGCTCCATCCCGTTCTGATCCTTGATATACTCCTAGCTTTCATATCTGTCATTCTTTTCTTTCATTTACCACCGGAGGATTTTATTTACTTTTACTATTACCTTGGGGTTATAGTATTTTTAATTCTCCCGTGCCTTTACGTTGCAATACGTATTGATATGCACGGTTTGTAATTTATGTGTTGTTGTCTAGCTTCATATTTTCTTTTATATTTAAAAGTTCCATACTTTTGTCTCCTCTTCCCGACTTCAAGTCAAGCAAATAATGATCCAGAATTCGTAGGTATAGATTTCGAAATGAACATAGTTAATGTTCTAAGAAGGAATTTGTAATGACACGATCTTGATTTGTCAAATTACCAGAATATCCTAGAAAAGACCGAATCATCAAGAAATATTTTCTTGATATGTTAGAGGAGAGTCGTGTAACATGGCACATGATGACGTTATGATCTGTGAATCATCATATTCCATTTAAAAACTCAGCATGACTTATTGTAATATAATCACGTTGATCAAGTATCATTATATTATACTAACTCATGCATCAGTTCCCAGTATTACTTCAATAACATTCATATTTTAAGCTCGAAAGTTTACAGAATATAGAAACTAACAGTTTCTATATGATGTAACACTGATAGCACGAAGAGATTAATGATTTCAGATAAGAATAGTTATGAAAATATCTTCAGAAATATGGAAGATATTTATAATGAAAGATACGATGATATCTTAGAATTTCTAATATCGAAGGATGGTGAAGAAAATTTGTCCGCAAGAGTTTGGAGTCAGAAGCAAGGTATTCGCTAAAGATTTCATCAGAAATAGAATCATTAGGATTCTTAATGTACAAGTTTAGTCCTTGTGATTTGTTCAGAGACTCCTTCGTAGTTTGTCAATCAGTTTTTTTTTTTTTTTTTTTTTTTGAGCTTTACCAACATACTATTCTTTATCATCCAACTTCTGACGGTTAAGTTCGTTTACAGTTTTTGCTGCTTCATTCAGCTTTTTCAACATTACGAGTATTGATTCGCATACTGGGTGTTTTTCAGAGTTTCAGAATGGAAGATCGTAATTCTAGGAGATAATTGTTATATGTATACATATAACTATTGATGTAGAAATGCTACTAGATTCGAAATACTGATTGCTGATTCTCGGTAATTGGTATGGCAATTATTGTTGCAGGGTATAGATGAATACACGATGTGGTTTCAAAGAATATAATGATTTTTCGGAAAGTCCAATTTCATTGAAGTTGCTGGTAAGTTTACTGCTAATGTGGTGGAATATAAAAGGTTCTCCGGTAACAATAAAAGAGCACGCATATATATCAAGGTTATAATAAGGTTGTTTTGAATGAAAAGTCGAAGTTGACTTGCTGGAGCTGTGACAGAATTGGCTAATTTGAAAAGAGATTGCAAAGTTATTTTCGGTAGTAATAACGCTAAAGGAATTAGCACTGCTACGTGTTAAACGTTTACTCACTTTTCGAGAGTTGTTCAGGTGCATAACTATATGCATCAATCTTTTCTTCCGTAGATGAAGTGTGGTTGGTTCATCCTCTCGATTGAGGTGTTTTCAAGAACCATGAAAAGTTTGAACGCAGATTGTAATCGTCAAGATACAAATGAGGTTTAAGATGAAATCAAGTGGCAAACTTGAAGAATTGTTTAGTTTCATATGTTATAATCAATATTTTAATTCATTTTAATTGTCCAATGTTGGTAGTCCACAGTTAGCAGTCCACAGTTACTAATTCAATAATTCATATATAGTTTATAATATTCGAATTAATTAATACGTATCGTGACCCGTGTACATGTCTCAGACTCAATCACAACTCAAAGTATATATATTATTATAGAATCACCTCAACCCTGTATAGAGAACTCGATCATTACTACATATAGAGTGTCTATGGTTATTCCAAATAATATATATAGATGCGTCGATATGATATGTCAAAACCTTGTATACGTGTCCCGATATTTAAAGTGCGTAAAATAAATAACAGAAATTAAATGACGATAAATAAAGTGCATAAAGTAAATAACAGAAATTAAATGACGATAAATAAAATTGTGAGAATATAAATTGCGATAAATAAATTCCGATAAATAAAATGTAATCAGTTAGCTAGGAACAGTTAGCTAGGAACAGTTAGCGTGGATTCTTAATAATTTTTTTTTCATAGTTAATTTGTTTGTTTCTAACAAATTTTATTTTTGTCCAATGTTTTCTTCATTATGCCACTTGTTGAATTCTGATAAGTCAAAATCCAAATATGAAATTGAATGAAAAATGGTTATTCTGTGGTGAACGGATTCGTATATCTGTGGATGTAAGTAGGATAGTAAATAACTGCTGAATCGGATTCGAAAAATATACAGTGTAACTTATTAATGTGAAATCTAAATATTTCTAGGGTATTACCTACCCATAGAAGTATTTTCACCATTAACAGTTTGTACAAAAGAATTTTTAATTACAATCTTTATGAAAATATATATACATATATATTTTCTTCAGATGTAATCACGAATTTAATGAGTTAATATGATATTAATCTCATTTGATTTTCGGTTGGAACTAGAATGAATAATCTCTAAAACTTTAGAGATTACATAATCGTCGTGAAGAACGAAGATAATTGATGTAGAATGTCATGTAGAACGATGATTATACTCGAGGTATAGAATGAGATGTTGAGGCATGGATTGTTGATGGTACTAGTGCTGTTTATTGATGGTACTGTTGTTGCCGATGATGTTGCTGAAGTTGGTAAATTTTACACCATATTCTCCAAATTGATTACTCGAGCACGAAGTTCGTTGACTTCTTCTATTACCCATGAATGATTGACGGTTGGAACGAGCGGATGAATAAGGTTCAGAATTTGGGATATCATATAATCGTTGTGGGATATCCTGGCAATGGGGGTGAATATGGTGTTTCGGACAGGTTCGCCGGTAAGTGCTTCAGGTTCTTCACCAAGAGTTGAATTCGGTTTATGGAGGGGATTGCCTTTTTCACGTCTTCATTGATTAAGTAGCCTACGAACCCATCTCCAATTCATCCAGAATAAATGATGGCTAATTGGTTGATCCATTCCGGTCACACTACTTTCGGAGCTCATGTGAACATCGATGTCGGAATAATTGTCGGAATAACTATTGAAATAGCTATCGGAATCTGAGGGACTCGAACTGGTTGAGGGATTCATATCGTACGAACATATGAAGGATCTTCGATAAGAAATAGATTATAGGATATAGATTAGTACCCTGCAATACATAGTTTACGTATGCATATATAATACTAAAATCCCATAAGTTACGGAGGAATCTACGAAAGCTGTCAGGCAAAGGTAACAATAACAGATACGCTAAGATATAAATTTATCTATACACTGTCTATGCAATAGAGGTAGTAAGACGTGTCTAGACTTTAAGATGATAAGCAAGTGATTCCCTAAGAATGATAAGCAGGTAATTTTTGACACGAAATGATAAGCAAAACTTTTGACATGCAGACACGGTAGAAGTCCAGACCCACTCATGCATCTAAACAACTATCAATTAGACACACGAATGCAAGACCTGGTTCGCTAAGACCACCGCTCTGATACCAACTGTAGAGACCAATCCTAATCCATCTGGACGAAGTCCATATCGATTACAAACGATTCACAATAGTTGATTTCATCGCGAGGTACTTGACCTCTATATGATACATTTTACAAACATTGCATTCGTTTTTAAAAGACAAACTTGCTTTACATCGAAAGTTGACGGCATGCATACCATTTCATAATATATTCAACTATAATTGACTTAGTAATAATCTTGATGAACTCGACGACTCGAATGCAACATCTTTTGAAATATGTCATGAATGACTCCAAGTAATATCTCTAATACGAGCAAATGCACAGCGGAAGATTTCTTTCATACCTGAGAATAAATATGCTTTAAAGTGTCAACCAAAAGGTTGGTGAGTTCATTAGTTTATCATAAACAATCATTTCCATCATTTTAATAGACCACAAGATTTTCATTTCCATTTTTCATAAATATACATCCCATGCATAGAGAGAAAAATCATTCATATGGATTGAACACCTGGTAACCGACATTAACAAGATGGATATAAGAATATCCCCTATCATTCCGGGAAATCCTTCGGACATGATATACAACAACATCGAAGTACTAAAGCATCCGGTATTTTGGATGGGGTTCGTCGGGCCCATATATATATCTTTAGGATTCGCGTCAATTAGACGTGCACTAATTCTCAAAATTAGTGATGTTCCCTAATTCTTAGGCTACCAAGTTAAAAGGGGCATATTCGGCTTCGAACATTCAACCATATAATGTAGTTTTGATTACTTGTGTCTATTTCGTAAAACAGTTATAAAAGTAGTGCATGTATTCTCAGTCCCAAAAATATATATTGCAAAAGGATTTAAAAAAGGAGTAATGAAACTCACCTAATGTATTTTGTAGTAAAAATACATACGACGATATTGAGAAATGCAGGGTTGGCCTTGGATTCAAGAACCTATATCATTTGTGTATATATATTAATACACATAACTGTAATCGAGTAGATTTATATATTACTAGTGATATAAATGTTATAGTAGTAATTTATATGTTTATATATTAATATCATAGTATGTACATATTAAAAGTTTTGGTTATATAATATTTATTATATCATTATATTAATAATTTTAATACTAATATTTATATTTGAATTATCATAGTACACTTATTAATATAAATGTAGTAAATACTTGTTAAAATATTTTTAATACATAATTTATATCAATATGTTTAAATATTCAAAGTTGTTAATATTTGAAGTAAATACAATTTATATAGTTATATGAAAACGTAATATATTATATTATAAATAAATATTTATATACTTGTTAATATGTCATTTAAAAAAATATATGCTTATATATATATATACAGAAAATTATAATCAATATATATGTTGTATTTTTTACTAATATTTATATATAAAATGTTATATACTTATTTTCCATTAAAACCATGTTCATAGTGTTTACTTTTTCGTATATACATCATTTTAAAATACCATTTTTATATCATTACATATATATACTTCTACGTATATCGTATTAGTATTTATTATACATATCGTGATTGTATCCATAGTATTCATTTAATATATCATAACTTTAATCATACCTAATACAATCACAATCATATATTATCTCATACTTATTTTAGTAATCATAATAATTATAATAGTAACAAATAATAATAATAATAATAATAATAATAATAATAATAATAATAATAATAATAATAATAATAATAATATTTAGTGATATTACATAATAATGAATAAAATGATAATAATAATAATCATATCCTAATTTTTTTTTAAATAATAATAACAATTTATAATAACAATAACAATAATAATATTAATAATAATGAAAAAGATAATAATAATAATAATAAAACTAAATAAAGGGTGAACTACCTTCAAGGAATTAAGCCTAAAAAAAATATGCTGTCTCATCTGGGACTCTAACCCGTGACCATTCGTTCACCATCTAACACCCTCACCATCCATCTATCTTGCTTTATCTGTTTAATCCCATAACTAAATTTTTATAACCCGTATTAATGTATTCATCTTCTTTTTCTCCACCAATAACAAAAATCCAACCAATTCTTAATCCGTGAACTACAAATCGTTTTTAAGACTTGATATTAATTTATAAATAACATAAGTTGGATCATTTAGCTAATCAAACAACAACAAAAAAATAAAAAATAAAAAAAGAACGAGCAGCAGGCTGCTGTCACTGTTTATAAACAAAAAAAAAAAATTTTGATTTCCAATGTCGAATACGTATTAGGCTTTGATTATAACATAAAGTAGTTTGGTAATCATATATAGAAACTAATGGAATCATCAATTGGACTTGAAACATAAACACAAATTCGAATTTAAATGATGAACACAGGTTTGACTTTATTTTTCAAAAACTTTAACTCATTAATTCTGGCTCGATAGAACGAATTGGAACCTGAGATTTTGAGGAAACGTTCATGATGTTATCTAAAACACTTCTGCATTTTTAGATGTTTTAAATAGATTCGTTTTCGAATTAAGAGTAAAAAGAGTTATACGAACACGAACAGAGAATATAAAAAAAACTGTACTTGCTTTTCTATTAAAAAAAATCGATTTTCAGAAATTTGTGGATTGTGTTTTGAGTAACTGATTGAGTTGTTGACCTTATAATTAGTTTAAATTTGTTTTCTTGTGATAATATGATCGACCAATGCTCACAGACCAACAGAAGTTAAAATAAATGGAACAGATAAAATAAATAAAAAAACGAGTATATGTATGTGTATATATATATACATATATATATATATATATATATATATATATATATATATATATATATATATATATATATATATATATATATATATATATATATATATATATATATATATATATATATATATATATATCTGTATTTAATTGTATTTATAAATTTTCTGTATTTATGTTTTTGTATTTATATATTATAAATTACTTAACAAATATAGCAATAATAATATTGCTCTTAATATTATAAATAATAAAAATTCTTTAATAATATCCTAGTACTAATAATATTATTATTAATGATAATAATAACTATAAAATTTATAACAATAATATTAATAATAATAATAATACTGATTATAATAAATTCTAATATTATTAATGATAATAATAATATTGGTAATAATTATACTTCAACAATTTATATGTATCAAACTTCATATCCATATGTTATATTTTTGAAAATAATATAGTTAACATTGATTTCAATATTAATATCAATATAATAATAATGAAAATAATAATAATTTTTGTATAATACTTATATTTCCAACTTGTAATTACATTTCATATATTAACAATATATATTTTAATTATACAATATATATATATATATATATATATATATATATATATATATATTATATAATAACATATGTTTAATATTTATACATCCTAATATAAATATATTTTGTAATATGTGTTCGTATGTGAAAAGATAATTATCTTAAATATTTAAGTATTATATATATATTTATTTAAGATATTATATTCTTTTATCAAAGAAATAAATTTTAACATATATTATCTACGTCTTTTATATATATTACAATATACATAAGATAATAATTTTTATAGAAATCATACATATCTATTCGTATATTTATTTTAGTAATAACTTTCTTATCTTGTATATTATTTTATACTTTTACATCTAATGTTTCACCTACATTTTATTATTTCCACTTATTATATATCTTTACATTTATATTTTTGTATATATATATATATTTACTAACAACAATTGTTCGTGAATCATCGAGCAAGGTCTAAGGGTAAATGAATCCATATAATTAGTTCAAAAATTTTGAAACTCAACATTACAGACTTTGCTTATCGTGTCGAAATCAAATAAATATTAAGTTTAAATTTGGTCAAACATTCTCGGGTCGTCACACCTCGTTTCGGTAATCTCCGTGAACTAGTCTTGGATGAAGCTCATAAGACTATGTATTCTATTCATCCCGGTTCCAGTAAGATGTATCACGATGTGAAGGAATTCTACTGGTGGCCTAACATGAAAGCCGACATTGCTACTTATGTTATTAAGTGTCTCACTTGTCTGAAAGTCAAGGCTGAACATCAAAATCCTTCTAGTCTGTTGACACAACCCGATATTCCACAGTGGAAGTGGGAATGCATCACTATGGACTTCGTTACTAAGTTGCCTAAGACTTCAAACGGTAACGATACTATTTGGGTCATAGTTGATTGTCTTACTAAATCTACGCATTTCATACTGATCAAGGAAACCGACAAGATGGAGAAATTATCACAGCTTTACATTAAAGAAATTGTCTCACGTCATGGAGTTCTTATCTCGATTATTTCTGATCGCGACGGTCGATTCGTTTCTAAATTCTGGAAAACTTTACAATCTGCTCTTGGAACTCAACTCGACATGAGTATAGCCTATCATCCACAAACTGATGGTCAAAGTGAATGAACTATTCAAACCTTGGAAGATATGCTACGTGCTTGTGTAATTGATTTCGGCAAAGGTTGGGATAGACACTTGCCTTTGGTTGAATTTTCTTACAACAACAGTTATCACTCTAGCATTAAAGTTGCACCTTTTGAAGCTTTATATGGACGGAAGTGTAGATCCCCTTTGTGTTGGGACGAACTCGAGGACAGAAATTTAACTGGTCCCGAAATTATTCACAAAACTACCGAAAAGATCGTTCAGATTAAACAGAGATTAGAAACTGCCCGTAGCCGACAAAAGAGCTATGCCGATAAGAAACGAAAGGACATAGAATTCCAAGTTGGAGATAAAGTCATGTTGAAAGTATCCCCTTGGAAAGGCATTGTATGTTTCGGTAAACGAAGCAAACTCAGTCCAAGATATGTTGGACCTTTCACGATCACTCAAAGAGTCGGTCCCGTGGCGTACCGATTAGAACTACCAACTGAACTTAGTCAAGTACATGATGTGTTTCATGTCTCGAATCTTAAAAGGTGTCTTGCTGATGACACACTTGTTATTCCTTTGGATGATATCCGCATTGATGAGCAAATGCACTTCGTTGAAGAACCTATAGAAATCATGGAAGGAGAGGTCAAACAAACGCGCAAAAGCAACATACCTATCGTTAAAGTCCGTTGGAATTCGCGTAGAGGCCCCGAATATACCTGGGAATGCAAAGACCTCATGATACGGAAATATCCCCATCTCTTCTCAACTGCTGATGCAAACGAGTAATCTACCTAAAACTTCGGGACGAAGTTTTCAATAACGGGGAGGTACTATAACGACCCTCATTTTTCCATTCTATGTTTTTCCTTATTAAATGCCCAACTATATAATTAAACTTAACAATTAAACTTTAATTAACAATTGTTAAGAATTATATTAATTAACTTTATGTAATAATTAACAAGTTAATAAAAAGATAAAAATAATGAGCTTATAAACTTTCGTGAACAAAATAAATAGCCTTAAACTTTGTACACTTAAATAATTAAACTTGGATAATTAAGGAATCATTTAAGATAAATTAAAGTACAAGGACTAAAGTGAAAAAGTTCCATCCTAAACCCTTAAACCCTAGCCGATTTAGGGAGGGTAAAATTACCCTTTTGCCCCTAAAATTTTCGGCCAAATCAAAGCCCCATAACCCCCTCTTCAAGCTAACTTGTTCCCTAAGTAAATCTAACCCTAACCCTAATTATAGAATTTTCCTAACACTCCTATAAATAGAGGCCTAACCAAAACCTTTTCATTGTACCAAATCACAACAACAAATCTCTCTCAAATCTCTCTCCCATCACTCTTGTTTTCAGCTCCTAAAACCGAAACCATCACCACCACCATCGAAATCCACCACCACCTTCAAGGGTTTTCCAAATGATCTTCAAGTTGTTCTTCTTGTTCTTCGAAGTTCTTCAAGAATCTTCAAGGTGTTCTTCAAATATTCAAGGTTTTGATCTTCAATCTTCAAGAGTTTCTTCTTTTCTTTGTTAATCATCTTCGAATCTTCAAAGGTATAACATAAACCCTAAATTATTTATATAAACTTTGATCATTGTTTAATTTATATTCATGTTAATTCATAAACATATACAATATATATATGAACACACTTAGATCTATATATACATGAAAGAAAAAAATATATATATATATATATGTATGTATAGGTGTCGACCAGAAAAAAAAGAGAAGGAGGTTTGATCTTTAAAACCTAGGTGATTAGATAAAAGATTTGTTTGTGTTTAATTAAGGAAACAAAATATAAATATATATACATATACATAAATCGATACATATATATATATATATATACATGTAAAAAAAATATTTTTATATATATACATATACATTCGGTACATATAAAAAAATAAAAATAAAAATAATATATATATATATATATATATATATATATATATATATATATATATATATATATATATATATATATATATATGTATATATATATATTAAACCCTAAATACACCTAAACTATACTACATTAACTAAAACCCTAAACCTAACACTAATTATTAAACCCTAGTTTACTAAACCCTAATACATTAATTAAACCCTAATTTAATAAAACCCTAATCATTACCTAATCATTATTACATTAAACCCTAAACCTAAACATTTATTACAAAACCTTAATCATTATATACTTTAATTAATTAAACCTAATTAATTAATGAAACCCTAATACTACTATTACTACTATATAATATTTATACACTATTACTATTACTAACACTTATAATATACTACTTATATTATAATACTTATGTTACAATAGTCATCCACGATAACGTGAAATCACTTGAACGTCAACGCTACTTAAGGCCTAGGGTGATCCTTGATACCACTATGGGACGCTTGTGGATTACGAATGCCAAACTTAGATTTTGGTCAAGAAATCCTGGGCCAACCGTTAACAATAGATCATCTTAGTGACTCGGCGGTAGCATAGATGTTCGGGTACGATCCACAATATCAACGTGACTATAGTAATCATACACTTAGTTATTTTTCACATTTAATAGGTGGTAGACTTATTGTGGACAACTCACTAGTGTTCGACACTAACTTTCTAAAAGTGGAGACTTACTAAAAATGGAAACTTTCTAAAAGTGGAAACTTACTAGGAATGAAAACTTAGTAAAACGAACTATACTTAAAACACTTTCATACCTAAACTTAAACTTGGGCAAAACACTTAACTACTCTTAAATGTCAATAGGTTGACTTTCTGCTCGTTCATTCAAACTTTCTATTCTGAGGAATAACTCTCTCTCTACTTACTAAGGTGAATTTCATAGCCCCACTTTATATCGTGCACAACTTATTTAACTTATTGGGGTGAGACACATGCTACTTTTACTATTTACAATTTAGACACAAGTACCAAATGTTAAACTATGCTATACCCGGCTATGTCCGACTAAGTCCCTACAGTGATATTTTTAATTACTCGTTGAATGCATTCTTAATTATTGGGGGTAGGCCTATCGGGAGTAACGTCCCCGATACATTTGACCAAGTCATTGTATTAATTAATAATGAAATTAAATCGATAAGGACAGACACAACTTGTCATTGGGGCAAACTTAACGTTTAGTCTAAATATCACGAACTGGCATAACTTTTTTGATCCCTGCGAGATCAACTTTATAAACTAAATCTTGTGGTCTAAAACAACGATCAAACATTTTTGTTAAACCTATGAACTTCGCTCAACCTTTTTGGTTGACACTTTAGCATGTTTGTCTCAGGTGCCGATTGATTAAGCTTGAATTACTTACTGCTTATGTGATGCTACTTGGACTTAGGATCAAGAGATATTGCATTTATTATTCTTGCATTTAAAACAATTACTTTATTGTCATTTCCGTTATTGTAACGACATTCATTTTTCGCTGCGTACTCAACAAAGTTTGTTCTTATCATTTAGTAGTGTTCTCGTATATTATAATATGTTGGTTTATTTGATATTAATGTCACATTCACCCAGGCCCTAATTGGGGGTGTGATACCCGGGGAATAATAATGGGCAAAGTCGTGGAAGAGTATTCAACATTAATGCGGAAGAAGCGCAGGAAGACCCGGAGCTTGTTACGGGTACGTTTCTTATCAATGAAAAACCTGCTTATGTTTTATTTGATTCGGGTGCGGATAGAAACTATATGAGTAGAGGTTTTTGTGCTAAATTAAGTGGTCCATTGAGGCCTTTGGACAATAAATTTTACTCGAATTAGTAAACGGTAAATTAATTACAGCAGATAAAATATGTCAGAATCAAGAAATTAAACTGGTTAGCGAAACATTTAAGATTGATTTGATACTAGTAGAGTTAGGGAGTTTTGATATAATAATCTGCATGAACTGGTTGAAAGAAGTGAAAGCAGAGATCGTTTGTTACAAAAATACAATTCGCATTGTACGAGAAAAAGGGAAACCCTTAATGGTGTACGGAGAAAAGAGCAACGTGAAGTTAAATCTTATTAGTAATTTGAAGGCACAAAAACTAATAAGAAAAGGTTGCTATGCCATCCTAGCACACAACGAAGGAGTCAAACCTGAAGAAAAGAACATCAATGATGTTTGTAACGACCCTGGATTTTCCAACTTATATTATTAATACTTATTATTAATACTTGCGTTGTACTAAATGTATTCTTATACATTTTACTTGTTACCGTATTTGACTTTCCATGTCCCGACTCGTCTTTTCGACACGTGCTTTTCTCGAATAATATTTCGAATATTATTTACGTTCATAATTAATTATTATAAATTATTTCTAATTAACTAATGTAAGTAGTTAATTATTTGGGCTTGTTACTAATTTGTTACATACTTATACTTGGGCTTATATTAATGGACTTGGACTATCAACCCCACCTTACATCACTTAATGGACTACTTAATGAGCCCATCTTTATGCTAATGATACATTAAGCTTAAACAAGATTAATTAAGTTAAGTGAGGAGACAAAGATATTTCAAGCATGCAAGCACCAACTTTCCATGCATTTAACTTATTACCTCTTCCTAGCATTCAACACTCTCCCACACATGAAAGAACACCTTTGACTTCCCCTTTTGAACCCCCTTAGGCCGACAGTTTTTGAGCAATGGAGAGGGTTCCATTTTCTTTTTTATTGTTACTTATATGTTAGTTTTTACTTCTTTTCACACACACCTCTTACTTACACTTTCTTTTCCCTCAACTTTCTCTCTAAATTGTAAGTAAAATATTTTCTTTCTTTCTTTTTCTTCCTTTGAAAACCGAATGGTATCATCATCATCATACTTGATTGTTGTTTGTTGTTAAAGATCAAGCTTTCTAGTTTGTATCTTCATGTAATCTTGCTTCTTCCATCCTTTGGTTGATGAGAAGTCAAGAACAAGGATCTAAGCTTGTTAGCTTATGGTTCTACACTTGAAGTATTATAAAGATCTAAAGTTCTTAAGCTTTAAGATCTTACTTGTGTTCATGTTTTGTAAACTTAAGGTTTATTTTCTTAAGATCCAAGCTTTGGCTTGAATCTTCTTAAGTATGAAACAAACATGAACTTGTTACTTGTAACTTTAGTTTATTTCTTTATTTTTTTGTTTTAAATTCTTGATTGTATAATATTGGTCAAGTATTACTAGTTAAACTTGATCTCATTTTTCTTGAAACTAAAGTTTAAACTTTGTAAGTTCAAGAACATGGAAGTTAAACTTTCTAGTTATAACTTCATACACTTATGTTGGATCTAAGTTTCTTAACCTATGGTTTATTTAAAGTGAAGATCCAAGTTCTATAACTTAGGGTTTAACTTAAGAACACTAGATCTAGACTTTTTAGTCTAGGATCTTAAAGATCTAACTAAGATCTAAGTTCTACAACTTAAGATCTTTTTTATTTAGTTTATATTCAAGTTTATAGCTTAAAATTACTACTCCCTCCGTCCCAGATTAATTGTCCCCAGACAAAAAACACACAGTTTTAGGAAATCCCACTAACTTTATTTCTCCACCAATGAAATATCTTCTCTCTCCAGATCCACCAATGAAATATCTCCTTTCCTTTCTACTTATGGAAGTAGACAATTAATTTGGGACATCCCAAAATGGAATACTGGACAATAATTTAGGGACGGAGGGAGTATTAGAACTCATGTATGTGTCGGATCTAAGATCTTGATGTAACTTTGGTTCATCAACCTTCTTACAACCCTTAAATGAGTTGAGCTATTTATCTTAGACATACACTAGTGTTATGATCAAAACTTGGTAAATATGATGTAAACACATCAACGAGTTGTACACTTGAAGCTATAAGCATCAAGGATGAGAACCGTGATGAGCATCAAGCACCAAGAATCCACCGGAGCACATTGCTTACTGTTTTCTGAATCTGATCAGGCTACTGGGCTACTGGAATAGTTGATTTTCAGATTTTTCGGTTCGAGTATATGACTTTTTTTTAAGACTCGTCTTAATCCGACTTACGGTTTAGGATTTATAGCCTTCCGAAAGTCACTACGCCCTTTTAACGTTGTGCTGAAATTTCTGACCTACTCGCACTTAAACCATCGCCACGGTCAAACGAAGATGAGTTTGGTTCTGAAAATTGGTCTGTGGTTAAAGGACTCATAAACGGAGCCATGGCCACTAGTATCACCTCATTTCAGTTTGTATAGAGGTCGTGGCAGCTGAATGAAGTCAGCCTTTGTTTCGATCTCTATTCTTGATTGAAAACATACTTTACTTTTACTTATGTTGTTGAATCATGATGATACTTAATACCTAATTTACATACTTTTAAACCTTTGGGAACGATTTAATGACTTAGTAACTTTTTACTTAGGTTGAGGACCTTTCGGACTAACTACTTGCTTACTTTTCTCGTACCGACTTTACTACTTTTCACTGTGAGTTATAGCATCTCTTTTTACTTTAACTATTTTGGGAACTGAGAATACATGCGCTTTTTACATTTTATATACTAGGCACGAGTACTTAAACTTTATATATGTGTGGGTTATACAACAACATAAACTTTCCTCTTAGATCGGTAACGTTTAGTCATTGGTTTTTGAACCGGTGAACGCGAATCTTAGATATGGATCCATAGGGTTTGACATCCCCACTCAGGCTAGTAGCGCTAGCATTTAACGGGTGTTTAATACTTCGTAAAATTACGCACTTGCCGTGTGTACTTTTAGGGGGTGATATTACGTTAAGTTAGTTACCAAGTGCCCACGGTTGAACATATACTTTTCATACTGTTTTGAAATACTGAAATCTCATGGCCTATCTTACATTACTGTTATACTTAAACTATAGCTCACCAACATTCGTTTTGACGTTTTTAAGCATGTTTTCTCAAGTGCTTAGAGGTTTGATGCTTCCGCTATAGTAGTCTTGCTGTGTAGACTCCCGCTGCTTTTGTTAGAGATGTCTCTACATGAAACGTTTACCTTGCATTAACAAACTATGTTACTTTTGAAACAATGAATTTGTAATGATCATTGGGTCTCGTACTTATGTTAATTGCTTCTATTCGTAGAAGCCTTCTATCGTTTGTAAAACTTTTGATGTTGGTTATGACGTCACCCTTTCTTATGAATGCAAACTTATTTTAAAACAACATATAGTGTTTGACCTTGTAATGATCCTGTTGTTGATGATCCGTACACGTTAATTTTGTACGGGACATCACATATGGTATCAGAGCGTTGGTTATAGGGAATTAGGTTGCATTACTGAGTCTAGACCGGACCGAGTAGGATTCACTAATAGGACTAATCTATAACTTGCTAGTTTATTTGTTTCTGCGGAACTTGCTGCATGCTGCTGCTTACTATTACTGCTATATGTCGTATACTGCTACTTGTTTTCACTACTGCATGCTATTATCTGCGTTCGATTGCATGATACTTCTGTAGGGTTTGTTATTATTGCCATGCTATTTAATACTATAGGTGATCTAGACTATCGTAGTTACTTTGCCTAATACGTGCTTGTTATATGACTTACTGACATGGAAAAAGTATTTTTCCTTGTTCAGATGTCGGATATCCCGCCCATCATCATTGACTTGGAGAGCGACTCAGATTCATCTGCTGCCTCGCCTGCTACTTCTGCCAACTCACAGATCCCGTCATCGCTACCCTCCAGTGACTCTGGCGATTCATCCTCTAGGGACAGTAGCCACGCACCTAACCTGATGATCATCTTCGACGGAGACGGGTACCCAGAGGAGATTCCAGCTCCACCTAGCACAGGACTCCCGGAGCCACAGCACCATTCCGGTGGTGCTGTGATTCCTGGGGGAAATAAGGACGGTCCTTTCCGTAATAAGTGAGGACATTGGGTCAGATGCCTTACTGATGGATGTGTCGTGCTGATCCTGCCTAGCAGATATCGACTGATGATCACCGGTCGAGCAGATCCACCCTCAGATGATTCAGACGACTCATCATCTGATGACTTCAGCGAGGAGGATTCCGACGAGGATTCCGACGAGGACCCTGAGGAGACGCTCGTGCAGCCGCACTCTACCCTGCTGAAGAAGCGGTATCGTTTTGATGGTACTGTTATTCCAGGGGTTAACGGAGGTAGACCGTTCGTGGACGCACGCGGACAGTTGGTTAGGGTTACCGCCCGTAAGCGGGTTGTGCCTTACCCTACCGATCCGTTCGTGTGTAAGGCTTCCCGTTATGCATCATCTACTTCTAGTGCTGGACCGTCTGCACCACCAGCTCCACCAGCATCATCTGCACCACCAGCTCCACCTGTACCATCTGCATCATCTGCCGCACCAGCATCCCCTGTCGTCGAGGAAATGATGAGGGAAGCGCATATCCTCTGTGCTCAGGTAACTGAGCTCAAGGACCAGGTGTCCCACATGATGGACATCCTTTACCCACCGTCACCATAGGGCTATTGTATTAGATTTCATTATGTAATCCCGTTTGTAGTTTCATGTTTTACTCATGTATTGTACGAACCGTATGCGGATGTATGCAACTTTCTAATTTTATGAATGGAACTTGGTGTTGTTTAATTTCTGTACGGTGTTCTATTTACGTTACTATATGATGATTATGTGGTATCTGTATCTAGTTGCATTAATTAATTAGCATGTGTTGTGTTGATTCCATGTTGGTTACCATATACCGTATTATTATTTATTGAATGCTGGATTTTGTCTTAAGTAAAAAAACTTTTTTAGAAGAACAATGGCAAACGGTTCAAGAATTCCAAGGGAAATGCCCACATCGGCACATATTGAGGAAATGATAACTGCTCGAGTAGTCAAAGCAATTGCAAATGTCAACCCCCAAGCTCCACCTATTAACCAGAACAATCATAACGGGTGCACTTATAAAGAATTCCAGAGCTGCAAGCCCCACAATTTCAGTGGTACTGAGGGGCCAGTTGGACTGACGAGATGGTTTGAGAAATTGGAAGCTGTGTTCCGTGTGAGCAACTGCTCAAAAATGAACAAGACTAAGTATGCCTCCTGTACACTGTCGGAAGGCACTTTAACCTGGTGGAACATACTTGCTCAGGCTAAGGGTGTTGACGAGGCTTATGCTACACCGTGCGAGGAATTTAAGGGGGCTATGATCGAGGAGTACTGCCCCAGAACAGAGATTCATAAAATGGAAGCTGAGTTTTGGGAGTTGAAGGTTGTGGGAACTGATCTTGATGGTTATAACCGAAGGTACTTAGAACTAGCTTTGATGTGTCCCACGATGGTTACCCCAAAATTTAAGCGCATGGAACGGTATTTGTGGGGACTTCCCAAGTCCATCCAGGGAAATGTCACCTCTTCGAAACCAGTTGATGTCCCCGAAGCTATGCGCATGGCGCACATCCCGATGAGCCAAATTACCAGCAAAGAACCAGAAAAGGTAAAATCAGAATCGGGAGCTAGAATGAGAAATGTAAGTGGGACAGCAACAAGGGAAGGGTATTTGATCAAAACCCAGCTAAGAGGCATGAAAGTTTCAAGGGTAACAACGACGGGAGGAACCCCAACCCAAAACCTAGCTCAAACCCTAACTACAAGGGTAGTCTCCTGTAGTGAAAGAGATGCTACAAGCATCATACTGGGTACTGCAACGTGGTCTGTGAAAAGTGTAAAAGGACTGGGCATATTGGCAAAGACTGCAAGATCACTACCCCAACTGTGAAGACAAACCCTACTGGACCAAGAAAATGCTATGAGTGTGGACAACAGGGCCACTTCAGGAATGAATGTCCCAACAAGAGAAAGGACGGCGGGCCAGCGCGTGGAAGAGCTTTCAATGTAAACGCAAGGGATGCCCGTGAAAATCCCAACTTGGTTACAGGTATATTCACTATCAACAATCTATTACCTTCTGTCCTATTTGATACTGGTGCCGATAGGATTTATGTATGTAGACACTTTTGCTCAAAGATAAATTGGTCGTTAGTTCCTTTAAAGGAGAATATGCTTGTTGAAGTAGCCATTAGAAAACTTGAGAAAGTTGACCAATCCGAGGAGATATTACCAATGTAGCTGGTGTGGATTTTGAGACTAACTTGATACCCAATAAATTGGGAAGTTTTGATGTGATTGTCGGTATGGACTGGTTGACCAAGGTAAGGGCCGACATTATCTGTGGAGATAAAGCTATTCGTATACCACACGGAGATGGTGAGCCACCGATTATTTACGGAGAGAGATGTAACTCGAAGCTGAACCTCATTAGTTGCATGAAAGCACAAAAGATCATGAAGAAAGGACGTCTTGCTGTTTTAGCACATGTGAAAACATTAGAAACTGGGGAGAAAAGCGTAGATGATGTACGGATTGTGAATGAATTTCCCGATGTCTTCCTAGAAGAATTTCCTGGATTATTGCCAACGAGGGCAGTGGAGTTTCAGATCGATTTAGTGTCAGGAGCTGCACCTGTAGCTCGCGCACCTTATTGACTCGCACCTTCTGAAATGCAAGAGTTGCAGAGTCAACTACAAGAACTGCTAGATCGTGGATTTATTCAACCAAGTTCTTCACCTTGGGGCACACCTGTTTTATTTGTGAAGAAGAAGGACGGATCTTTCCGCATGTGTATCGACTACCGCGAACTCAACAAATTGACGATCAAGAATCGGTATCCCCTTCCCCGAATTGACAATCTTTTCGATCAGCTGCAAGGATCAAGCATTTACTCTAAGATCGATTTGTGATCCGGTTATCACCAGTTGAGGGTGAAGGAGAGTGATGTGATGAAAACTGCGTTCAGAACCCGTTATGGTCATTATGAGTTTCTCGTGATGCCATTCGATATAACCAACGCACCTGCTGTGTTTATGGATCTCATGAATCGTGTATGCAAGCCATACCTGGATAAGTTCATTATCGTCTTCATAGATAATATCCTCATCTACTCCAAAAGCGATGAAGAACATGAGCAACATCTCCGACTAGTACTTGAACTCTTGAGACAAGAGCAACTTTATGCCAAATTCTCCAATTCCTAGGTCATATTGTGAGCGATCAAGGTATCAAAGTTGATCCCACAAAGATCAAAGCTATCAGCAAGTGGGAAACCCCCACTACTCTGACTCATATCTGCCAATTTTTAGGTCTCGCCGGTTACTACCGAAGATTTATTGAAGGTTTCTCTCTGATTGTGCGTCCTTTGACCGCGCTGACTCACAAAGGGAAGAAGTTCGTTTGGAAAACCGAACAAGAAACAACATTTCAAACCTTGAAGCAGAAGTTAACCACCGCGCCTATCTTATCACTTCCTAAAGGCAGTGACAACTTCTTTGTGTATTGCGATGCCTCGAAAAATGGTTTTGGTTGCGGACTGATGCAAAGAACGAAGGTCATTGCTTATGCTTCTCGTTAACTGAAGATTCACGAGTGAAACTACACTACTCATGATCTCGAACTTGGAGCCGTTGTTTTTGTGCTCAAATTATGGAGACACTATCTTTATGGAACTAAAAGTACTATATTCACCGACCACAAAAGCCTCCAAGACATATTCGATCAGAAACAACTGAACATGCGAAAGCGACGATGGATCAAGACGCTGAACGACTATGATTATGAACTTCGTTACCATCCTGGCAAGGCCAATGTTGTAGCCAATGCTTTGAGCCGAAAGGAGAGGATGGCACCTCTTCGAGATCGGGCCCTGAACATCACCATCCATTCAAATCTCAATAGCCAAATCCGAGTAGCCCAAGATGAGGCTCTCAAGGAGGAGAATATTTCTCATGAACACTTGAACATTCTCGTCTCTCGATTCGAGGTTAAGGAGACTGGACTCCGATACTTCGCCGGAAGAATTTGGGTGCCTAGTTATGGGGATTTGCGAAGCCTCATTCTATACGAAGCCCACAAGTCAATATATTCGATTCATCCAGGAGCCAGTAAAATGTACCACGATCTCAAGGAACAGTATTGGTGGCCTAATCTTAAGAAGGATGTTGCAACTTTTGTTGGAAGGTGTTTGACTTGCTCAAAGGTTAAGGCCGAACATCAGAGGCCCTCTGGGTTACTTCAGCAACCGGAAATCCTGCAATGGAAGTGGGAAAGGATAACAATGGACTTCATCACGAAACTACTAAAGACGGTGGGCGGATACGATACCATTTGGGTTATCGTTGACCGTGTTACCAAATCTGCACACTTTTTAGCCCTGAAAGAAACGGATACGATGGAGAGACTCGCTCAACTATATATAAAGGAAATTGTATCTTGTCATGGTGTGCCCTTATCAATTATTTCAGACCGAGATGCCCATTTTGCTTCCAGATTTTAGTGTTCTTTGCAAGAAGCCTTGGGGACTCATCTCGACATGAGTACTGCGTATCACCCGCAAATCGACGGAAAAAGTGAGCGAACAATCCAGACTTTGGAGGACATGTTGCGTGCTTGTGTCATTGATTTCGGAAAGGCTTGGGAAAGGCATTTGCAACTAGCCGAATTCTCTTACAACAACAGTTATCATTCGAGTATTAATGCCGCACCTTTCGAAGCATTGTATGGCTACAAATGCCATTCTCCTATTTGTTGGGCCGAAGTAGGCACAAAAGCAAATCACCGGACCCGAGTTAGTCCATGAAACAACTGAGAAGATTGTCCAAATTCAAGCGAGACTCAAGATGGCCCGTGATCGCCAAAAGAGTATGCCGACCTTAAACGTAAAGACTTCTAATTCAACGTGGGTGACCGTGTAATGTTGAAGGTCACACCTTGGAAAGGTGTGATTCGTTTTGGAAAACGTGGAAAGTTAAACCCGCGATACATTGGTCCTTTCGAAATCTTGGAGCGTGTTGGACCCGTTGCTTACCATCTGGATCTTCTGTAGAGACCCGTCCTAATCCATCCAGATGAAGTCCATATCGATTATAAATGATTCACAACAGTTGATTACATCGTGAGGTACTTGACCTCTATATGATACATTTTAGAAACATTGCCTTCGTTTTTAAAAAGACAATCTTTCATTTCATCGAAAGTTAACGACATGCATACCATTTCATAATATATCTAACTATAATTGACTAAATAATAAACTTGATGAACTCAACGACTCGAATGTAGCATCTTTTGAAATATGTCATGAATGACTCCAAGTAATATCTTTAAAATGAACAATTGAACAGCGGAAGACTTCTTTCATACCTGAGAATAAACATGCTTTAAAGTGTCAACCAAAAAGGTTGGTGAGTTCATTAGTTTATCATAAAGAATCATTTCATAATTTTAATAGACCACAAGATTTCTTATTTCCAATTCTCATAAACATACGTCCCATTCATAGAGACAAAAATCATTCGTATGGTGAACACCTGGTAACCGACATTCACAATATGCATATAAAAATATCCCCATCATTTCGGGATCCTCCTTCAGACATGATATAAATTTCGAAGTACTAAAGCATCTGGTACTTTGGATGAGGCTTGTTGGGCCCAATAGATCTATCTTTAGGATTCGCGTCATTTAGGGTGTCTATTCCCTAATTCTTAGATTACCAGACTAAAAAGGGGCATATTCGGTTTAATAATCCAACCATAGAATGTAGTTTCGATCACTTGTGTCTATTTCGTAAAGCATTTATAAAAGCAGCGCATGTATTCTCAGTCCCAAAAATATATATTGCAAAAGCATTTAAAAATGGAGCAAATGAAACTCACCATAATGTATTTTGTAATAAAAATACATATAACGACATTGAACAAAAGTAGGGTTGACCTCAGATTCACGAACCTATATCATTTGTAAATTTATTAATACACATAATTGTAATAGAATAAATTTATATATATATATATATATATATATATATATATATATATATATATAATAATTTGTTAGTTGTATCATTTTTCTATTAATGATATATATATATGTCTAATATATTATTTTGTATATGAAAGTATTGATTTTGTTATGTTATATGTACTAAATATATTTATATATATATATATATATATATATATTGTAGTGACGCGAACTTTTCCATATTTATTAATATTAATTGAGATTGATATTTACATGATTAAATGTTTCCAACATGTTAAGCAATCAAAATTGTTAAGACTTGATTAATTGAAATAGGTTTCATATAGACAATTGACCACCCAAGTTGACCGGTGATTCACGAACGTTAAAACTTGTAAAAACTATATGATGACATATATATGGATATATATATATATATAGTTAACATGATATTATGATAAGTAAACATATCATTAAGTATATTAACAATGAACTACATATGTAAAAACAAGACTACTAACTTAATGATTTTTAAACGAGACATATATGTAACGATTATCGTTGTAAAGACATTTAATGTATTTAAAATCTCATTTGATAATATAAACATTGGGTTAACAACATTTAACAAGATCGTTAACCTAAAGGTTTCAAAACAACACTTACATGTAACGACTAACGATGACTTAACAACTCAGTTAAAATGTATATACATGTAGTGTTTTAATATGTATTTATACACTTTTGAAAGACTTCAATACACTTATCAAAATACTTCTACTTAACAAAAATTCTTACAATTACATCCTCGTTCAGTTTCATCAACAATTCTACTTGTATGCACCCGTATTCGTACTCGTACAATACACAGCTTTTAGATGTATGTACTATTGGTATATACACTCCAATGATCAGCTCTTAGCAGCCAATGTGAGTCACCTAATACATGTCGAAACCATCATTTGGCAACTAGCATGAAATATCTCATAAAATTACAAAAATATGAGTAATCATTCATGACTTATTTACATGAAAACAAAATTACATATCCTTTATATCTAATCCATACATCAACGACCAAAAACACCTACAAACACTTTCATTCTTCAATTTTCTTCATCTAATTGATCTCTCTCAAGTTCTATCTTCAAGTTCTAAGTGTTCTTCATAAATTCTACAAGTTCTAGTTACATAAAATCAAGAATACTTTCAAGTTTGCTAGCTCACTTCCAATCTTGTAAGGTGATCATCCAACCTCAAGAAATCTTTGTTTCTTACAGTAGGTTATCATTCTAATACAAGATAATAATCATATTCAAACTTTGGTTCATTTTCTATAACTATAACAATCTTATTTCAAGTGATGATCTTACTTGAACTTGTTTTCTTGTCATGATTCTGCTTCAAGAACTTCGAGCCATCCAAGGATCCGTTGAAGCTAGATCCATTTTTATATTTTCCAGTAGGTTTATCCAAGGAACTTAAGGTAGTAATGATATTCATAACATCATTCGATTGATACATATAAAGCTATCTTATTCGAAGGTTTAAACTTGTAATCACTAGAACATAGTTTAGTTAATTCTAAACTTGTTCGCAAACAAAAGTTAATCCTTCTAACTTGACTTTTAAAATCAACTAAACACATGTTATATATCTATATGATATGCTAACTTAATGATTTAAAACCTGGAAACACGAAAAACAATGTAAAACCGAATTTACGCCGTCGTAGTAACACCGCGGGCTGTTTTAGGTTAGTTAATTAAAAACTATGATAAACTTTGATTTAAAAGTTGTTATTCTGGGAAAATGATTTTTATTATGAACATGAAACTATATCCAAAAATTATGGTTAAACTCAAAGTAGAAGTATGTTTTCTAAAATGGTCATCTAGACGTCGTTCTTTCGACTGAAATGACTACCTTTACAAAAATGACTTGTAACTTATTTTTCTGACTATAAACCTATACTTTTTCTGTTTAGATTCATAAAATAGAGTTCAATATGAAACCATAGCAATTTGATTCACTCAAAACGGATTTAAAATGAAGAAGTTATGGGTAAAACAAGATTGGATAATTTTTCTCATTTTAGCTACGTGAAAATTGGTAACAAATCTATTCCAACCCTAACTTAATCAACTTGTATTGTATATTATGTAATCTTGAGATACCATAGACACGTATACAATGTTTTGACCTATCATGTCGACACATCTATATATATTTCAGAACAACCATAGACACTCTATATGTGAATGTTGGAGTTAGCTATACAGGGTTGAGGTTGATTCCAAAATATATATAGTTTGAGTTGTGATCAATACTGAGATACGTATACACTAGGTCGTGGATTGATTCAAGATAATATTTATCGATTTATTTCTGTACATCTAACTGTGGACAACTAGTTGTAGGTTACTAACGAGGACAGCTGACTTAATAATCTTAAAACATCAAAATATATTAAAAGTGTTGTAAATATATTTTGAACATACTTTGATATATATGTATATATTGTTATAGGTTCGTGAATCAACCAATGGCCAAGTCTTACTTCCCGACGAAGTAAAAATCTGTGAAAGTGAGTTACAGTCCCACTTTTAAAATCTAATATTTTTGGGATGAGAATACATGCAGGTTTTATAAATGATTTACAAAATAGACACAAGTACGTGAAACTACATTCTATGGTTGAATTATCGAAATCGAATATGCCCCTTTTTATAAAGTCTGGTAATCTAAGAATTAGGGAACCGACACCCTAATTGACGCGAATCCTAAAGATAGATCTATTGGGCCTAACAAACCCCATCCAAAGTACCGGATGCTTTAGTACTTCGAAATTTATATCATATCCGAAGGGTGTCCAGGAATGATGGGGATATTCTTATATATATGCATCTTGTTAATGTCGGTTACCAGGTGTTCACCATATGAATGATTTTTATCTCTATGTATGGGATGTGTATTGAAATATGAAATCTTGTGGTCTATTGTTACGATTTAATATATATATATATATATATATATATATATATATATATATATATATATATATATATATATATATATATATATATATAGGTTAAACCTATAACTCACCAACATTTTTGTTGACGTTTTAAGCATGTTTATTCTCAGGTGATTATTAAGAGCTTTCGTTATCGCATACTTAAATAAGGATGAGATTTAGAGTCCATGCTTGTATGATATTGTGTAAAAACTGCATTCAAGAAACTTATTTTGTTGTAACATATTTGTATTGTAAACCATTATGTAATGGTCGTGTGTAAACAGGATATTTTAGATTATCATTATTTGATAATCTACGTAAAGCTTTTTAAACCTTTATTGATGAAATAAAGGTTATGGTTTGTTTTAAAATGAAGGCAGTCTTTGAAAAACGTCTCATATAGAGGTCAAAACCTCGCAACGAAATCAATTAATATGGAACGTTTTTAATCAATAAGAACGGGACATTTCAGTTGGTATCCGAGCGTTGGTCTTAGAGAACCAGAAAATTTACATTAGTGTGTCTTATCGAGTTTGTTAGGATGCATTAGTGAGTCTGGACTTCGACCGTGTTTTCTTTAAAAATGATTGCTTAACATTTTTGTTGGAAACTATATATTATTAACATGTATATATTATGTGATATATTAATCTCTTAACATGTTTGATATTGTGTGATAGATGTCTACCTCTAGCACAAATCCCATTGACTCACCTAATAATAACGAAGAGTCGAATATATATTGGACTGATTCACAAGTTCCCGAAGAAGAACCGGAAGAAGAATCAGAACCAGAAGAAGAATCAGAACCGGAAGAGGAGGAACCGGAGGAGGAAATAGAACCGGTGGCTGAAATAATAAAACGGTTAAGTAAAAGAAAATCCTCAACCAACCGACCAAGGTTAATTATGGTCAATGATGTTTCCGCCAAGGAAGCGAAATATTGGGAGGATTACCAATTCTCCGATGAATCTGATTCCGACGAGAATTCCGATGATGTTATAGAAATTACCCCAACTGAATTTAAAAAGGCAAAAGAAAATAATAAGGGAAAGGGCATAAAAATAGAGAAATCTAATTCCAACCCCGATGAACTTTATATGTATCGTCAACCCCCGAAGTCCTTAAGTTGTAACAATGACCCGGGAACCTCTAAACCACCGGGTTTTTCTAAACCAATGTGGAAAACGACGGCTCGTATTAGGGGAACATCATATATCCCTAGAAACTTGGCAAAACGAACCAAAACCGAAGAAGAAGAAATGAGCGAGTCGGAATAAGATAGTTGTATTCGTGTGGTGTAATATATGTAATATAGTGTGCTTATGCTTTATGATATATGTAAAAAAATTGCTTGTATTAATAAGTATTTTTTTTTATGAATCTAACTCTTGTCTATTTTACAGTATAAAAACATAAAATGGATAGACAACCCAATATTTTAAGAGACCTACCCGGAGACATGATTGATGAAATCTTGTCTAGAGTCGGTCAGAATTCTTCGGCACAACTATTTAAGGCGAGATCAGTTTGTAAGACATTCGAAGAACGTTCCAAGAATGCCTTGGTTTATAAAAGGCTTTCGTTCGAAAGATGGGGGATATCACATTGGAAAATCCATAAGTTACAATGTGTTTACTTTGACGCATATATTGCGGGGAACCCAAATGCTATTTTACGCAATGGGTTAAGAAATTATTTTGACTCAATATATCCGAATATTGGACTTCGTGATTTAGAAAAAGTGGCTAACATGCAACATAAAGAAGCATGTTATGCTTACGAATTAGTAATGTTCGCTTCTCACCAAAGTGAGAACAAGAACATCGGGCTACAACTATTAAACAAAACGTTCCCACAAGTAACGGAGTCGGTAATTGGGGTAAGAAATGAGGCTTTTATATTGTTACGGGACTGTTGGACATTACGTAACTCTCATCCCTTTGACGACGTTACAACACGCTGTCTTATCAACGGCCATAACGGTTATGTTCCACAAGACCAAGGATGGGAAGTAGTCCTAGTAAAACCAGAATGCATGACTTGTTTCTGGACGTATGAATTACGTGTCTTTATTGCCTTTGCTGAACGACTTGTGTACTAGCTAGAATTATCTTCACAACCATCTTGTATCAAATTTATTGTGTGCTATATTTCATGCTATATGTAAAATAAGCGGTATTGTAAGTTTGTAAAATTTTGTGTAAAAGTTTGAACGCGAAATATTATTATAATCAGTTTTTCATATAGAATTGTAGTAGTTGAATTGTATATTAGCTACTAAGTATGAACTTAACGGGTAGATACTACCCGAATTTAAACTTATAAAATGCTAATATGAAGAAAAAGCTTTTATAAATGAGTTCATATTATGCTACGAAATACTATTAACTACTCTTAATATTCTGTATGATTAACTTGTTCCATTTGACTATTTTGAAGGAAATGGCACCGACTACTCGACACACCGTGAATATGAATGAAGAGGAATTCCGTACTTTTCTAGCTTCAAACATAGCCGCAGTACAGGCTGCGCTACATACCAACAATAACCTTGGATCTAGCAGTACAGGAAATCATGTAGGATGCACCTACAAAGAATTCACTGCCTGCAAACCTTTGGAATTTGATGGAACTGAAGGACCGATCGGATTGAAACGGTGGACCGAGAAGGTCGAATCGGTGTTTGCCATAAGTAAGTGTACTGAAGAGGAAAAAGTGAAGTACGCTACGCATACCTTCACAGGTTCTGCGTTAACATGGTGGAATACCTATCTAGAGCAAGTGGGACAAGATGATGCGTACGCACTACCGTGGTCAGCATTCAAGCACTTGATGAACGAGAAGTACCGTCCCAGAACCGAGGTCAATAAGCTCAAGACAGAACTTAGAGGGTTACGAACCCAAGGATTTGATATTACCACGTACGAAAGACGATTCACAGAATTGTGCCTATTGTGTCCGGGAGCATTCGAAGATGAGGAAGAGAATATCGACGCGTTTGTGAAAGGATTACCGGAAAGAATCCAAGAAGATATAAGTTCACACGAGCCCGCCTCCATACAACAGGCATGTAGAATGGCTCACAAACTAGTGAACCAGATTGAGGAAAGAATTAAAGAACAGACGGCTGAAGAGGCCAATGTGAAGCAAGTCAAAAGAAAGTGGGAGGAAAACGGTGATAAGAATCACCAATACAACAACAACAGCAATTACAATAATAATCGCAACAATTATCCCAACAATCGCAACATCAATCGCAACTACAACAAACGGCCCAGCAACAACAACAACAACAACAACAACAGCAGCAACTACAACAATCATCCCAACAACAATAACAACCGCAACAACAACAACGATCAGAAGCAGCTATGCCAAAGGTGTGAAAAGTATCACTCGGGGTTCTGCACCAAATTTTGCAACAAGTGTAAAAGAAATGGTCATAGCGCGGTGAAGTGTGAGGTCTACGGACCAGGGGTTAATAGAACGAAAGGAACAAATGGTGTCGGAACTAGTAATGGCGGAGCAAGTAGTGTCGGAGCAAGTTATGCCAATGTAGTTTGTTATAAATGTGGAAAACCGGGCCACATTATTAGAAATTGCCCGAACCAGGAGAACACGAATGGACAAGGCCGCGGAAGAGTTTTCAATATTAATGCGGCAGAGGCACAGGAAGACCCGGAGCTTGTTACGGGTACGTTTCTTATTGACAATAAATCTGCTTACGTTTTATTTGATTCGGGTGCGGATAGAAGCTATATGAGTAGAGACTTTTGTGCTAAATTAAGTTGTCCATTGACGCCGTTGGATAGTAAATTTTTACTCGAATTAGCAAACGGTAAATTAATTTCAGCAGATAATATATGACGGAATCGAGAAATTAAACTGGGTAGCGAAATATTTAAGATTGATTTGATACCAGTAGAGTTAGGGAGTTCTGATGTAATAGTTGGCATGGACTGGCTGAAGAAGGTGAAAGCAGAGATCGTATGTTATAAAAATGCAATTCGCATTGTACGAGAAGAAGGAGAACCCTTAACGGTGTACGGAGAAAAGGGCAACATGAAGCTACATCTTATTAGTAATTTAAAGGCATAAAAACTAATAAGAAAAGGTTGCTATGCTGTTCTAGCACACGTCGAGAAAGTACAAACTGAAGAAAAGAGCATCAATGATGTTCCCGTCGCAAAAGAATTTCCCGATGTATTTCCGAAAGAATTACCGGGACTACCTCCACATCGATCTGTTGAATTTCAAATAGATCTTGTACCAGGAGCTGCACCAATAGCTTGTGCTCCTTATAGACTCGCACCTAGCGAGATGAAAGAACTGCAAAGCCAACTGCAAGAACTATTAGAACGTGGTTTCATTCGACCAAGCACATCACCATGGGGAGCTCCTGTTTTGTTTGTCAAGAAGAAGGATGGTACATTTAGGTTGTGTATTGACTACAGAGAGTTGAACAAACTTACCATCAAAAACCGTTATCCACTACCGAGAATTGACGACTTATTTGATCAACTACAAGGCTCGTCGGTTTATTCGAAGATCGATTTACGTTCTGGATATCATCAAATGCGAGTAAAGGAGGATGATATTCCAAAAACTGCTTTTAGGACGCGTTATGGTCATTACGAGTTTATGGTTATGCCGTTTGGATTGACTAACGCACCAGCTGTGTTCATGGATCTTATGAACCGAGTGTGTGGGCCATATCTTGACAAGTTTGTCATTGTTTTCATCGATGACATACTTATTTACTCAAAGAATGATCAAGAGCACGAAGAACATTTGAGAAAAGTGCTAGAAGTATTGAGGAAAGAAAAACTGTACGCTAAGTTTTCAAAGTGTGCATTTTGGTTGGAAGAAGTTCAATTCCTCGGTCACATAGTGAACAAAGAAGGTATCCAGGTGGACCCGGCAAAGATCAAAACCGTTGAAAAGTGGGAAACCCCAAAAACTCCGAAGCATATACGTCAATTTTTAGGATTGGCTGGTTACTACAGAAGATTCATCCAAGATTTCTCCAAAATAGCAAAACCCTTGACTGCATTAACGCATAAAGGGAAGAAATTTGAATGGAAGGATGAACAAGAAAAGGCGTTTCAATTATTGAAGAAAAAGCTAACTACGGCACCTATATTGTCTTTGCCTGAAGGGAATGATGATTTTGTGATTTATTGTGACGCATCAAAGCAAGGTCTCGGTTGTGTATTAATGCAACGAACGAAGGTGATTGCTTATGCGTCTAGACAATTGAAGATTCACGAGCAAAATTATAAGACGCATGATTTGGAATTAGGCGCGGTTGTTTTTGCATTAAAGACTTGGAGGCACTACTTATATGGGGTCAAAAGTATTATATATACCGACCACAAAAGTCTTCAACACATATTTAATCAGAAACAACTGAATATGAGGCAGCGTAGGTGGATTGAATTGTTGAATGATTACGACTTTGAGATTCGTTACCACCCGGGGAAGGCAAATGTGGTAGCCGACGCCTTGAGCAGAAAGGACAGAGAACCCATTCGAGTAAAATCTATGAATATAATGATTCACACTAACCTTACTACTCAAATAAAGGAGGCGCAACAAGGAGTTTTAAAAGAGGGAAATTTAAAGGATGAAATACCCAAAGGATCGGAGAAGCATCTTAATATTCGGGAAGACGGAACCCGGTATAGGGCTGAAAGAATTTGGGTACCAAAATTTGGAGATATGAGAGAAATGGTACTTAGAGAAGCTCATAAAACCAGATACTCAATACATCCTGGAACGGGGAAGATGTACAAGGATCTTAAGAAACATTTTTGGTGGCCGGGTATGAAAGCCGATGTTGCTAAATACGTAGGAGAATGTTTGACGTGTTCTAAGGTCAAAGCTGAGCATCAGAAACCATCAGGTCTACTTCAACAACCCGAAATCCCGGAATGGAAATGGGAAAATGTTACCATGGATTTCATCACTAAATTGCCAAGGACTGCAAGTGGTTTTGATACTATTTGGGTAATAGTTGATCATCTCACCAAATCAGCACACTTCCTGCCAATAAGAGAAGATGACAAGATGGAGAAGTTAGCACGACTGTATTTGAAGGAAGTCATCTCCAGACATGGAATACCAATCTCTATTATCTCTGATAGGGATGGCAGATTTATTTCAAGATTCTGGCAGACATTACAGCAAGCATTAGGAACTCGTCTAGACATGAGTACTGCCTATCATCCACAAACTGATGGACAGAGCGAAAGGACGATACAAACGCTTGAAGACATGCTACGAGCATGTGTTATTGATTTCAGAAACAGTTGGGATCGACATCTACCGTTAGCAGAATTTTTCCACAACAACAGCTACCATTCAAGAATTGAGATGGCACCGTTTGAAGCACTTTATGGTAGAAAGTGCAGGTCTCTGATTTATTGGAGTGAAGTGGGGGATAGACAGATTACAGGTCCAGAGATAATACAAGAAACTACCGAGAAGATCATCCAAATTCAACAACGGTTGAAAACCACCCAAAGTCGACAAAAGAGCTACACTGACATTAAAAGAAAAGATATAGAATTTGAAATTGGAGAGATAGTCATGCTTAAAGTTGCACCTTGGAAAGGCGTTGTTCTATTTGGTAAACGAGAGAAATTAAATCCAAGGTATATTGGACCATTCAAGATTATTGATCGTGTCGGACCAGTAGCTTACCGACTTGAGTTACCTCAATAACTCGCGGCTGTACATAACACTTTCCACATCTCGAATTTGAAGAAATGTTTTGCTAAAGAATATCTCACTATTCCGTTAGATGAAATCCAAATCAACAAAAAACTTCAATTCATCGAAGAACCCGTCGAAATAATGGATCATGAGGTTAAAAGACTTAAGCAAAACAAGATACCAATTGTTAAGGTTCGATGGAATGCTCGTAGAGGACCCGAGTTCACCTGGGAGTGTGAAGATTAGATGAAGAAGAAATACCCGCATCTATTTCCAGAAGATTCGTCAACACCTTAAACAGCTTAAAATTTCGGGACGAAATTTATTTAACGGGTAGGTACTGTAGTGACCCGAACTTTTCCATGTTTATATATATTAATTGAGATTGATATTTACATGATTAAATGTTTCCAACATGTTAAGCAATCAAACTTGTTAAGACTTGATTAATTGAAATAGGTTTCATATAGATAATTGACCACCCAAGTTGACCGGTGATTCACGAACGTTAAAACTTGTAAAAACTATATGATGACATATATATGGATATATATATAGTTAACATGATATTATGATAAGTAAACATATAATTAAGTATATTAACAACGAACTACATAGGTAAAAACAAGACTACTAACTTAATGATTTTTGAACGAGACATATATGTAACGATTATCGTTGTAAAGATATTTAATGTATATATATCATATTAAGAGATATTCATACATGATAATATCATGATAATATAATAATTTAAAATCTCATTTGATAATATAAACATTGGGTTAACAACATTTAACAAGATCGTTAACCTAAAGGTTTCAAAACAACACTTACATGTAACGACTAACGATGACTTAACAACTCAGTTAAAATGTATATACATGTAGTGTTTTAATATGTATTTATACACTTTTGAAAGACTTCAATACACTTATCAAAATACTTCTACTTAACAAAAATTCTTACAATTACATCCTACTTCAGTTTCATCAACAATTCTACTCGTATGCACCCGTATTCGTACTCGTACAATACACAGCTTTTAGATGTATGTACTATTGGTATATACACTCCAATGATTAGCTCTTAGCAGCCCATGTGAGTCACCTAACACATGTGGAAACCATCATTTGGCAACTAGCATGAAATATCTCATAAAATTACAAAAATATGAGTAATCATTCATGACTTATTTACATGAAAACAAAATTACATATCCTTTATATCTAATCCATACATCAACGACCAAAAACACCTACAAACACTTTCATTCTTCAATTTTCTTTATCTAATTGATCTCTCTCAAGTTCTATCTTCAAGTTCTAAGTGTTCTTCATAAATTCTACAAGTTCTAGTTACATAAAATCAAGAATACTTTCAAGTTTGCTAGCTCACTTCCAATCTTGTAAGGTGATCATCCAACCTCAAGAAATCTTTGTTTCTTACAGTAGGTTATCATTCTAATACAAGTTAATAATCATATTCAAACTTTGGTTAATTTTCTATAACTATAACAATCTTATTTCAAGTGATGATCTTACTTGAACTTGTTTTCTTGTCATGATTCTGCTTCAAGAACTTCGAGCCATCCAAGGATCCGTTGAAGCTAGATCCATTTTTCTATTTTCCAGTAGGTTTATCCAAGGAACTTAAGGTAGTAATGATATTCATAACATCATTCGATTCATACATATAAAGCTATCTTATTCGAAGGTTTAAACTTGTAATCACTAGAACATAGTTTAGTTAATTCTAAACTTGTTCGCAAACAAAAGTTAATCCTTCTAACTTGACTTTTAAAATCAACTAAACACATGTTCTATATCTATATTATATGCTAACTTAATGATTTAAAACCTGGAAACACGAAAAACACTGTAAAACCGAATTTACGCCGTCGTAGTAACACCGCTGGCTGTTTTGGGTTAGTTAATTAAAAACTATGATAAACTTTGATTTAAAAGTTTTTATTCTGGGAAAATGATTTTTATTATGAACATGAAACTATATCCAAAAATTATGGTTAAACTCAAAGTGGAAGTATGTTTTCTAAAATGGTCATCTAGACGTCGTTCTTTCGACTGAAATGACTACCTTTACAAAAATGACTTGTAACTTATTTTTCCGACTATAAACCTATACTTTTTCTGTTTAGATTCATAAAATAGAGTTCAATATGAAACCATAGCAATTTGATTCACTCAAAACGGATTTAAAATGAAGAAGTTATGGGTAAAACAAGATTGGATAATTTTTCTCATTTTAGCTACGTGAAAATTGGTAACAAATCTATTCCAACCATAACTTAATCAACTTGTATTGTATATTATGTAATCTTGAGATACCATAGACACGTATACAATGTTTTGACCTATCATGTCGACACATCTATATATATTTCGGAACAACCATAGACACTCTATATGTGAATGTTGGAGTTAGCTATACAGGGTTGAGGTTGATTCCAAAATATATATAGTTTGAGTTGTGATCAATACTGAGATACGTATACACTGGGTCGTGGATTGATTCAAGATAATATTTATCGATTTATTTCTGTACATCTAACTGTGGACAACTAGTTGTAGGTTACTAACGAGGACAGCTGACTTAATAAACTTAAAACATCAAAATATATTAAAAGTGTTGTAAATATATTTTGAACATACTTTGATATATATGTATATATTGTTATAGGTTCGTGAATCAACCAATGGCCAAGTCTTACTTTCCGACGAAGTAAAAATCTGTGAAAGTGAGTTACAGTCCTACTTTTAAAATCTAATATTTTTGGGATGAGAATACATGCAGATTTTATAAATGATTTACAAAATAGACACAAGTACGTGAAACTACATTCTATGGTTGAATTATCGAAATCGAATATGCCCCTTTTTATAAAGTCTGGTAATCTAAGAATTAGGGAACAGACACCCTAATTGTCGCGAATCCTAAAGATAGATCTATTGGGCCTAACAAACCCCATCCAAAGTACCGGATGCTTTAGTACTTCGAAATTTATATCATATCCGTAGGGTGTCCCGGAATGATGGGGATATTCTTATATATATGCATCTTGTTAATGTCGGTTACCAGGTGTTCACCATATGAATGATTTTTATCTCTATGTATGGGATGTGTATTGAAATATGAAATCTTGTGGTCTATTGTTACGATTTGATATATATAGGTTAAACCTATAACTCACCAACATTTTTGTTGATGTTTTAAGCATGTTTATTCTCAGGTGATTATTAAGAGCTTCCGCTGTCGTATACTTAAATAAGGACGAGATTTGGAGTCCATGCTTGAATGATATTGTGTAAAAACTGCATTCAAGAAACTTATTTTGTTGTAACATATTTGTATTGTAAACTATTATGTAATGGTCGTGTGTAAACAGGATATTTTAGATTATCATTATTTGATAATCTACGTAAAGCTTTTTAAACCTTTATTGATGAAATAAAGGTTATGGTTTCTTTTAAAATGAATGCAGTCTTTGAAAAACGTCTCATATAGAGGTCAAAACCTCGCAACGAAATCAATTAATATGGAACATTTTTAATCAATAAGAACGGGACATTTCATATATCAGTTGTTTGGAAAGATAGTTATTATAATAACACTAAATATGATAATCATTATAATACTGATAATATTAATAATAATACTTATATTAATAATACTAATGATTTCAATAATTATAAATATGATAATAATACTAATATTAGTGATCAATATATTAGATTGTATTATGATAGGAATAATGAAACTAATAATACTTAATGTTAATATTTAGTGATAACAATAATAATAATACTAATTATTCTAATAATCATATTCTAATGTTATTTATAATAACGATGATTTTTACTAGTCATTTTGATACTAACTCTAATAATAATAAAAATGATAATTTTAATAAATAAATTTTTTTTTAAAATAATAGAAATAAGGGTAATAATAATAATAATAATAATAATAATAATAATAATAATAATAATAATAATAATAATAATAATAATAATAATAACAATCAATTTAAAAACATGAAAACTACCTCAAAAATTCGGGATAAAAAGAAGTGTCTCAGCAGGGTCTCGAACCCGAGACCTCTCGAATAACTCAAACACCCTAAACCACTGAACTGTCTTCTGCTTTTCTGATGTATCATGGGTTTAATTTGTTTTATCCTTTATTTCAGTCCATCCAAAACAGATCACTAGATTTATGGCCCAACAGGAACACGGGAGCCCAACAACAGAATTTTGTGATACGGTCCAATCAAAAATCTAGACAGCCCAATCGTAAAATAAAAAAAAATATGTACAGGCAGCCTATGCCAAGTTTCGAACAAGGTACCTCTCGATCAAACACAACCATCCTTAACCATTTGTCTGTCTTCCATTTTTCTGAAATAATTGGTTCCTAAATTTCTTTAACTATTATTTCTGTTATTTCCTTCTTCTTCAATTTTCCACATTATTTTTCCATCATCATCTTCCTCTATCATCATCATCTTATTTACCTTCTTCCATTGTTTAACTATCATACGATCTTATTATCATCACAGTATCAATTTTATTAGTTATCGTTCATCTTCTTCGTCATTTTTAATTTCATTATCACATCACCACCATTATTGTATCACCAACTTCATTTATCTTCTTTTATTAGCAGCGAATAAACAGCTATAGTAGCAGTAGGATGACAATATACAGCTCAAGGGTGTTCGAATGGTGATGTCCGATGGTTTCATGAAAAAGATGTTCAAGAAAAGAGGAAGAGAGAGAGAAGAGAGAGAAATTGAGATGATGGTTACGGTGGTGGTTGTTTATGACGGTTTTGTACAGAAAGAGAAGATGTAACATAAGTGATTTAGCAGCAGTGAGTAGAAGGTCACATTTGGTGGGGTTATGGTGGTTTTAGAGTGACAGTTAGGGTGGTTTTATTGATGAGAACAATAGAAAAAGAAGTAATAATATAAATAACAGTAACGACAGCCTGCGGTGATGATTTGGTGGCGGTTTATGATGGTTGTAGTTGCAGCATCATCAGAAAATAAGTGGTGGTGACGTTAGAAGGTGATTCTCGATCATAACTAGGATAGAGAGGGAGAGAGAGTGGAACGTGAGAGTGGTGGTAGCTAGTTTATGGTGGTCCACGGCTGTAACGACAGCAGGTAGGTGGAGGTGGTTTAGAGAGGATGGTGATGATTTTAGTTCTTGGTTCTTTATCTTAAATCTCCTGTGTTTGTATAAGTATATAGATGTAATAGATATAAGATTATGATATAATGCAATTACCATAAAGTAATAATATTAATATAATAATAATAATTGTAATTAAAACTCACATGTGCAGAGATGAAACAGTTATTTTGCCGACACTTTGTCACGGATATTATATCGTGTCCCTTGCTAAACAGTTACGGATAAATTTAATTCAGAAAAAAAATCCCTAATTTTTAAATTAAGTTCGTTTAATTATTTCAGTCATTACCTGTTTGAAACCTGATCAAAAAGATTCAATAATTATTTATTTTCTGTTCCAATTTATATGTACGGAGTACAAAAACTTTGTTTGAAAAGGTAAAAAAATATTTATCAAAACTATTATCTTTTTAATCAAATTTTGGAACAACTTTTATTTTTAAACTTCATATATATATATTCTATTTTAAAATAAATAAACTTTTATGTTATAGACATTAACCATTTAAACTCAAAATTAATTATATTTAATATATACTATGTATATATATAACAATTTTTAAATAACATAATTTACTATACAACTAAATATATATTAAGTAATTAAATTATGTATATCAACATATATGTATACAAGAAATATACATATAAAATAATAGTCTTTATTAAAATGTATTTTATTGTACATATTTATTTATAACAATAAATGTATATAATAATTTATTAATGTTCATGTTATTATATATATTATACATATATTTATACATACATATTTTTATATATATATCTACATATTTACAAGCAATGGTTAGTGAATCATCGGGGATAGTCGAAGGTCAAATGAATATATGAACACAGTTTAAAATTCTTGAGATTTTACTTAACAAACTTTGCTTATCGTGTCGGAATAATATAAAGATTGAAGTTTAAATTTAGTCGGAAATTTCCGGGTCATCACATCTTCTGACTCAATTGAGCTCAGTTCATCCTACCTTCCACGTATCGAATTTGAAGAAGTGTCTTGCTGAACCAGAACTTGTCATACCACTGGAAGAACTTACGATTGATGACAAACTCCACTTCGTGGAAGAACCTGTTGAAATTATGGACCGTGAGGTCAAAACTTTGAAATGCAACAAGATTCCGATCGTCCGAGTCCGATGGAATGCCAAACGAGGACCCGAGTTTACCTAGGAATGAGAGGATCAAATGATGCAGAAGTATCCTCACCTTTTCCCTAAATTGTCCCGTTCATATTGATTATAAACGTTCCATATTAATTGGTTTCGTTGTGAGGTTTTGACCTCTATATGAGACGATTTTCAAAGACTGCATTCGTTTTTAAAACAAACCATAACCTTTATTTTATCTACAAGGTTAAAAAAAAACACCACCTAGATTATCCAGAAATGATAATCTAAAAATATCACACTTACACACTACCAATACATATTGGTTTACAATATTAATCTGTTACAACAAAGTAAATCTCGAATGCAGTTTTAAACAATATTATACAAGCATGCTTACACCAAATCTTGTCCATATATTAGCATGCAACAGCGGAAGCTCTTAATAATCACCTGAGAATAAACATGCTTTAAACGTCAACAAAAATGTTGGTGAGTCATGTGACAACCCGGAAATTTCCAACCAAATTTAAACTTTAATCTTTATATGTTTCCGACATGATAAGCAATATTTGTTAAGTTAAATTTCAAGAATTTTAAACTATGTTCATACATTCATTCAACCTCGACCAAGTTCCAACGATTCATGAACCATTAAACGAATATGATTATATATGTATATGTGTATATATATTATAACTTGAAACGTAAACAAAATATTAGATTAAATACTTTATATGATTGTATCTGTTTCAAAATGTTTATCAATGGAATTAGAAGATAAGATCAAATGATTGAATTATCAGATATATTGAATTATGATTACAAGTCTCTGTTGAAAGGCCCACGTTGATTTGAGAAATCTTTCCATTTTAACAATATTCGGAAAATGGTAAAGTGATTTATAAATAAAAACAAATTGTCAATCATTGAGAAATAGACAAAGGATAGTGGAAGATTGAATCTCATAAAGACTCGATTGATATATTTAGTTTCAAACGTACAAAAACGTTTTCAGTTTAAAAAGAACTTTATTATTAAAACGTATATAACTTTTATAAATATCTAGAACCACTTTTGACAACTCATTACTTAACTAGTATGATAAAGATAACGATATTTATATTTTATTTTATATATATAACGATTTAAATTAATATTATATATATTTATACGCGTATTATACGTACATAGTTTTATACTTTTACTATACTTAAACTTTACCTTTACTTTATTTTTACTTTACTTTAACTTTAATAATTCACTTTAATAATTCATACTTTAATAATTTACTTTAATAATTCATACTTTAATAATTCACTTTAATAATTCATACTTTAATAATTCACTTTAATAATTCATACTTTAATAATTCACTTTAATAATTCAAAAATCTATTATAAATTGAATTCAATAGGTTTCATTATTTCATAGAAACTTGAAAATATTTTTCTCTAAACTCTCTCAATCGATTTACATATATATATTTACTCCGTATTATTTCAAGATATTATTAATATACATAAAATATTACGACGGAGTGCTGTTCGAGTGATTTCGAAATTATTTTTCGAGTGGGATAGGATTAAGGAAATTATGGGTTATAGCTATGGAGGTGATTGAGTATGGTTCATGGGTATGCTCGTGAGGTCAATATAGTGTTTATCATTTCCGTTGCGTCTACGTACCTTTCCTGCAATATTGAATCTCAATATTGATACGTGAGTACTCATAATTTAACTTTTACATACTAATAGTGTATCCCTGACTAGTGCTCGAGTATTTAGGATTATGCATGCTTGTACTTTTGATATTGCCCTTAGACAGGTTAGGTTGAATGTTGAATTAGTTACACTTGCGGTTGAGATAAGGTATAAGATATGCATGTCCTTGGAAAGCTAGCGAAAAATTAAGAACTTTTCCTTTAGATATCGAATGGTTTCGATGAACGGATTAGAAGTTATAATCAATTGAATTTTCGATATTTTTATTAAAAATGATTATTATTATCGTCGTTCTAGTTTTATCTTATTATTATCATTATTATTATCTTTATCAATAAAAGGGATTTATCATTAAAAATTATTATTTTTTTATTATTACTATAGTTATTATCGTTAAAGTTATAATTAGTATTATTATTATTATTCAATTATTATTATTATTATTATTGGTATTATTATTATTATTATCATTATTAATATATATATCATTATTTAAAAATGGTTATTGTTATTGTTATTATTATTATTACTATATTATCCTTAAGATAATTATTAGTATTATCGTTAATAATGTTATAGTAACTATCATTATTAATATTAGTGTAATTAAAACAAATATTTGTAACACCTAATTATTTTGATTACTATTATTATCATTATTAT